>NC_092641.1:3274372-3637815 GCF_039555335.1 Amphiura filiformis | reverse complement strand
GGGGTGTGTGACAATTGTGTGTCATACATTCAGCATCATCATTTTCTACTACAGCATATTCTGGACCAGCACTTCTGTAATGCAAGATAATATAATAGAATAACAGAAATGAAACATTATTGGGACATTGTTGTAGGGGGTGGGGAGAGTGTGACAATTGTGTGTCATACATTCAGCATCATCATTTTCTACTACAGCATATTCTGGACCAGCACTTCTGTAATGCAAGATAATATAATAGAATAACAGAAATGAAACATTATTGGGACATTGTTGTAGGGGGTGGGGAGTGTGTGACAATTGTGTGTCATACATTCAGCATCATCATTTTCTACTACAGCATATTCTGGACCAGCACTTCTGTAATGCAAGATAATATAATAGAATAACAGAAATGAAACATTATTGGGACATTGTTGTAGGGGGTGGGGAGAGTGTGACAATTGTGTGTCATACATTCAGCATCATCATTTTCTACTACAGCATATTCTGGACCAGCACTTCTGTAATGCAAGATAATATAATAGAATAACAGAAATGAAACATTATTGGGACATTGTTGTAGGGGGTGGGGGAGAGTGTGACAATTGTGTGTCATACATTCAGCATCATCATTTTCTACTACAGCATATTCTGGACCAGCACTTCTGTAATGCAAGATAGTATAATAGAATAACAGAAATGAAACATTATTGGGACATTGTTGTAGGGGGTGGGGGAGAGTGTGACAATTGTGTGTCATACATTCAGCATCATCATTTTCTACTACAGCATATTCTGGACCAGCACTTCTGTAATGCAAGATAATATAATAGAATAACAGAAATGAAACATTATTGGGACATTGTTGTAGGGGTGGGGAGAGTGTGACAATTGTGTGTCATACATTCAGCATCATCATTTTCTACTACAGCATATTCTGGACCAGTACTTCTGTAATGCAAGATAATATAATAGAATAACAGAAATGAAACATTATTGGGACATTGTTGTAGGGGGTGGGGGAGAGTGTGACAATTGTGTGTCATACATTCGGCATCATCATTTTCTACTACAGCATATTCTGGACCAGCACTTCTGTAATGCAAGATAATATAATAGAATAACAGAAATGAAACATTATTGGGACATTGTTGTAGGGGTGGGGGAGAGTGTGACAATTGTGTGTCATACATTCAGCATCATCATTTTCTACTACAGCATATTCTGGACCAGCACTTCTGTAATGCAAGATAGTATAATAGAATAACAGAAATGAAACATTATTGGGACATTGTTGTAGGGGGTGGGGGAGAGTGTGACAATTGTGTGTCATACATTCAGCATCATCATTTTCTACTACAGCATATTCTGGACCAGCACTTCTGTAATGCAAGATAATATAATAGAATAACAGAAATGAAACATTATTGGGACATTGTTGTAGGGGGTGGGGGAGAGTGTGACAATTGTGTGTCATACATTCAGCATCATCATTTTCTACTACAGCATATTCTGGACCAGTACTTCTGTAATGCAAGATAATATAATAGAATAACAGAAATGAAACATTATTGGGACATTGTTGTAGGGGGTGGGGGAGAGTGTGACAATTGTGTGTCATACATTCGGCATCATCATTTTCTACTACAGCATATTCTGGACCAGCACTTCTGTAATGCAAGATAATATAATAGAATAACAGAAATGAAACATTATTGGGACATTGTTGTAGGGGTGGGGAGAGTGTGACAATTGTGTGTCATACATTCAGCATCATCATTTTCTACTACAGCATATTCTGGACCAGTACTTCTGTAATGCAAGATAATATAATAGAATAACAGAAATGAAACATTATTGGGACATTGTTGTAGGGGGTGGGGGAGAGTGTGACAATTGTGTGTCATACATTCAGCATCATCATTTTCTACTACAGCATATTCTGGACCAGCACTTCTGTAATGCAAGATAATATAATAGAATAACAGAAATGAAACATTATTGGGACATTGTTGTAGGGGGTGGGGGAGAGTGTGACAATTGTGTGTCATACATTCAGCATCATCATTTTCTACTACAGCATATTCTGGACCAGTACTTCTGTAATGCAAGATAATATAATAGAATAACAGAAATGAAACATTATTGGGACATTGTTGTAGGGGTGGGGAGAGTGTGACAATTGTGTGTCATACATTCGGCATCATCATTTTCTACTACAGCATATTCTGGACCAGCACTTCTGTAATGCAAGATAATATAATAGAATAACAGAAATGAAACATTATTGGGACATTGTTGTAGGGGTGGGGAGAGTGTGACAATTGTGTGTCATACATTCAGCATCATCATTTTCTACTACAGCATATTCTGGACCAGCACTTCTGTAATGCAAAATAATAGAATGGAGTAACAGAAATGAAACAACAAGTAAGAAGCAAAATAATTCTAAAAATTTAATCAATGCAAAATGATAAATCAATGTACTACTTATCAAATGTGTGCAAATGCCTGCTTTGTTTAAAACCAAAGTAAAAGTCCTCTGACTGTGTTGAAAATTACATTAGAGTGATCAGCTATTTCCTCTAAAAAACTTTGTAGACTTTAAACAATACTGAATATGTGACTTATCATAATATAATTTTAACAATTTTTCAAAACTTGCAAAACACCTCTGGCTGGTCAAGGAAACTTACCCATAAGTCTGTTGGTGGCCCGTGTTAAATGTTGAGGTAGTATTACGTAATGTGCCAAAGCGAGGCTGACCTTCTTGTACACAATAATTGTCTGGTGGTGCCACTCTTTGGGGATTTCCATCCGCTGGGTCAGCTGTTTGAGAAAATAAAATCATTGGCTTGTTAGTTTGGGGTCAAAGATTCACACCTCATTGTCTCAATGTCAATTCCATTTAAAATTTACACACCACCTGTAGAAGATTTCAAAGCCATCTCAATCTCATTTTCACTGGATGGTCAATCCAGCTGGATATTTTGGCTGGTCCTATGTGAAATTTGCCAAATTTGGGCTAAAATTAGACAATTTTGTCTGGAATTCAATTTCTTTCACATCTTTTCTACTTTATACAGATGAAAAATGGTTGGATCTGTAAGCATTTACACTGTCAAATTTTGTTGGAATTCCAAAATCTTCCAGTAGGTGTGTGGTATTCAGATGGAACAGCCCATTAATATTTAGATGGGGATATACATCAATCTGAAGTGATCCAGATCAAACACGATAGGTTTTAAAAGAGGATCTGAATCAGATAAAATAGGTACATAGAATTCGCATTCACAAAGCCACTAAAACATGTCTTCGGCATATAAGTTTCCAATTTGGATTCAAACGAGTATATTTGCAGTAATTTTGTTACAATCATTAATGAAATTTTACAAATCCATTTTGACTGTTGGTCAAACCTGTGACAAGCAGACCAATATTTATTTACTTTATTATTTTATTTACTTTACGATACAAGCTCTAGTGATGATGCAATCAGCCAAAGCATGCTATTAATAGGGCAAATGGTGGTGTTCTTGTGATGTTAGATGTCTCAACCCATTATTAATTACAGACCCTTAATGGCAAATGATGAAAAGGATGATTCAAGTACCCTATATTTCATTCACAGCAACTTGTTTCCCATAACCAAATGTAATGATTTCATTGGATACCAGCAATTTTATCCTGTATCCATGATTCCGTGCAATTTATTTCCCATAACCAAATATGACTTTATTGATTACCAGCTATTTTACCCCATATCCGTGCATGAATATGTGATGGATCATCAGACAAATATGTCAGATTTGGTTGGTTTCCACACATAATTAGATAAGAACAACCTGCACTGGTTCCTAGCAATATGTCTTTGCTATACATAAATAATAGCAATTTAGTGGAAACCAGCAAAACCACCTTATACTGCCTGACATTCAACATGGATGGCATTGTTCTTTCTGAATGAAAAATAAATGTTGCTATTTCATATTCTTCTAAGATATAATATTGGTTTGCAGAGTGGTATGTGCATGGGGTTCATTTTGAATGTGGTCCTGCTCTTGAAGATATCTCAAAATTGAAGATATCCCAAAATTGAGATTACTTTCAAACAAAATGAGATCAGAGTTGTACAAAATCCAAGTTATTTCATAGTGAATGAAAAATTGATCAAAATGGCTAGAGCAGGCAGAAGGAAATATTATCAACAATGTAACATGCAACACCAATATTACTTAACATGAAATGAAATGATGTGACTGATAGATAAATACAAGAAAGTCATAAAACCATGGCAACTTGTGGTCAAAGGTCAGATAGGCCTACTATTGTATCTAAATAACTTACACATGTGTCCCAATCACTCTGTAGACAATTTAAAGTCGTTCACATTAATTTTGTCCAGAATTAAGTTTGAGTCTTTACTCCACAAAATAATTAAAAAAGGTCAAAGGTCAACCTGATCCATACACCCAGTTAAAGTAGTAATGACCTTTGACATTATCGAAGATGCCATACTATTTTATTTATGTCTTCCCTGTATTTTATCAATCACATGAAATGAATGTTAGCTTCGCACCATAAGGCTCTAGTAGCCAATATGCAGGGTTACTCCCATTAGGCTGTAGATATTGGCATGATTGATGAGTTTGTGTCGTATGCGCTTCTTGATGTCATGCAGCCACGGTTACCGGGATGTATATGTCCAGGGGGAGGCTGCTGACCATCTGGCGTCTGGTGTGGTGGCCATGTCTGGTCTGTCCAGGCCGCTTGTTGACCGCCCGTATGATTAGAGGTCAGCTGTGCATTTTGGAAGTTTCTGGAAATGGATTAGATAAGATGACAAATTGGTTAAATCACTGAAACAATAATTATCATAAATAATACTGCCCCACCATGACAAAAGGGCATAACATACATTTTTTGAGAAATGGAGTTATCACCTCAGGAAGGTAAATGCATATTATATCAACATATTAAAACTATAAAACACAAAAATACCCTAATTAGGATTGGTTATCCTGTACAAGTCATTGCAGGCTGAGCATGGTTTTAATCAATTATCTCGAAATGATCAATATGTCAGAATATGCCCTTTTGTCATGGTGGAGCAGAATACTGCTATGGAGATAAACCTACCATTTGTCGGTTTTAAATCAAACTATATAGGCCTAAACCTTTACACAAGTATACAATGTATATCCACCAGGTAACGTAACTACAGGTTTTTGCACAGTTCTTGAAAAGAAATAATAAAAAATCATAATGTAACAACTGACATCTTTCAAGTCTTTAGTCCCAGACAAACTTTCAAAATGAAACTAAAACATAACTTACAATTTAGTTGTAACTAATTCTATCTATCCCTGCATTCACATACTCTATATGCTGTTACTTTCACCTGCAGAAATTTTTGTGATTTTGTTTTTTTGCGAGTTGTTTATTTCATGAAATATATTTCAAGTAAAATAACTTTATCTAAATTTTTTCCCATTGCTATTTTTGCGCCTGTATGCCCACTCTATTCACAGGGAAAAAACCTTATGAAAATAACAGCATATTCAGTAGTTAAACATACAAATATTTTGTACAAAACAAGATTTCATGATGGGAAACATTAGAGCATGGTTGTATTATGTCTTAGGAAACAATAGATGTAGGATAGATAACGAGGGTGGAGTGTAAGAAAGGCCTTTCTGCAATAGCTGCCAGGTGTCATATGTGTACAATATAGAAAGCAAAAATGGGGAAATGTCTATATGGCAGCTATTGCAGATAGGGTTTTCTTGCACTAAACCCTCGATAAGGAAAGGAAGAAAACAGAAACAATTTGGAAAAACATTGAGACCGATCAATTTTTGCTGACATTTTAGAAATTCATTGCTAAGATAACTTGACAACAACATACAAACCCAAGTTTTGTGGATTTTGTTGTACTACAAATGATGTGGGAATTTCAGTTTGGGAGCATGGATGGGAAAAGCATATTTACTATTTTACAGAGATAGGAGAAACTGGGGCACACAGAATTACTTTTACTTTTTACAAATTTCCAACTAAAACAACCAATACAATGGTTTTACTGGGACTTGACAAAATGTCATCATGATAGTTCAACAAAACTTGCTTTTTCTACAAATAAAAGGTATTCCTCTTGGTAGCATCTTACATATTGTTTCTAAAACTACAACAATCTCAGAAAATTATCTTCTTAATAGAAAAGAAAGTTACAATTGATTTACTCCATGCTGGTAGGTCAATCTAGAAAGATAGAGACATGTGTTCATCTCAGAGAAAAGAAATATTTTAGGATTTTAGAAAGTTAACAAGATTTCAACTATATGTCTCAATCTTTGTTACATAATTTTTGAATAATTTTGTTGTAGATTTTGATGCTTCACACTAATATCATGCACAGCAATAGTGTCATACACAGGGGGTGCTCAGCCTATAGCTTGCTGGGTTGCATGTGACTTGGCACAGGTTTTGTCAATCTGTTCCTGATTGGAACAAGGGTATGCATTCAATACATAATAGACATACAAATCAAGAAGTTATTTTTTACCACATTCAAATGATCTTGTAACATGTTCTCATGGCCAATCATGCAACCCAGTGTCTACACTGGTTTGCCACCCCCTGTATGACACAACTTCATGCAAATTACACTGATGGTGATTAAGTACCTCTTTTTGCTACCATTTACCCCTGCTACACGGGCCCAAGATGATCTAGTTATGAAACAAGAAATGATTTGACAGGTGGGTCATTCAATGTAATCAGTCTCATCTTATTAATATTAGTTACGACATGTCCAACATTACATGTCACTGTTAGTTACAGAGTTTTTATGTTATAATAAAGTCTATTCTTCCTTTCAAAATGGCAACATTACATATGTTAGTTTTAGAGTATAATAAAGTATATGTTTATATTGTGCTGTGATGGACTATTCCAGTTGAAACCCATGTAACCCTTTGTAAGACATGCCCTTTATCTCACACAAAGCAGGAGGTGTAGATCGAGTCATCCATTCAGGTAACTCCATTTGAAATTTACCCTCCATGTGTAGGAGATTAAAGTCATGTAATCAATAGTGGGTGTATGGTTTTCAACTGGAATAGCCCATTTCTGCATACTGAAGAATCACAGTTAACTATAAACCAGCCCGTTGCATTTTAAGCACTATAGAGGGCGGTCTCCCAAGCATAAAGTTAGTATCTTTTTAGTAATCTGTTCACAGATACTGTACTGTACTAGAGATGACAGAATGACAGATCTATACTCACTGTGCTTCTGTGTAGTCTTTGCTGTAGTCTTGACCACTTATAGGACCTGCAATTTAAACAAAGATAAAATCGAAGGTTATTTATTTGGTATATTTTAGCTTATCTCATGAATAATAAAGAACATAAAATTGGGCTAATCTATTTAAAGTTTAAATCTTATAAACACCTGCTTCCTAACTAAATTTTACTAATACCACCAGCACCATGACCTACATTAACACCATGGGGAACTGCTGGTCAAACTATAATCTAAGAACTATGTTGATTGGCTACAAAGAGGGCTATATCACATATTGAGCCAATCACAGATATGTTAAGACTAGTCAGTAGGGCTGAATGGAATTCAAAATCTCTATTGATTGGTTACTCATATGATTATATCATGTAATTAAAACTTACTCTTACTTTGAGGTTCTTTTTGTTTGCGTCTAAATATGTAACACCCAAAACACATCAAGGTGGCTACCACTAGTAGGAGAATCAACGGCAGTATGTAATACCACTCTAACTTGGAACCCTTGGCAACATCACCTTCAGTTATACTTGGAACATCTACTGAAACAAAAACAAAATGGAGAATTACAGTTTGATTAGAAGACCACTTCACTTGATTGGTAGAGCACTGCACTGTTAATCTGGAGGTCCTAAGTTTATGTTCAGGAGAGCAATGTTATTGCAGTTATTTATCTAGAATGGTGTGACAGTTTTAACTATGTCAGCCATGTTTTATGATTGGCTAATCTTGCCTTTTGTAAAGTGAAGAAATGAAAGCGATGGTTATGAATGAGGTTAATAACTTTGCATCGGTAATATGTCGCGCATGTGAAAAATCTAAACATTTTGCCTTTGGACCTCGGAATATCCCTCAGGGCTGTGACCCTCAGGATATTCCGAGGTTCCAAAGGCAAAATGTTTAGATTTTTCACAATGCCCTCCAAATAACTGATGCGCAGTTTTTAACCTCTAACTATTAGCTTCAGTGAAGTGAACAAATTTAACTGATCTCTGTGACCCAAAACATTTATAATGTTATTTTCTCAACATAATCAAGATGTCCATTTCATAAAAAGGAATTCCTTTGATTCTCACATACCTTGTTTGATGTATACAGGAAATGACGCACTGCTTGGACCGGTGCCGGCTGATGTTGCGGCAGTCACACTGCATGAGTAGATCTTACCGGCAAGTAGCCCGGTCACTTTAGCTTGTAGAACACTGCCCTCTACTGTCTTGTTGCGATGCTGATTGCTAGAATTGCCCCGGCAGAAAATCTCATATTTGGCGATTTTCCCAGGCACTTGGTTGGGAGGAGGAGGGCGCCATGATATGAGCGCTGTGCGTGACCCGTTACTGCTGGCTTCAATTTGCCGTGGTGATACTTTGGGCACTGAAAATATATTAAAAATGCAGAAAATGGTTGAAATATATCTATTTAGTGTAAATATATTAAAAATGTAGAAAATGGTTGAAATATATTTATTTATTTAGTGTAGATTGAAAGCTATGTAATATTACAAGCTTTTAAACACCACATACCTTTTAATTCAGAGATGAATCATGAATAAATGTAAGATCACTTTAAGGCATTTTCAGAAATGTTTGTACTACCAGATAATCAATAATTATATTATATTTGTCTCTTTCATAAACATTTAAGAATAAAGTACTATGCTGTAGCTGTGGTTTCCGAATTCAACAGCCTCATTTGAGCTGATAGCGCAAACTTTTATTCTATCTTCAATCTCTGTCAGATTTTGTCTTATCAGTTTTTGTCTTATCAAATTTGTGTTCGCCATCTGTCAGTATCATTAGCATAACTATGATTGTTCCCAAAAAATGCAAAAATCTGAATTTTGATAATATTAGGGTGTTCTTGTTCATCATATCACTGAATTGGCCTTTTTAATATTCATATGTCCATGTTGGCTACATCAGTTAAAGAGTCCCATTCCAATTCATCAAGAAAGAGTTTCCAAGCTTTGCTTAAAAATAAATCCACACAATATGATTACTCACAGTCTTCCCCCGTCCTCATTTTCCTTGGATCACTCCATGGCCCAAGATTTTGCTCCATATCTTCAGATCGTTTGAATGGTTGTACCATAATGCTGTATTCCTTATACGGGGTGAGATTGGTGAGGAGTTTGATTTTCTGTCCTGTGACTGTTTCAAAGAGTGGTTGTTCACTCTCAACTTGATTGTATTTGATGTGGTAGCCATCAAAGTATGCTTCATTCCTTTCAACCTGGGAATTAAAATTAAGAAAACAGATTGGTGAGGAGTTTAATCTTCTGTCCAGTGACTGTCTCAAACAGTGGCTGTTCACTCTCAACTTGATTGTATTTGATGTGGTATCCATCTATGTATGCTTCATTCCTTTCAACCTGGGAAGAAAAGATTAATATTACTTGAAAATGATGTACACAAAATGTATGCAGACTACAGTATTCTGACGACAGTGAGAAATACAGTATGTATTGATTCAGAATATAATGTCAGCAAATAAAATATAACTCTCATCAGAGCTACCAAACACACACCATACTACGCCATGCATACTATGGAGTTTCTATAACTTGTGTTTCCTTTCTGAACATTTTCATTTTAGGGAAATCAAGCTAGGCAAATTTATGCATGGCGTAGGGTGGTGTGTGTCCCTGTAAATTGTTCAATCAATTTGTAAATGTTCAGTATAATACATAGTCACTAACGTCTTATATTAGTGCACCAAAGTAGGTGATATTGATATTGTGACCTTTGACCTTACCTTCCATGCTACTTTCAAGGTGGTAGAGCTAAGTGCTACAACATCAGTGATAGTGATGCCACATGTCTGCAGTTTCTCATGCAAGAGACTGCCATCTTCAATGATTCCAACTGGTGCTTCATCTGTGAAAGGAATTTACATAAAATCATCAAAATGGATGAATTCACTTCATATCATAAAATGCCATGAATAAAATAATTATTATTTATCTCCAACATACCCATATTTTGAGAAGCTAACTAAATTCCTACAAACAAGCAAACAAACAGCGAGACAGAAAACAAAACAAAGCATCTTTCTAAAGCCATAATTACCATTCTGTCAAATTTTACCAATGCATACCCATGTGACTAATTATGCAATATTTCATTTGAGTGGCTAATTAAAATACAGCTTAGAGATATTTAAGCCCAGTCCTCTTTGGCACTACTACCATTCTTACCATGCTGTTGATTAGTAGCCTTCTTCAGCAGGTAGCACTTATGGGTATAGCACCAAATTTAAAGTCCTAGGACATCCCCACACACCCCAAGTATTCCATCACTGTCTTCAGACCCAGTCACACCCCCCCCCACACACACACACCCTATGACACACCCTCCCACATACACCGACATACATAGCATCATACTTACCATCACTTAGTGTTGATACTGATATGGCTGGACTCTCATCTCCATGATAGATGTAATGAAATGGTTGTATAGTGACTGAGTATTACATCATTGGCTTCAGACCCATACACCCCCACACACCCCATGACACACCCTCCCACCTACACTAACATACATAGCATCATACTTACCATCACTTAGTGTTGATACTGATATGGCTGGACTCTCATCTCCATGATAGATGTAATGAAATGGTTGTATAGTGACCGAGTATTCCGTCATGGGCTTGAGGCCTGTGATGATATGAGTGCTAGCTCCCATCACCTTCTCTACTGTATACTCTGAGGGGGCACTATTTGGGCGATATTTCAGGTAGTAACCTTCGATGATATCCAAGTTTGGGTCAGTCTGTAAGAAAGACAAAAGTAATTCCATTAACACAAATTTTGGAAATTTCAATAAGCCTGACATCAATTCATAATCCTTCCAAAACCCTAACCCTAGACCGAGAATCAAGTATGCATGAGCTCACACTGTGCCATCTATACAAATCTGCCATTAATTACTGTACATGCAAATTGTGACACACTTGGCTCTCTAGTGTACGAGACTGTCACTTGCTGGTAGCCTGTTAAATTGATACCATATATATATGGTTGAACTAAATCAGTACCTACAACATCAGAGGAATGTCCCATCAGGCTTTCTTCCTACTACAGCTAAAAAAAAGGGCTGATAACCAGGGACAGGCGATTTGCGCGGAAAACAATAGCAAATTGCGCGGAGATTGCACACAACTTTTTTTCAGTGCTAATCATGTATCCCTGCCCATAGGATAAAAAATAACCAATTGCGCGGAGATTGCGTGGAAAAAAAGTTCCGTGCAAATCACTTGCCCCTGCTGATAACTTACCCTCCATTGTACAGTGATAGCTGTTCCACTCAACCCTGATGCAGCGACATCAATGTTAACTGAATCTAATCGCCTCTCAAGTTGGGTCCTTTGTGCTTGAGGTAATGGTGGTAGTGGTTCTTCAACTATTGGAGGGAACAAAAAAATAAATCACATAAATAACAATGGCTACCAATACTCAATTTCTAGCTAATTATTATTCCAATCATATCATCATTCAGGAACAACCTTAACATGTGACGCACTCTTGCTAACTGAAAACAAAGTTATCAAATGTATTTTTTGTAATTTTGGGTAATTATAAATCAGTTAAGACCAAAAATCTGAAATTCACATTTTGTTTGAATGATTCATATATTATTTAATCCCAGGCAAAATGACTTTCCTTATTTTTTCCTTGAACTTTGTATTTGCATGACTAGTGGTAATGATAACTTGTATCAAATACAAAGGTAACCATGGGAACCATTACTACTCACTTGTAGTTTTGATAGCTTCAGAAACTGGACTTGGTGGTCCAATGCCATTATCATTTAATGCCCTGATCATAAACATGTATGTGGATTCCGGTCTTAAATGCTGCACCGTGAAACGTTCACCAACTATGGTGTCATTCAAAGTTTGCCAACCTGAAATAAAATAAGATAAGATTTGATTAGTTACAAAGAGGACTACATCATGTATTGAACCAATCAGAGACGTGCTAAGGCATGACTTGTTAGCTACACTTAATTACTGGCTTCTGTGAACCATTTTGATTGGTTACAAAGTAGACTACATCATGTATTGAGCTAATCAGAGACATGCTAAGGCATGACTTGTTATGTAATACAAAATTATAACAACAATTCATGCTGTTGTAAACGTTAATGTAATTATGCTGTCTTTTTGCTAAGTGTTATAGGCTATTTGTAACTCATCTCTCAGCCACTGTCCAGTACAACCAAAACAATATACATTTAACAGTTCTTTTATGTTTATGTTCTATTACTATTAGCAGTATTAATGTTACATTCCAAGAGCATGCTTAGGGCCAAAGAATCATTTGAAAGTTATTTTGGCCAGTTACTTGGTCAAAGGTCATAAATGGCACATAATTCAACTCCATACCTGGTCCCATGTCATGGCAGAAATATTCCACTCTATAATGAGTCAAATCCGGACTTTTACTACTCGTAGCTGGCCGTTGCCATGTCAACACAACAGACGTTCTGCTGACGTTGTGGACAGATATGATACCAGGAGCATTGGGTAGAGTGCTGAAATCTGGAGTCCTCTTCACTGGGATGGTTTGAGCTTGAGCTCGCTCTGTGATAAAAAGAAAACACAATGATGTCCATGTTACAAGATTTTTTAAAGTTTTTTATGACTATTTCTAGAAATTAGAAATACAGGAAAATGTTATCCCTGATATAAACACATATTGCTTAGTGTGCAGCTTAAATGCTCAAAGCACTGATAACAATGATAGCGACTGACTCTTACCAATAACTCTGAGATAAGCACTCCATGTTGTCTCGCCGCTACCATTGGATGCGATGCAGGTATACACGCCAGAATCAACTTTGTCTATGTCTGAGATTTGAAGGTTTTTGGATGAGAGTACTGTGAATCTGTGACAGAAAAAGAAAACCAAGTTAACATTCAGACACATATGCAAGGGTTTTTGTTGCTAAGAGCTGAGAGTGGGTAGGTTAACATGAAGCGTCTATGAGAGAGCGTTACAGACTTTGTTAGTAGTCCAGTAGTCAGCTTGCAACTACAAATCTGAATAAAATTTCACAGTAATTTAATACCTAAAATGCACAAATTAACACATTAGGGCATAGCCAATAGTGCATATCATGCACCCGAAGTAACTGAAACACATGGCACTGTTAAAGTCAACAAATAAACTTAGAACCAAAGAGGTAACCATATTTTCTCCCCTTCCAGCAAACCCCCCTGCATATCCTGGCAGTTAACTACTCCCCTTTCAAACCCCTCTATACCCTAACATCTATAACCAGCAGACTTTTCCTCACTTCCTCAAACCCTTCTCCCACCCTGGAGGTTAGAAAGTTACCTTGCTTCACTGGATGTGGACCGAATATGCCTGCCATATTTAGACTTGTAAACTTTTGTTCCCTCACACCCCCCTAAACCCCCTCCCCAAGCCTAGATGTTACAAACTCACCTTGCTTCACTGGACATGGACGGAATAGGTCTGCCATCTTTAGACCAGCGGACTTTGGTTTGGGATGAACCTGAAGTCTGACACGTAAAGATGCATAGGGTTTCCTCTATCAGGGTCTGGTCACTTGGTCCATGACGGATAATTGGCGGGGGTCTCTCTAATGAATCTGTGCAAAGGAAAATGCAGTAAAAACTTCATCAACTTTTTTGGAATACTGATAAGTGCAAAAAATGTTGACTATTGAATACACTCATTCATCTTTATAGATATTTTTGTTATTACCCTAACCAATCTAGATTTTAGTTAACCATCGCAACCTGGTTGCTATATTCTCTGGCTTTGTCCTTCACTGCATATATTACTATAAATGTAATGCTCTGAATCTTCATCTTACACAGGGTAATCTAGACACAAGTACCCTAACCAACCTACAATTTAGTAAACCATCACACTTTGCCACATAGATAACTCTAAGATACCTTATTTTATTTTTAGCTACACCTTCTGAAAGTAATACTGTAATGTCCTAAATCTTCATATTAAGCAATCTCTGGACACAAGTACCCTAACCAACCTACATTTTAGTAAACCATCACAACCTGGTTACCACTTACCTATAACTCTAAGGTATGCCCTAGCCTTAGCCACACCTTCTCCACCTATAGCCCTACATATATAATGTCCTGCATCTTCCAACGTGACATCAACAATCTGTAGAGTGCCATCTTCTGTAACAATGAGTCTTCCATGCTGTTGACCAGCAAAGATCATATCTTGATTACCTTCCTTTTCCCATACAAGTGATGGCTGTGGACTGCCAGTGGCTTTACAAGGAAATCTAGCCACCAGGCCGACACCAATAGTCTGATCTGCTGGGATATCAATGAAGGAGACCTCAGCTGAAAGAAAACAGAAAAACATACCATAATGTTAAACAAAATTCTGTACCCAGAGCAGCCAGCACAAATTGACATTGAAAACAAAAACCCCAATAAATCTGGACGGATTTGAACCGGCGACCTTTGAATTACTAACACGATGCTCGAACTAACTGAGCAAAAGAAGCTGCTGAAGATTCATAATGTTACTGATAACATTTTGAACAATGTAACAATGTAAATCACAGTATTTCATCATGATAAAAAGACACCAATTTCCAATCCTTTACACCACTTTTACTCAACGAAATTTGATTTCTTGATACCATTTTCTTCACTTTACCATGGAAAAACAGTTTACAATTGGAAAAACAGAAAAACAGTTTACCACAGATGTTTATTCATCAATTTAGTTCTGTTCAAGATTAAGAATACATTGATACCCTTTCAATGTCTTATAGTGAAAAGTTGAGATTTTGAATGTTGATATCCTCCCACCTATCCAGCATTATGTATGTGAGTGGAAACTGATCAAATTCAATGAATCCTCCTCAAAGACACTATAGCCAAGGACACAGTTCTTTAATCCCATGACCTTTGAATGCATTGGGTACAAAAACTCATACTTCAGGGCAAAGTTTGAGATATATTGTTCAATACAGGTTAGTAAACTCTCTGCCATTAGAAATGAGGCCATTTTGGTTCATTACTTACCACTGACTGTGAGTGTGAGATCTTCACTATTACTTCCCCACATATTCTCAGCTGTACAGGTGTACACACCATCATCATGCAGGTCCACGTTACGTATACGAAGGCTGTTGTCATTCAATATGGTTAACCTGGAAAATGGAGAAATGAAATAAGAGATAACGTGGTCAATTAACGAAATCTGAACAGTCAAGGAAGATAATTGCAATTAGCTGAAAGCTAAACTTTGATTGGGATAGGACCTGGACATTTGATATCCATCTTCTATTATGACCTACTGGTAAGGAACAGGTGGATTGGGATTCTAAATCATCTGCTGAATGCAAGATTGTGACTAAATACACCCAAATATGAGAAGAAAACGCCCAAATGACTGAGAAATACACCCAAATGACTGAGGAATAGACCCAAATATCCAACTGACACACCCAAATTGTAAGGAATACACCCAAATCATCATCAGAATGCAAGAAGAAGGGAACTACCTTTGTATGGTTTGTGGGCTTTTGGCTAGCTTGGGTCATGTGATCTGCATAGTGTTTCTGTTAGTTTGTGTATTATGTATTTTGAAATTTCATTTTGAATTTACTTAGGCCTTTTAAATATGTAACAAATATTTCTCGACAAATGACTCGGTTTGCTTTATGGTAACACATGTCAGATCAGAAGCTGCTTTTCTTTCTGCAACCATTACTACATCATGCTCCTTAACCACAACATTTAACTCCTCATCAGACATCACAGCATCTTGCCACAAAAATACATTAGAACCATTCATATTTCATGTCATATCATAAAAGGAAAGTGCACCGTTTTTCACTTAACCCTCATCCCCACAAATGCAATGAGTTTACCGGGTTTATATCTCTAGGCATCGGCCAGCATTCAGTTCACCCTACACACACACATGCAGTCGGCATATACACAGAGTGATGGTTAATGAAGTCAATTTATTTAGTTGCATCCATTAATGAATAGATGGGTGGATGTGAAAACCAGAGATGTCAGCTGGCTGGATTAACAGAGTCTGGCAGGTCGGTAGCATGACTTGATGGAGGGCGCTGATGAGCTTGACGATTTAAGGTGATACTCAACTATTGATTGAAATTATTTTATCAAACAAATCAAAATTAGACCAACTTTTATAGTTCTGAATTTTGTTAATTTAAAATAAAATTTGAAACTTGTTGTCTGCATTCGACACCCACGTGGAGAGTTAATCAAGTGCTGCTGTTTTTGTACTTCTCTGATCCGTAGAGACAATTCCCTATTATTCTCCTCAGTATCAAGGACAAGAAAGACACAACCTGATATCTCGCAATGAACCATCTAGACAAATGGATTTGGCATGAACAGAAGAACCTGAAATGTCAAAGGGTATCTGGCTGGATCTATGTTGAATAATTTGTGGCTAGGACTCTTTCTGTTGTTGGTTAGCAACAGCAAAAATAACTGTTAAGGTAATACATGAGAGTGTCAGGCCAAATTTCCACAAAATTACCAAAATTGTAAAACTGATTCAAAACTGGCTACAGGCAAATGCTTGCGACGGGTAGCAATATTGTCCTAAGTTTTACTCTCTTTTGGTCAATGAGGTGTCTTTTTGTTTAACATAGGGTCCAAGAGAAGAAGCATAGGCCTACCAGTTTTTATACAGTTTGGTCCCGGTGTATGTGCGGCTGGGGGTGTGTACATATGTAGTTGCGCACAATGCATACTGTATCTAATACTATAGTGTTACACCTAATGAAAGTTTGTCTGGGTTTTCACACTTTGCTGCTAAATTCCTTGCCAACCTGATGTATCATACTGTTGATACTTGAGAAGCGCTTAGCTTAGAACAATGAATCATTTACGATTCAATTACCACATGATCCCCACAAATCTTCTCTAACTTCTCAACTTTAACAGAAACTGATCGTCTGTGTTCACTATCAGCTAAAATGAGCTCATCTGCAATGGCGAAGTACCCAACATGTGGAAAGGTCATTCTGTGACTGTATAAATCAATTGGGGTTAAGAACTGTGTCATGATGGATGAGCATGTTTCTTCTCATCTCCCTCAAGGATGCCTCAGATTAGTGCTGAGTAAATGTTGGTGTTGCTAAGGATGACAGCTTCTTCTTTATCTCACCGTCTACATTTTAAATGTGCTACTAAATCCCGTAACTGTATCTGTTTTCTTGCTTCGTAATATTCCAAATGAACTTGAGATATAATTGCAAATTTTAAAAGAATAAGATATTAATTTTGATGGGAATATGTGTGTAATTTTATCATTTATCAAATTTGCAAGTTAAATACAAATGCATATTGGTGTAGCACAAGATAGCTCATTCAATATATACTGCATTACTGCTATCACCTCCAGATTGATAGTATATCAAAGTATGTACATGTGTATGGGCAGCATTCCGATTCCAAACTGCCTTCACACGCAAGTGTATGCTCTGATTCCAACAACAGCACACACGTTTCAGGCTGCGCAACCCCAAACATGCAGTTACATCACTACCAATCTCAAGGCGGCAAGAAGCATAAGACAACTCATTCAATGTCATCAAGAAGATGAAGTAAATTTGTTAAAAGATAGCTCATTCAATATATACTGCATCACCTCCAGATTGATAGTATATCAAAGTATGTCATTGTATATGAGACAGCATTCCGATTCCAAACTGCCTTCACACGCAAGTGTATTATGCTCCGATTCCAACAGCAGCACGCACATTTCAGGCTGCGCAACCCCAAACATGCAGTTACATCACTACCAATCTCAAGGCGGCAAGAAGCATAAGACAACTCATTCAAGATTAAGTAAATTTGTTAAATTATGGAAGAAATGGACGATTTATAAGCTTAAGAGTTAAGAGCAAGTTAAGAGTGAAAAACGTGTGCAAATCACGATCATTTATGTAAAAAATAGGCCCTCCTTATTAAACATAGACTATAGCATTACATGATGTAGTTTAAGACAAGTCTTATCAATAAGAAGCTTTGCTGTACCAGCTCTAGTTACTACACCTGAGACTACTCCCTAACCATGACGAGTGAGAAGATAGTGAGCATGAATAGCTGCCACTTGATATATGGCAGCCATCTTGAATACTGATGCAGTGGTCTTCCAATTTGAGATCTGAATAAGAACTAGCCCCGTTTGCAAACCGCAAGACCCCTTGAATAGCAAGTGAAGTGAGCATGTACAATTGTAGGGATATCTTAGATCATCAGAGTCCCAGCACGGAGCCTGTGCTAATCTGAATCATAGCGCAAGTGGAATTTTTGCTGCCACCTTACAATTTTCATATTACAGGTTCCCAGTGTGGAATTAACACACTCGAGTTCTGATAGGACATCCATAATAATATACTCTATTTCTTAATTTTCGGTAAGATCACAAGACGGGATATGTCTGCATTTTTCTTTTTTTACTTAGTGAATAATTTCATTTTCCCTGTTCATTAAATGACATTCAAATCTTCAATCTATTTTCAACAAACCCAACTTCATACTCAACATCTACCTCATAAAAATTCCACTTTAATGCATGAGCTAATAATACATACTCTACACAAATTTTACAACATTGTTATTACAGAAAACATATCGGCACCTGCAATAATAACATGTAAATTATGCATCCGACAAGTCTTATTAGCAGCATCAGGAGCATTGAAGCTTACCGACGACAAATAATACAATGTATCCCTGGTAACATTCTTATCACGCATACAATCCACGACTACGCATCTTTATTTATCCCCCGTATTGAAATATAAGCCAGGATCTTAGGCTCCAGTAAGCGCATCGTATCATTTTTCGGTCGTGACAAGCGATTTATGAATTGTGACACTCTTATAATTACTATTAGATAAACTGTTATGAATTGGAATGGTCCTAGCGCCTGTGGTGATAATGTAGATATATACAGGTGTGTTGATAAACTGTTATGAATTGGAATGGTCCTAGCGCCTGTGGTGATAATGTAGATATATACAGGTGTGTTGATAAACTGTTATGAATTGGAATGGTCCTAGCGCCTGTGGTGATAATGTAGATATATACAGGTGTGTTTATGAATTGGAATGGTCCTAGCGCCTGTGGTGATAATGTAGATATTATACAGGTGTGTTTATGAATTGGAATGGTCCTAGCGCCTGTGGTGATAATGTAGATATATACAGGTGTGTTTATGAATTGGAATGGTCCTAGCGCCTGTGGTGATGATGTAGATATATACAGGTGTGTTTATGAATTGGAATGGTCCTAGCGCCTGTGGTGATAATGTAGATATATACAGGTGTGTTTATGAATTGGAATGGTCCTAGCGCCTGTGGTGATAATGTAGATATATACAGGTGTGTTTATGAATTGGAATGGTCCTAGCGCCTGTGGTGATAATGTAGATATATACAGGTGTGTTGATAAACTGTTATGAATTGGAATGGTCCTAGCGCCTGTGGTGATAATGTAGATATATACAGGTGTGTTTATGAATTGGAATGGTCCTAGCGCCTGTGGTGATAATGTAGATATATACAGGTGTTTATGAATTGGAATGGTCCTAGCGCCTGTGGTGATGATGTAGATATATACAGGTGTGTTTATGAATTGGAATGGTCCTAGCGCCTGTGGTGATGATGTAGATATATACAGGTGTGTTTATAAACTGTTATGAATTGGAATGGTCCTAGCGCCTGTGGTGATAATGTAGATATATACAGGTGTGTTGATAAACTGTTATGAATTGGAATGGTCCTAGCGCCTGTGGTGATGATGTAGATATATACAGGTGTGTTTATGAATTGGAATGGTCCTAGCGCCTGTGGTGATAATGTAGATATTATACAGGTGTGTTTATGAATTGGAATGGTCCTAGCGCCTGTGGTGATAATGTAGATATATACAGGTGTGTTTATGAATTGGAATGGTCCTAGCGCCTGTGGTGATGATGTAGATATATACAGGTGTGTTTATGAATTGGAATGGTCCTAGCGCCTGGGGTGATGATGTAGATATATACAGGTGTGTTTATGAATTGGAATGGTCCTAGCGCCTGTGGTGATGATGTAGATATATACAGGTGTGTTGATAAACTGTTATGAATTGGAATGGTCCTAGCGCCTGTGGTGATGATGTAGATATATACAGGTGTGTTTATGAATAGCAAGATAAACTGTTATGAATTGGAATGGTCCTAGCGCCTGTGGTGATAATGTAGATATATACAGGTGTGTTTATGAATTGGAATGGTCCTAGCGCCTGTGGTGATGATGTAGATATATACAGGTGTGTTTATGAATTGGAATGGTCCTAGCGCCTGTGGTGATGATGTAGATATATACAGGTGTGTTGATAAACTGTTATGAATTGGAATGGTCCTAGCGCCTGTGGTGATGATGTAGATATATACAGGTGTGTTTATGAATAGCAAGATAAACTGTTATGAATTGGAATGGTCCTAGTGCCTGTGGTGATGATGTAGATATATACAGGTGTGTTTATGAATTGGAATGGTCCTAGCGCCTGTGGTGATGATGTAGATATATACAGGTGTGTTTATGAATTGGAATGGTCCTAGCGCCTGTGGTGATGATGTAGATATATACAGGTGTGTTGATAAACTGTTATGAATTGGAATGGTCCTAGCGCCTGTGGTGATGATGTAGATATATACAGGTGTGTTTATGAATAGCAAGATAAACTGTTATGAATTGGAATGGTCCTAGCGCCTGTGGTGATAATGTAGATATTATACAGGTATGTTTATGAATAGCAAGGGAGCGGCTTTCATATCTAATATCTTGTCAAACATCTTTATACAAAGATATAGGCTTCAAAATTCATCTCATCTTTCAACAGCTTGTAAGACTAGCCCTGAAATTGCAAAATATAATCTTGAGAGCCGCTTAACCAATACTAGGCATGTTTGCACTCATTTGAATGAAGTTTTTGTGAAAAAACAAAATGTAGTCATAAAACTGCTAAATGCTTTTGTGGCCAAATTTTAGTAAATTTTTGATCGATTACTACATTTTGTATCAAAATATATGTGATAAAGTGCATCTGCAAGGGCAATGGGAGGCCACCACATACACTTTGAAGTGGTAGGGATTTACTTTCACATGCTTCTGTATGATCTTGTCAGAGTCTATTTGAATTTCATAATAAGACCATGTACCCCTCACAGCTATAAAATAGGGGCCATGTAGAGGTAACTATATACCTGGTGGGTACCACTGAGTGAGTACCCTCACAGCTAAGTAAGGGCCACATAGAGGGTACTATATACATGTTAGGTACCATTGAGTACCCCTCACAGCTAAGTAGGGGCCCGAGTAGGGGCCACATAGAGGGTGCAACCTGTTGGGTACTTTAGTTAAAGTAAAAAAGGTATATTTTTGCACAAGCAAATTTAAAAATGATTTTCTTACAAGCCATGTATATTCAACATTGCATGTTGCATCCTGTTGTTGGTTGTTATAGTAAACTTCACCATAAAGTTGAGACTGATTTCCGATGATGGCATGCATATCTTGAATATGCATGAGCTGCATGCAACAAGCAATGCACTCCAACTGGTAGGAGATTTTATAATGTCATAGAGAATGTGTCTACCATGATATTGGTAACTTTATTATCAGTAATTTAATGTGTGAACACACAACATGGCTTCCGGATTGTATGTTGAGAATCGTTTACATCATTTGAAAACCATGAGAGCACACCACAGCAGATAATTTATAGAAGCGACATCGTGGAATAATTTGTGTAATTCTAAACGTTTCAGTATGTCACCAAATACGATCAATGACCTCTCTACGGTAGAGACAGCCTGTCAACTGTTTCATTCATGAAGTTATGATGATAATGAATGCTAGAACAGGTATATTGCACCAACAGAGAATGCATTGAAGATGAAATTGTTATCAGAATGCAAACAGGTCATATTAAATGATAAAGAATGAAAAATCACTTGCATTCTACATATTACTTTCTGTTCTCCCCAAATATCTTACAGATGAATACTTATGAGGAGGGAAATGGTGGAAATGTAATTGGTTTGTTAGCTCCTCCAAGAAGACTGGTCTTAGTTTAGGTGTTTGTCAGAATTAAAACAAAGAGACAGGTATCCCTGTTGACTCATTTGTAACATATGGATAACATTTCAAACATCATACCACAAAAACACCATGTTTTAGATTTGGGAGACATTGGCAAAAACCAAAAACAGATCTATTTTATAAACCACAAATTCTGTTCGGATAGTTACATATCTGTTCAGATAATGTTTTGGGTAATTTTCCCCCTTATGTACCACAATTATAGAATTACACCCATCCCACAATGCACTATGACTTGCCATCGCACATCAATGCACAGTGGCATAGCGTGGGTCATCCGATGGGGGGGGCACCGGGTCTGATTGGGGGCACAAGCTGTTTTTCGGCTATTTTCCTGTGGGATTTTTAAAAATTTCAGATCGATTGGGGGGCACGTGCCCCTCTCCCCCCCCTGTGCCCCTATGACGCTATGCCACTGTAAATGGAATATGTAGCAGGGTTCTCATCAAGCAGGATGGAACACCCAAATGCATGATGGGAATGCCCAGACCCTTCCCTTGTGCATCTATCCCACAAAGCAAAATATTGACAGGAGGATCCCATTGCATGATGGGAATGACCAGACCCTTCCCTATTCTAATTTTCCCCCTCGTGCGTCCTAACAGAGTTTGGTCTTGTTATTAATTTGACTGTCAATTCTGTGAATGATTCCACTTTGTATATGTCAGAATGTAATGTCCACATCTGTACCAAATGGTGTCCACAATGAGATGAAACATCGCCTGTTTCCAAATAATCAAAATGGAATTCACATTGAGTATCATCAATTACCATCAATTCAGCACCCATGAGATTATATCACATTGTTGTGGATACCACAACAACAACATATTTTCATATAAATCTTATGGTAGTTTCTAATGAATATCTCTTACACAAAATTACGAGCAATTATAGCAGATATTAAGGTGTTGACATACAGCAAAACTAATAGAACTGTAGAAGAGTTTACTGTATGAATGCATGAACACCTCTTGCCCAACAAGACTGTGTAAAGAGTCTGCTAAATTGACACAGGAATAAGGATTTCTCATTTTCTGACAAATGTCGGAGTAAATTGCTCCAATTTTGTGCACATTTCCAGATATTGCATCACATTATTAATTTAAATTAATGAGTTTTACGCTAATAACTTTGCATAACTCATGGCACCGTCCACTCATCTGATGAGTCCACTGTGAGCCATTACTAAGAATCGGATAACTTTGATCATCATCCGTGATTGATTGTGTTGCAATTGATTATCACTTGACCAGTCCAGCGTACTCATTCCACAATTTGTTTTTCTAATCACAGGCTTCATCAGACTTCACACTACAATACTCAAGAGGAGTTTTAAATCTCAAAAGACTTACACAAGACTAATTAGGGTTATATAGAATCTTGATGGATAGACTTAACCAAGACTAATCATTGGCTTTATCAGACTTCGTTAGACAAGACTGATTGAGGTTATACAGAATCTAATGAATACAAATTGACTTTGGAAATACATCAAGATTTTAGCTGGGATTTATTTCATTGAGATCACTTTTACAGATGCTCTATACTTTGTGCACACTCATTAACTCTATCATTCAAAGTAAAGCTGCAAGTGAAGAAAGTCAAGATTGACTTATACTGACCCACAGTCACCCCTAACCAGCTGATAACCCTCCTTCACAAACTGTATGAACTAAGCCAATCCCATCATTAGGATCCATATGCTCATCTGTCAAGACACAGTTTGTAAACTCTTTTGAGTAGCACTGTTGAAAGGATGATATTGGACTATGCCATTGGAGATGGGACCATTTCTTGCTTAGTGAATCTTGATTCAATTTACAGGGACCTTCAGAGATAAATTACGGCTCAACATCCCCCACACTCGCCTTCTTTTTACACATTGACACTGTTTAAAATTATATTGTAACCTATCCCTGAAATGAATAAGTTAGATGGTCTGTTCTTGTGTCAATCTTGGAACTTTGTAGTTTCATATTCTTTTGTGCTGTAATTGTTGAAATGTTGTTATCAACTTTGCCATTTTGGCACTATAGTGTGCCAAGAGTTACTTTACACACAAAGGTTAGGCCTAATCTACTGAAGAACCAAATTAATCTAGAAACACCACTCTTCTTCAATTTATGCTAATCTAGAAACACCCAAATAAATGCCGAATAGATGTTGACAAGGTAATCTCTGTAAAGGACCTACCAACAAATCAGACAAGGCAAAACCCAATCCAGTACATTTGGTTTACTCATCTACTCCTCTCCACTGCATTCAAACAAGAGCCAATTCACACTACCTGTCTGATTTAGTCTAATCCAGATTGCCAAACCCACAAATCAGACAAGGCAAAACCCAATCCAGTACATTTGGTTTACTCATCCACTCCTCTCCACTGCATTCAAACAAGAGCCAATTCACACTACCTGTCTGATTTAGTCTAATCCAGATTGCCAAACCCACAAATCAGACAAGGCAAAACCCAATCCAGTACATTTGGTTTACTCATCTACTCCTCTCCACTGCATTCAAACAAGAGCCAATTCACACTACCTGTCTGATTTAGTCTAATCCAGATTGCCAAACCCACAAATCAGACAAGGCAAAACCCAATCCAGTACATTTGGTTTACTCATCTACTCCTCTCCACTGCATTCAAACAAGAGCCAATTCACACTACCTGTCTGATTTAGTCTAATCCAGATTGCCAAACCCACAAATCAGACAAGGCAAAACCCAATCCAGTACATTTGGTTTACTCATCTACTCCTCTCCACTGCATTCAAACAAGAGCCAATTCACACTACCTGTCTGATTTAGTCTAATCCAGATTGCCAAACCCACAAATCAGACAAGGCAAAACCCAATCCAGTACATTTGGTTTATTCATCCCACTCCTCTGCTGCATTCAAACAAGAGCCAATTCACACTTGTCAGGGAGGTGGGGTCTTCTGCGTCATATGCACACATGGGTGTCAGGGGGGATGCCTCCCCTACCTTTTGGCAAAATGACCCATTTTTTGTCCTTTTCAGCCACTTTTAGACAATTCAGGCCGATTGCCCCCCTCTCCCCCAACATTTCAAGCCGGAATGATTCTCACTGGAGCACAGAAATTAAACCAGAGCTGCCAAAATGTATATTCAATATTTTCTGAATGTCTGGATTGTTGCCATCAATTTTCATTCATATTTTTGAAATGTCTTGGGAACATGAAAATGATCTGATGGATAAATCATGTGTAAACACTTTTTAAAAAGTTCATATACATTTATATAAACTCAATATCAGTATCAACCTTATCGAAATAATCAAGTTTTTGTTGCACTTTGATGGTCACAAAACTTATTTGCCCTTGGTGCAGGTGTGTGGGGGTGAGTGTGTAGGGGTGTGCAAGGGGGTTCAGTTGGCAACCTACCAAGGGAGCCAAAAGCTCTAGGGCTGAGGATCTATTGTTTGCCCCCAAATAGGAAGATTTTGCAGCAAACCCATCCTTGAGCATGTCTTGTCTCCCACACAGATGCTCTATTATGAATGAAGAACCAAAAGGTACTTAAAAAGATATCAAACTCAAATCCATAAATCACATGGGATTGAATGTATCCTGCATAAGCATTATTTCATTATTATGTCGCCACAAATTCTATATACATTTGTCATAGTTTATTTCAAATTCAGATGTTCAGTTTGTTGCTAGCATCCTGTTTTGTGGTATTTTGTCTTCTGGATGTATGATTTCATCATCATCAACACATTGATATTGAAATGTGCACATAATATTGACATCATGTTTCACTGAATCTGCTTACCACATTTTTTTACATGTTACTATGTATTGCTTGAATCTCTGTGATATATCAGCACTTCTGCAATGAATTTCTTCATAACTAGACAACATTTTCATTTATTTACCTATCATCGATTTATGAATCTACAATTTTCTATCACAGGTTCTTTAAATTAAGGCAGGTTAGAAGGTAGCATGACATAGTAGTATTTGCACTCACATATTGAGACAAATAAAGCTGACACACAAGAGGATATGGTATAGGTTCTATTAAGGAGATCCCAAGGCTTGATGTAAGAGGTGTCATTTCCACCTCATGTCCAAAATTTCAGTTTCATATATTCTTAACTCAAGAACCACAAAACCTACGGAAATATAAATGCAATTATTGGCTGGCTTCCTTGACTCATATCCTATACGATCAAAATACACTGGATTTTTTTTTTGCTAACGGCTAAAACTGGAAAAAAATGGGCTCCTGCTATCCCACTCACCTAAACTTCGCAATTGCTAATTTTGTCATAATATTATTCATTTTCTGACAAATTTACTGTAATTTTTTGCTTAGCAACAAGTGAAAAATAAACTGGAGTGAAAATACATTCCTTAGGGTAAAGGAGAGTCGGTATGATAAGACAACTATTCGCTGCGAGGCATCAAATCCGTAATAAAAACATCAAATAATGAGAGCGTCATAAGAAAGCGTTTAGTCAAGAATGCGACAGCACAGGTGCTGTCATGCTTCACGCTCTGTTCATTCCAAAAGTTGAACGGCTTATCAAAATGATTCCAAAGCCCATGACATGAATATTAGGTAGGAAATATTATTAAAATGCAATGAAAACATGCTTCTTTTTCCCTAGCCATGTAAACTCTATTGAATTGATAAGATGTGATGTGACAAGCAAGTCAGATGGGTGATGTGTACCAGTTATGATGAATGATGATGGTTTCATGAGAAATTTGGAATGTAATTAAATGGTGCAACAGACAATATTGGAGTAGTTTATACAGTATGTGTTGTGTTGCATATAAAGGGGGAAGCAACTTGTCCCATCCATTGGTCCAATCATTTTGGTGCCATGGGCAAGCAGGAGTAAAATCTTCAAGAGCGTATCGCCCCCTACATGTATGCTACAGAATTTGCCACCAACTTTGCAACTTTGGGTACTGAAACTCATACCTTACAGACACTGTGCATGTCTCGATGTCATGTGATGAGTGAGGGGTTGTGAACTTTTGCCTTTAGATGAGGCTACTTCAAGTGACATGACTTTCTTCTTCATGAATATATGGGTCAGAGATGTTGTGAACTCCTGATGGCTAGTGCATGTGTCACTTGTCTGTATTGAATAGAAGAACATGATGTGGTCTTGGACGTGAACTCTATATGATGATATCTTGATGGTGATATGGGGGGAGTGAAGGGGTGAGGCTACTTCAAATGACATTACTTTCTTCATATATGTGGGTCAGAGATGTTGTGAACTCCTGATGGCTAGCGCATGTGTCACTTGTCTGTATTGATTAGAGGAACATGATGTGGTGTGGTCTTGGACATTGAACTCTTTTGTGATGAGGTTCAAAATGGGTTCAGGGTTCAAAATGATGATGAAATGGAATATGAAACCTCACACAATAAAAGATAATTACCACCTGGATAAACTCAATTCACTTCAACTTAAATCAATTCAATTCAATTTAACTGATAAGTGATAACTCAACTTGATTCAATTCAATTTAATCCAATTCATGTTGATTCCATTCCATTCAATTCAATCTAATTACAGACTCAGTAGATACGTCATCCTCAAATTTGTAAATCCAAAAAATTGAAGATTTGATAATCTTTGATGTTGAAGAATGTATGAAGAAACTTTATAATGTCATATTCCAAATTTGAATGGGTGTCAAATTCTACTACTTTTCACATTAGGAAAAAATAAGCACAAAAAGCCAAAAGACTTATGCCAGATGCCAACTTTACACACTTAGGAGAAAGTATGCTATGAGGCAAGTATCACTAGGATCCACAACATGCTAATCTATCAAGGCACAGTTCCTTGACCCCAATATATTTGTTCATTCATTGAATGACCTTTGAAAATTTGGGTATGAAAACTCGTACTTTGTAGCTTGAGGTCAAATTTGCACTATGATTGTTTAATTGAGGTTATTGAACTTTGCCATTGGGATGAGGCCATTGTGGTCCATAGTGTATGGTGTTGTTGCATTATTTGAATTTGTCAGTTCTTTAGTATGATGTCAACCTAACAACTGGTAGGCCTACATCTCTCAAATCCCAACTCATCAACAAGGACCAGACAAGTGATTCGCTGTAGCTGACATATGTTCAACAGCTAGATAGATATCTACTGATGACCATAATGACATTCCAAGATTTACAGCTCTATCTATCTTAACCTATTATTATCTCCACATGCTTGATATACAGGAATATTAATGTAAGCAAAGAATCAGATCTACTCAAGAAATTAAAAACAACTAAATTCTCCTTTGTCCACACATACAGCCTAGTACAGTAGTACAGCCAGGGGGCAATAGGAAAGGAAGATTTTCCCTCATGACATTAGAGTCAGATCTACTCAAGAAATTCATAAGGCTGAATTCTTCTTTGTTCATTCATTATACTGAAGAAGTAGAAGTAAAAAAAACACCATGCATCGTGTCTTCTTGGTTATAAGTTTTATGGTAGGCCTATATACATGTATGGTAGCACAGAGCTTGCAATTTCCAAACATATGTATCAAACGCTCGTGCATCTATTCAAATATCGTCACATAAGAGTGATTTTGAATAGATGCACGGGTGTTTGATACCTACGTTTCGAAATCGCAAGCTCTCTAATATAAAAGTTCACTCCTTTTATACACCACAATAAATAATTCTTCTCAATTTATACTTCCCAAACACAAGATGGTTCTCATGCAACACGGTTCCCAGTGTTTACCCAGCTTTACCCCCTTCATGATAGGGTCATTATCCCCTAGTGATGACAGCAATATCTCAATCTACAACAACTATTCTTGTTGATACACTATGCACTTTTCCCACTATATGGTATGATGGCAATAACTATAAGCAAGCTGACGGAATATATGATGGTGTTTATCCTGTGTGGGAACCACATACTTACAGCTAGTTTTCTTATTTAGACTCCTAAGGCATAGAAAATATTTTCCCAAATATGTCTAGTGATGATGATGATGGTTATGTCTTTATTAGAGCCATTATAGGCTGGAGGGTGTGCAGAGTTCAAGATGGAGCAGGTTTATAGATTGCAAAGATGCTTTCATGGGACTCGAATATTGTATGGATCTATCCAGTTTTACTGCACCTCCTCCGGGTGGGTACTTTAGGTCTGAATGGGAACCGTCCAGTAAAGACATTATCATCCACACAAAAATGAAATGCCGAAGGGCTATTGTATCAACACTGCCAAACATAAAAACATTGAAGAAGATACATCCCCATAGGAGGGAGGGAGAATGCTAGACAGGTCAGGACCACTTGCTGATTACCTGGGAGCATCTTCATCTTACCGGGATAATTTGTTATCTCTGTGTGTGATAGAGATGTACAACAGACGCTAGGTGCTCATTGAAGGAGGGAGGGAGAATGCTAGACAGGTCAGGACCACTTGCTGATTACCTGGGAACATCTTCATCTTTAATACCGGGATAATTTGTTATCTCTGTGTGTGATAGAGATGTACAACAGACGCTGGGGGCTCATCGGAATATTTTTGTAAATAGAAGCTGACAATATACTTTGGACAAAATTGCCTCAAACTAAGATATAATGTGTTCCGCATTGTAATAACACAAGTACAAGTTGTGAAGGTTTTTATTGTTTTGGTGATCGGCTCTTTAGGGAGAGAGGCACTGTAATTGTGGAATGTGACTGCGTGTGGGGGTATGACCCTCAAATGAGATAATTGGATCGTTTTTAAAACTTTGTTAAGTTGTGTATCCGGTTAAGTTGAAAGTTTCGGTCAGTTGCATTTAAGTGAATTTTTGGTTGAATACAATGTTTCATGTTGTTTCTTGTTCTCTTGATGTGGCAGTGGCAATGTTGTATTAAAGTGGATTTTGATGTGGTTGGGAAAAACTGTCAACCTAACAGAAAATAAACTGTGATGAGTCTCCATTCAATTTGAAGTATGATATCAGTCTTATGCATCAAGGCAATTTAGAAGCATCAGTTTGCAGTGAAATCAGTGTAACATTTGGTGCTTCCTATAATTGACACAGTGAAGTCATACACATAGTGTGGTGGTGCTTTCTGCAATTGACAAAGTAACTTCATACTACAAATTAGATGGTGATTGTCATTTTCATATAGCAATCTCATACACATAGCCAGAGTTCCTTACCTGCCATCCGGTATTGTAAGATCTGGTAAGTCATTCTTGCTCCATGTAATCTTAGGTGTTGGGTCTCCTTCCACTATACACCTCAAGGTGGCAGTCTCTCCCGGTGCAACGGTGGCATCCTCTAAAGCTGAGATGAACGTTGGTTTAGCTACAAAAGAGGAACGACAAAAGATGATATGTGTTTAAAAGTTAATTATCAAACGAGTGTTTGCCCCAACATGGATTATTACAATTAGAAACTTTTAATACTTTTGTGATCAATCTTTTATTTAAAGATGTCCCCAAAACATAATATTGCCCAATCCCAATACTATTTTATTTTTTTAAAGATTTTCAAAAATAAAGTTAAAAGTTCAGTCGTAAACTAATCAGAATGTAACATTATATGGATTGCCTACATCTCAAAGTGAATATATATTGAAATTCCTGAAAATGCTCCTGTGCTCCCTTAATCAGGTTCAAAACTTTATTCAATGTTCATTATTTTAAAATATTCCCTGTGAAAGGGTCTGACTCAAACCGCAATGACCCACTTTGAAAGCGGATGAAAATGATCCTCCGCAGATAATTAATATGTCATTATCAGTCACATAAGCTATTAATATACACATAAGCTATCCACAATTATATGTTACACACTGATTCCTACCAATTGACATTCCATCACTCTTAATAACTCTATTACATCTGTCTCATAAACACATCCATAGATGAAATATAGCATCAACTGTTCTCTTGTGTTTCATTGTGTAATCATAAATCTATCTCTAGTCACATTGAATTTCATTGGCAAAGGGCGCACACCACTAAATAATCGTCCCATTGAAATACACGGGAAAATACAAGAAAGTAAGTTTGTTTTTCTACCCCATGTAACAACATTTTTAATATTTTGATCGAATCAACGTCTTAAATAAAGATTAAACTTTTATTTAAATTTGATTTCTTGGGACAAGTTGAGACAAGCTTAAAAGATACGAACTCCTGAACAGCGCCATCCCCAATTCCAGCCGACAGTCTCGCCTCCTTACCAGTTCCGGCCATGATATTGTTCCGAGGGCCTATTGCCCATGTACATTCGATTCGGAACATTTTCTGAACAGATTTGAAATGTTGAGCTCCTATTCTATCGTTTTTATCAAAACAACCAAGAGTCACTCAAATTTGGTTCCCTTGGGGCGCCGATATATTTCGCATAGGCGCTATTTTTTACCGGAACTATGAAGGGTTACACCAAATGCGGAAGGATTTAGTGTAGTGCACTCTTATAAGAAAAAATATTTTTGATATTCTTTATTTTTGGAATCAGTGGTCAACATCCTAAAAAAGTGTAATTGCTTTTTATCGCTAGTTGCTCTAAAGTTATAAATCAGGGCTCCAAACAAGCTGGGACTGGGTGAAATATATGATACTTTTCGCAATTTTCGGTATTCAAGGGCCAGAGCAACATTTTGACCATGTTAAACTGTATTTAGAATTACATTAACATCAGGAAAGTGACTTTGTTTGTTAAAAGTATGTACAATCACAAATATAACATGACCGAAAAGCGACATGTGATCATTTCACCCCCCCCCCCCCACCCTTATATCATGCATAATATAAGGACGTGCAAGTAGTCATGTGCCTAAAGTTTGGGGGGGGGGGGTATGGGTAGATAGAACGTCAATTTGACACTCTAAAATGTTAAATTTCCCAGTTGTGTGCATTATTTTTGCAAGATCTAAAATTAAGAACCCCATCATTAGAATTTTTGATAAATTTCTCTCTTGGGAATTGAATATTTGGTCATATAATAAAAATGCCGTCATTTTTCCATCATTAGGCCGTAATATAGTATGCTTTGACTTTAAATGTCTATTGAGACCCAATTAAAGGTTCAGTGATTATTTTCAAAACGGTTATAATTGAGTTTTGATCTTATAATTACATTTTGCATCAAAATAATTCCAAAGATGTTTCATTTTTTCTGCACCGAGATAATCAAAAGTGACCACTTCTATGATATTGTGGCCAAAATAGCTCAATTTCAAAAGCGGGTCTTAAATTGTCAATTCGACGGGAACTTGTGTTTTGAAGCGAATTTCTCGTAGCGTTGAAGAATGAAATCGCGTATTTGTAGAGCGGAAATAGAAAACAGATCTTTTTTCGTTGCAAAAACATCAGTTTCAGACAAAAATCTCAACTTTTTGGCACTTAAGATCAGGTATTAATCATGTCCATAGCCTATAAAATGAGTCTTGAAGGCGCACACCACTAAATAATCGTCCCATTGAAATACACGGAAAATACAAGAAAGTAAGTTTGTTTTTCTACCCCATGTAACAACATTTTTAATATTTTGATCGAATCAACGTCTTAAATAAAGATTAAACTTTTATTTAAATTTGATTTTTTGGGACAAGTTGAGACAAGCTTAAAAGATACGAACTCCTGAACAGCGCCATCCCAATTTCACCCGACACTCTCGCCTCCTTACCAGTTCCGGCCATGATATTGTTCCGAGGGCCTATTGCCCATGTACATTCGATTCCGAACATTTTCTGAACAGATTTGAAATGTTGAGCTCCTATTCTATCGTTTTTATCAAAACAACCAAGAGTCACTCAAATTTGGTTCCCTTGGGACGCCGATATATTTCGCATAGGCGCTATTTTTTACCGGAACTATGAAGGGTTACACCAAATGCGGAAGGATTTAGTGTAGTGCACTCCAAATACTTGGCATACAGGCTGTCCATACTTGGCATACAGGCTGTCCATACAATGTTTCAGATCCCAATTGATGTTGAATCTAAAGTTTCCAAGAGGAGATACAGATCTCTGGAGTCAAGTTATATACATAGATGAATACCATTGAGGACAACATGGAAGGTCAACAGCAATTTTCAATTTTAGGCTTATGGCCAAAATCACTCAAATGACTAGCATTTTAGCACACCCTGTATTATACCATGCAAGTCACAAAGAAAGACGAATGTGTAACACAATACTTCACATCTGATCTGGATTCATCACCCGATGAATCTGAACTGAAGTGATTCAAAAGCACTATGCATGAATCCCTTCAAATACTGAACACTGAATTTAGCTGATTTCAGCTAAATGGAGGAGGACGTGAAATATTTCCTTTCCAAAATTGGCAGTTGTATTTCCCACCCTACTTCTAACTGAATTAGTGAAATCAATTAAAATCTCCCAGGAATTAGAAGCAAAATATGTGATTAATGTTTTAGAACTTAAAAACACAGTATTTATGACAGGCAATGTACCGAGTATGGTTCTTTCAGTATTCAAGCTTGTTTCAGTAAGAAACAGTCAGTTTATAAACATACATACCTCTGACAGTAAGTTCTGCGGTTCTGCTGACCTTTGACCCTATCATATTTGAGGCTGTACATGTGTAGAAACCTGCATCTTCACTACGCACCTGCCAAGGAGATAAGGTTACATCAAAATTGGTTACAAATAAACAAACATAATTCCATTGTAGAATGACAGGGAATTACCTATTTCAATTGGGTGCAAGATATATTATGAAGTTATGTTAGCATTTGTAAAAAGATCTGTAGGTCTATATAGTTTGATTCAAACTCCAAATCGCAGCATTACATCATTGTGTGATGAGATTATAATGTACATTTCAATTTTGTCACACAATTTGTTCACGGCTGTGATATCGCAGTGCGATGCGATAAAGTTAAACAAAATCCAACTCCATTGCGGAGCGAAATTTTCACTACTGAGCTCGTAAAATCTGACTCAGATTCAGTTTTTATAGCATTGCATCTCGCTGCGATGTGTAGTCAGACTTATCAGGAGTGAGCTGTATGCAATCATCTGGCCCTTACCTCTCTCCACCCAAGAAAGACCCATTTATCATGAGGTTCCAATCAAGCATGAGATGATCTGGCCCTCTCCTCCCCCTCCCCAGATAGATAAGACTTACCCTATCTATCATGAGGTTACCATTAGGTATGAGCTGTATACGGTCATCTTCCCATCCCCTTGAACCCCTCCCCCATCCCAGACAGATAAAGACTTATCCCATCTATCATAAGGTTCCCATCAGGTATAAGCTGTATACTGTCCTCTTCCCCTCACCTTGAACCCCCCCCTCCCCAGACAGATAAACTTACCCCATCTATCATGAGGTTCCCATCAGGTATAAGCTGTATACGGTCATCTTCCCCTCCCCCTTGAACCCCTTCCCCTCCACCTCTCCAGACAGATAATACTTACCCCATCTATCATAAGGTTCCCATCAGGTATTAGTTGTATGCGGTCATCTGGTGATATCATCATTTCATCCTTCATCCATTTCACCGTTGGAGGAGGGTGTCCCCTCGGAGGTTCACATTCTAGTATTGCCACCTCTCCTGTCACTGCAACAGAATTGATGGGTTCTGTACGAAAATCATCTCGTAAAACTGAAAAGACAAACAAACAATGATGAGGGTTAGTGGTAATAATTTTGTTTTGTTTTGTTTTCCACAGCTGCGCAGATAAATCACCTCAAAAATCATCTCACCCTTTCAAAACTTTTATTGATGAATTTACAAACCAAAATGTTCATCTTTAAAGCAGGGCTAAGTTCAATTTCGGTTCCACCACTTTATAAATGTTTTCACATTGGATAACCTCTCTTGGCAATTCCAATGCATGGCATTTAGGCAGTATTAATTAAAATCAAGTTTGATGTTTACTTATTGACAACTTAATTTAAAAACACTCTTCATTTCTATGCTATTGTGTTTGTTATTGGTGTTTTTCACTCTTAACGAGGCAATATAACACACTTTGATGGACCTAAATGGGTCATGCTTGTCATGTCTTAACTATATTCCTTGCCCCATTTAAGGTACACTGCATTGATTGTGTTCTTGCGCTCCAATTTTAGAATTTCTACTGATATCTTTTATATGGAGATAGTGAAACAAAGAGTAGAATATGGTGAGTTATGTAAATAAAGAGTTACAGTGTATCATGGCTGTGATAATTGAAATGGAGAAATGGGAAAAGAGAAATGGAGTTTTGAAATCTGTAAGTGGCAGCCATATAAATTTCAGCCTTAGCAACCAAAATAGCTGCATAAATAGACAACTACTAAATAGCTGCTGCGTTAATAGACAGCTACAGGCACAAGCTGCCATCTCAAACTACAGAAATCTTATTGCAAGTGTGAATTCAAGACAGACCACATGACATATCTATCTGCCATATTTGATTATCACCTACAACATATACAAGATGAGAAAAACCTTCAAATATTTAGACAACAACAAACTCCTACAGTGCCTCAAGAACACAGAACGGTGAGAAATCATACCATATACCTCATGGTGCAAATCTTATTTTGTCTCGCTCCCAGCTATTTGAAATAAGTTGAGGTGCCAAATTGAGGCAAACCAAAGCTGACACGTCCAACGCCATACGCACGCCACCTAGGTGTGTTTACCTACTCGTCGCTACCGTCTTGTCGGAAAATGACCGTGGTTATGGGTTTGTATAACTACATCAGCAATTAGCGTCTAAGTGTATAGCATGTGTGTGTACAGATATATTAAAATAGCTCTGAGAGCTCTTCGCTTGGTAATTGAATCGAGGTAGATTTTGGAGGTGAATTAAAATGGAGCTGAAATTTACTTCCGAGTAGGGCGTATGTTTGAACAAGCTGCTTGCTTATATACAGTGATGGCACTGTATGACACTATGCCATTAAACCTATGGTCAGCTGTATGCTTTTATGAGTGTTGATATTAACCGATGTATCTTATACATGTGTTTCAGTTTGTTGAACCAGTCAGTCCGGGCGGACACACACTTGGGTTCTGATGGGACCAGGCTCAAGCAAATTGCTTTTCCCTAAATATTTCTACAATAAATTATATGAAAGTTTTGACAAACTTATATGTTAAATGTTGTGAATTAAAAGGGATTGCTGGAATCAAATCAAAAAGTTTTTCCAGCATGAACAAACATTTGGTTGATCCTATTCATCAATATTCATAAGCCAACCAAACTTCATTTAAATCATTACCACTCTTTGATTGTGTCAAATTAAATATGCCGCTCATGACAATTCTTTTGAAATATAGTTTTACATAATACCTAAAGCTTAATTCACTTCCAATGATTATGTAGTCTAATCTCAGAATCGTTTAATTAATTATTTATAAAACCTAATCTGTGTTTCTGATCTGGACTAATCTTGACGCTTGAGGTAGTAATTACCAAATCAGCTTATAAAGGCATTTAGAAAAGAAATCAACTTTCATTCTTACAACAATATAATAGCTAAATACTAGTATAGCCAAACAGGGTATATGACTATTAGCGTGTTTCTATTGAGTCCCCTGCATTTTACCGGTAAAACTGTTCGCCGTCAAATAGCGGCGAAAGGCGGATAACGGTCAGGTTCCAGTGCACGTTGTTTACCGGTAAACACTTGATGAACAGCGTCAATTGACACAACTTAAAAGTTTGCCGGCGAAAGGTCGTGCACTGGGGTCAATCGCAAAGCATTGTGGATTTTAATATTATATTGTAGTATTTTCTTAATTGTTTGGCTAAAAATGAGGTAGCAAACACGAGAAAAGAAGACAGAAGAATCTTTTTTTATTAGCGTTTTCATTCGTTCTCGTACATCAAATTACGCCATTGGGAAATCCCCCTCAGTGATATCGACGTGAGTACTCAGTATTGTTGCGAAAAAAAAATAGGTCTTAGAATTTAATCTGTCACAGTTTAATTTCAGTTAATATTCTTTTTAGCGAATAGTAATTTAACATCAACAACATAATATTAAATTCATGAAATCTTTCTAATTTTCTGAAGCACACACCGCCGCGGCGGACCGCGGATCCGAGTTGATTTCTATTTATTTCGCATGCACAGCTGGATTCATCCGCTGATGTTGTTGTTGTTGTTTTATTTTACGGCTTTTACTGGGGTCATAAATCATAACTCATGTTAAATATTTAGCATAATATGTATAATGCAAGGATAATGCATTATGAATATTTCTTCCATTTACTTTATTTATAGCAAGTGAGTCAAATATTTGTATGTGATTAGGCCTAAGAATTTTGGCGAACGGAATGGTATAATCATGGTATAATACATAAACAAGCTGCAGAGGTCAATTTCGCGACTCCACTTCCGTTTTCTTCCCTGTATGCGCATTCAATCGGAACGGAGTGAGTTTCTATTGACGTTTACCGGTAAGCGTCTCCGCTATTTTCCTTCCTCAAGAAGGAAAACGTTACCGGTAAAAACTCGCTTCTGTTTACCGGTAAATAGCGGGGAAGGTCAGTTTCTATTGAGCAGAATTAATCCCTTTACCGTCTTTTTACCGGTAAATGGTCCCAATAGAAACACACCATATGTGTGAAACTATAAGGTCCTAACTTTCCAAAGCATAATGAATTGACACAAAATAAAAATGTGTTTTTTTCCAAAAGACCTCTGTAATTGGCCCCATGGATTTTGAAAAAAGTAAGAAACTTATTGAGAATGTTTAGGGTTAGACTTGTTCCAGGTACAAGTTGGATGTCATTGCAATATTATTTTGAATGACTTTGATCCCCAGGGTCCAAGATCATCCAAGGAAAATCTCCAAATCTGTATAAAATTGGACTCTGAATAAAAGCTTAGGCTTACATGGTGCTGCAGCCTTGTTGATGGAATGGGCCTACAATACCAGTTACCATTCATTCTGACTCTACAAAGGTTTATATTTTTCATAAATCAAGGATGAACATATCATTTTGCTTGAGATTTTTTCTGATGAAACATATTTCCAGTGATGAATGATGGCAACCTTTCATATCATTTTCCAACATTTATTTGTTTGACAAAATTGTTTTTGGTAGTGGTGTTTGTGGCAATGATGATAGATATCAACTTTTCTTTCTTACCATTTGTATCCCATAAATTTGCCCTTGCAGCATATACCCAACATTTTTTTTATTGTTGTGATCACTACATATGACCAATAACTAACAACTATAACCATGTTTGTCCATATCCGTCTTTATTTTTCTGACAATAGAGGGTTACTAATTTGTGACCTAAATATAATTGGAATACACCCAAATGTGCTAGGAATACAACCAAATGTGCTAGGAATACACCCAAATGTGCTAGGAATACAACCAAATGTGCTAGGAATACACCCAAATGTGCTAGGAATACAACCAAATGTGCTAGGAATACACCCAAATGTGCTAGGAATACAACCAAATGTGCTAGGAATACACCCAAATGTGCTAGGAATACAACCAAATGTGCCAGAAATACACCCAAATGTCTCATGTGATGTGATAAGGACAGTTTATAGTCATCTGTTATTCGGCAGTATGCAGAAATCACAATACACCCAAATGTGCTAGGAATACACCCAAATGTGCTAGGAATACACCCAAATGTGCCAGAAATACACCCAAATGTCTCATGTGATGTGATAAGGACAGTTTAAATAGTCATCTGTTATTTGGCAGTATGCAGAAATCACAATACACCCAAAATGCAGTTTAATTTGTACATATCAAATGAAACACAAAATTATCCCTGCAGCTGAAATGGGATCGCCCTCGTGATGTCACGCGATGTTTTCATGAGGAGCCAATTGGGTGCCTTGTTTGGTTTCAGGCGGGCCAATCACAGGCATCCTTGCTTGGAGCCGTCGGTGGCCATTTTGTTGGCTAAGGCCATTCTCTGTCAGTTTTTCAGCAAGAACGGATGCAGAAATTTTTTATCCCACCCACCACTCCCCATATGTCATATTTGTGACCCGGCAGCACAAACGAGCCGTAAATTCCCTAAATTGTATTCTGAGTTATGGTGTAAAATGTGTACGAAGGTCGTATTCATCGGTTACTTAAGCTGGCGCGACATATGTCTTATTTGGATAGTCACCACACCAATCAATAATCCTATTATTGAAGTGGATAATAAGCTTCTACCTTAGATGGCTATAGAACTTTTAATAGCTCTGGTCTTTGTTTGCTTTTGCTAAATCCTTTTCAAGTGGTGGGTTATTTGTATAGGTATGCATGGCTTGGGGATGATTTGAAATGACCGCCAATTATGACTGTTTGATATATTGCCAGCAATGTGGAAAAAGAGACACACATAGAAACCAAAAAAGCTATAATTTTGTTGAAGGAGCAAAGTTTAACTAACCATAACTCCGCTTCAGGATATCGTTTGAAGTCAAATGATATACCATTTTAAAGTTTATGATGTTTATTTTTTAAACACGAAATAAAACAAAATTGACCGGGGGAGGAATTTACGGCTCATTCGCCGTGGACGGTCACATTTGATATCTGTTTAAAATTGATTTCAAGAGTTTGATAGTGTGTCATAAAATTTGAGTCTCGCAGTAATGAGACAAGTACACATAAAGTGTCGGTCTTCAAATTAAAAGGTAATTAGGAATGAGATATAATGCGAACGAGAAATGAGAATATATTCGATTGAGAGTTGTTCGAATTTGAATAATATTCTAATTACATTGAGGTTTGTTGAGTTACATAGTAGTATGACTATTGTATACGGGTGTGAGAGTGTGCGTGAGTATATCACTTTAGGTTCAGTTTCTATCTCGGCACTCAGCAACACATGTTATTCTGTTGCGCAGTTGTATTTTTTTTTAAATTCTTTTTTGTATAATGTGTTCACTCTAATGAGTCTTCAGAAGCATTAACAAAACCGATATAATTGGTACCACTTTCAGTCTTAGGTGGTAATACCCTTCAGTCTTAGGTCGAGTAATTTTAATTATAGCAGGACGGGAGGAATTAACACCAGGTTGGCATGGGATAGCTAGACAGGGGCCAAGTACTATGCCCTCAGATTTTCTTGTTCATCAAAGTATAAATAAAAATGAAATATTGGGTTCAAGTTTTTATGAGGTTGCGCAGCCGGCTGGTTATCGCGTTAATTTCTGTTAAAGGCTGCCTTTTGTATTAGACATGGTATCCTTGTTATGTATTCGAAAAAAAAAAATCATAAATGTGCAGAGCATGGCACTGTGTTTGCTTGGCGTTGGCAGCGAAAAATAACGGGTTTTGCAATTAACTCCTTCAACATGTTCAAATCGGGTTAATGGTCCACTGTGGTGAAGAGGCCTCAACCGTAAAATTCAGAGGCTCTTCAAATAATCATAAGTGTGGATCTTGCGGTATTTACTAGCAAAGGAAATGAGGGGATCAGAAATTGCATATTCCATGGTACAGGGTACGGATGTTAACAAGTAGTCCTTGTGGCAGTTTTTGGATCATTTTTCTAAAATGATCGATTTAATGTACAGAATTATACATGTACTACATTAATAAATTCGATTTAGTAGTTCCAATATCCGTAGGCATCTACCTACTGGGTATTTGGCATGGGTATATTTACCGATGTCCACTATGTAATCTGAATATGAATATAATTGGAAAATGAGAAAGGTATCAGCCATTTAATTTCTTTTGACGCGCTAGATGACTGCCTAGCGAATTCATGTAAGTCCGCATGCATTTTATATTCTCTCCATTGGTATTATGGAGCTTTTATTTCCTCCTCCGAGGAGATGATCGTGTAGAGGATTGCCTAGCGAAATATTTGTCCATTGGTATATAGAGCTTTTCCTCCTCGATAAGGAGTTGATCGCTAGATGAGTGCCTAGCAAAATAGTTCCCAATGTGTTAAGGGGAACTCTTGGGGTATAGGCGCAACTAGCTTCCCAGTAATTGTTGGGAGGCTCGGTCGGGTATTTACTCCGTTCGAAAAAGTTGTCCAGAAATCATTATTATTTGGCTGATTCCAGGGAATTTTCTAAAACATTGCTTGAATAAATTATGCGTTCTTTCTGAATGGCTGACCAGAGGCCCAAATTTTGGTGTAAGTGTTTTCGTCATTTCAGTGTCTGGGATAATCCCAAATGTGCTAGGAATACACCCAAATGTGCCAGAAATACACCCAAATGTCTCATGTGATGTGATAAGGACAGTTTATAGTCATTTGTTATTCGGTGGAATACAGAAATCACAATACACCCAAATGTGCCAGGAATACACCCAAATGTGCTAAGAATTGCACCCAAATGTGCTAGGAATATGCAGAAATCACAAGAATTATGCTTATGCTACTATATAATATGCATCAGCCAAATCCTATTGAGCAGTAGATCACAAGTTTTGCCCACAAGTTGGGCTAGATGTCTAGTATAGATGTAGGGCTTATAACAATACATTCAATATTATGATATAGGAATATCACCTGCTGCTTACTATTATAACATACTTTTCATGTTTCAAAGCACTTCAGTCCTAGATAACATCGTCTAAGTATGTTGATGTTAAATAACCGCCCAACACCAGCATCAAATTCCCACCATGATTAAATAAATATGATATCAAAATAGCACCCATGTAAAAGAACCTTCTGGGCTTTATAACTATGCATTTCCATATCGCCCAATATCACAATTCCAGTCAAATGGCTTGGATACATATGATGTCGTCATTTGTAAGATATCTTTCCTAATCTAGCCACCCTCGAGGGCGTAATTTCTTTTTTCTTCTTGATTTCAAATCGCTACGAGCTAAAATGTGTCTGAGAGGTGAAAATATTGACCTGCTTTAATCTAATACCAGCATATGGATGGTCTGGCTGGCTGGATGGTCTCTCTCTCTCTCTTACCAATCAAGATCCATAAGACTTTTGCCACCCGCCTACTTTTCTACATCAATACAGACGCCAACTTTGTATTCAAATATTGCCATGAGCAAATTAAGAATTTCCAATTAAGGCTTAAAATTGCCATATAAAACCAGCTCCAATCTGATCAATTCTGAAATACAGAGTGTATTTTCCATCTTTATTTAAGTGTTATCATTTGGTGTTTCTGTAAACACTTGCAGTGAGCCTCTATCCTCCCATATCCGTTGTATATCATCTCTATGGAATGTGAAGTGAACCATTTAGCTCAACTTTCCTTCATCACTACCAAGCCTGCATCTAGCTACCAAAAACACCTAGACTCCATCACATGATACATAGGCCTATAAGTTGCTCACTTATGGCGACAACTTTCTGTACAGCCCAATCAAGTTTCAAATAGCTTTTTGTGATTGCATTTGCGTTATTAAATTGAGAGTCACTAGTTTATTTAAAATAAACTTTAAAGAGTGTGTCTCTGGGATTAAATGTTTCATGTGAAATAAAACCAGTCTGAGTCTGGGCTTTCAATAAATTAAAACAAACCTATTTACCTAATTTTCACAACCTATCAGAGCACATAAACAATTCAATATAATACCTCTAATTCAGAACACTGAACAAAGCGAGCATGCAATGTGATCATATTCTTTCCTTTCTTTACTCTTCTTATGTTTTGCTCTTTCTGGAATGATCTGGGTGCACATTGCAAATACATGTAGTAAAGACTAGTTCAAAATGATCTAGCAAATTTGTAATTTGATGACACTCTGTGAATTAAGGACATGGAAACCGATTTTTACACATAATCTCTTTAAAAGCTTAAACATTTATAATTTTGAGCAATTATTTTGAGCAGCAAAATGAGCATCTGTGATCATATTCCCATCATTAATTCCTACATAATCTCGGCAAAGGCTGCTTTAAGCAATCTAATTCCTGCCTGTGTAAGAGTCTAATCTTAAGGATCTTTCAGCGTGATATAAGCGGGCTCAGGTTAGTTGCTAAGGCTTTAGCGGTGAGTACTCCAAAATGCCGTGTTGACTCCATCTGAGAGGCTAGATGCCCGGAGCAACCAATAAGGTAGAAATAAAAACACCATATTGTATTATATGAAAGCTACCCAACCATTGTTCTATAAGCGGTCCGCCTGTTCTGCTGCCAAAACCACTGATCTACTTGCCTTCAGGTTCCTCCCAGGCATGACTTTACTTCTTTTTATCATCATCGTCTTCATTTAAACCCAACCAAACCATAGGGATATACTAAATGGGTTCTCCCTAATGTATAAATCGCCTCTGAGACAAGACTGGAGCTAAATGAGTCATTGGGTATTGGGACCAATTGCTTTTTTGTTCAACCTTAATACTTGTTTTCATGATGGACTTCAATTTAGTTACCGCAAAATTTCTTGGATACACATCACAGTGGTGGGTTTTTTGATACAATACAACCTGTCTGGTATATCTAATACAGGTGCATAGAAGTTAACAAAGTTGTAACACTATATCAATTCATGTTGTGTTTACTTAAATGTCGGACACAAAACATTTGTGGTGGGATCACTCATTGCCATGAAGTTGGACAGAAACAACTGCGGTCAGATGATGTTAATTTTCACATTTTGGTACTGCGAAGAAGAACATTCTATAAGATCCATTTTGATCTAATTCCCATCAAAATTTGATTAAAAAAAAGAACTGTATTATGCTGCAAAATGATGGCAATAGAAACAAAGAAAAACATAAGGAAAGAATTTGGAATCAACCAAGAACTCAAAATCAACATTTGCGACATTGTGGTCATTTTGCTTCAACTGGTCATATTTGCTAGGGGTGGTCTGATTATTTTCTTCACACCACAGAATAATTATTCAAGAAAACATGGTTTGGGGCAAATTCTCTACAACAATGCTCAACATTTAGCCTCCTCTCTTATTTTAAGGGCCACAGATGATGATATGGAGGTTGACTGACCCTAGCTGTTGCCATGGTGACCAGTGGCAGATGGATGTCATTCAAACCGATGTAGGACTGATGAGCGGCCAATAATATCAAGCTCTGATACGTTGATTAGCGGCTTTCATTCCCGATTACAACATCAACGCATGACAGGTTTATTAGATGGATATTATCAGCATATACCAGCTGAGATGATACTGCACACCTAGCCTGATGTATGAAGACTTTACTTACAGAAAAAAGAAGTAGGGCTTTGGGCATTGTTTTCAAAATGAGAGAACTGAAGTTTCAATACTTCACATTCATATTCAACACTCCTGACATATCCCTTTTTGTCTGATATTAACCAAGTATTTTGAGTACATGCAGTAGTGGACATTTATAAATTATCTTGACTTTCATAAAAATTTATATTATGCCTATTCTTCAAATAAATGACAGGCTGTGAGGCTGGATGTTTTTTCTCCAATCTTACACTATAATAGTCTAAACATTGACAAAAGTTTGGAATTTCTGACGGCATATTGGTTCATACTGTTGCGACACTTTTTTTTTCAAAGCATAAGGCAAGGCATAACCAAAATTATTGTACTGATCAACTTGTATAAATATAATAGCATCCATCGGAAAGAATTTGCTGAGCAATTACAAGCAAATTACAAAATGTCTAACACCTCTGGCTTGTAAACTGGCCTGGTCATCTCTAACTCAAAGTTGATCCATATATGATGAGGGACAAGGGGTCAGCCATGTTATCCTTTGTTAACCTTCTATGGCGATAGCAGATGGTCACAAAGATTTCTTGAAATTTGCAAAATATTTCAAACTTTTTAATTTTTATGACAATAATTGAAATCTAAATGAGATATACATTCAAATGAGTACAAACTACAAACATGCCTAGTTTTGGTTCAGTGGTTTTTGAGATACGCAATGTTATGTTGGAAAGCATTATGAAATTTGTGTCCCTTATTAAAATGTATGTTAAAGCATGAACATGATGAACAGAGTGATGCCATTTATTGGACTCCATCAGTGCCTTGTCAAGATCAGGCTGAATTTGATCTAATCCCAGCATTGAGAGTGAGATGATTGAGTCTGGCAAATTGCTCACAATAAGCACCATGAAAGCCCAGGATTTGTGCTTAGACCTTAAAACCTAAGCTCCACCATGGCAAGGCATCTGATAAAACAGACCTACCCTTTACCATACTATCTCAAACATCACGACACAGTTCTTTAACCTCAATATACTTGCACACTCAAAGAATGACCTTTGATTGTATTGGGTACACAAACTCACTCCACAACTCAGGTACAAGTTTGAGCTACCATTTTTCAATGAAGAATACTGAACCGTGCCTTTCTACAAGGATGGGTAAATATTTCCTGTAGAGGGATGATTTGGGGAAGTTTTCTGTATCACTGATACCAAAAAAGCCAAGGGGGATTCAAACATGCCTGCAGACATGAGAGCATTTCAGCACACCTACAAGGTGGAAGCAATGATGTCATGAACAGGTAAATATTACCCACAGAGGGAGGATTTCTGAAAGTTTACCTCATCACTGATACCAGATAAGCCAAGTGGGATTGTAACACACCTGAAGCCATGAGACCATGGCAGCACACATAATACAAGGGGTGGAAGCAATGATGTATTAAGAATGGGTAAATATTATATATCCTGCATCCTGCAGAGGGATGATTTCCGAAAGTTAACCTCATCACTGATACCAGATAAGCCAAGTGGGATTGTAACACACCTGAAGCCATGGAAACCACTGGTGTTCAAATACCTCACATATCCTGTGGAGATGGATGTGGGGAAGGAACCAGACCAAGGGGATATAAGGCAAAGAAGGCCCTGTCTGTAATAGCTGCCCTATAGACATTTCACAATTTCTGCATTCTACATTGTACACATATGACACCTGGCAGCTATTGCAGTTAGGGACTTCTTTGCTCTCAACCCTTGATGGATGAGGGGAAGGAACCAGACCACATCATTCCTCACCAAGGTGTAAAATTGGTTCCGGTTTGACAGAAACCATATTGAACAAGGAAAATCAAAGGGATGAGTTTGGATTTCTCTGTACCATGTACTGAATGGCTGCTCTATTTATGCTGTCTGTTTGTCAATTCAAATTGTCTGTCATATGCACACTAGTTTACTCTCTCCACGCGGGAGTCGACTGCAGACAAGTTTTTAAAAAAAATTGAAAAATTGAAACATTTCAGAAATGAAAATTTTCATAACCATATTTGAAATCAGTTTGAAAAATGCATTAAAATGAATACAAACAAGCCTAGAATTGGTTCAGTGGTTAAGATAGCTCGATATTTTGAGAATTTATCTCAAAACTTTTTTATGTTGAGGACTATGACTTGCACGCAGGGCATTAAAGGCTGATGTGGTTGTTCTTTCCTTTTCTTTTCCACAAATATTCCCCTGGATATTTCCTTTCTAGTGACTCCAAATTCTTTTTTCATACTTCTTAGAGCACCATGGTTTTTAATGTTTTCCTTCCTCATATCATATTTGATTTTAAAAAATACAAATAAAGAAATAATTGCATGGTTCATTTTAAAGTATAGATATCCACCACAAATAATAACTTCCTCCATTGAATAATCATGAGTAATAGAGAAGGACATTCAACTCTCTTATCCCAAACATTTTTTTAAATCAAGAAAATAAAATCATCCCAGAGTTTAATCACCGTATCTTATGATATAATCGCAATGAATCAAACACATTTGCGGTTTCTGCCGCTTTTTCGCAAATCAAATCGCCGTCTGTTCGGGCCATAAGGTGAAGATAATTATGACGAGACCGATGACGATGACCAATCACGGATGGATTAACAAATCACCGCCAAAAAGATAAGTCACAATTGTCCCTATGGGCTATCAAACACCGTAAAAAATTAAGAAAATGAAATTCTACCGTTTTCACGCCCTACAGCGTGCCACGTATACCAATGTCTTAATTACACAACAAAGGCCACTGATTGATGATTATATCTCATCTTCAAAGATTCAAAAATGATTCCGTTTTTGATTCCCAAGACCGCCATTCAGCCGTGTTAATTAATCATATCCAATCATGCCATTAATTGACTATGACAATTGATTTACTCCGACCATGGAAGTAGAAGCAATGCACGAGGGATCCAAACCCGTGAACTTTCAATCACCGCACTCAACAAAACCCTGCTTCTCCACACCGTTACCAACCATCCTACATTAATGCATGCACCCCTCCTCCTCAACACCGCTACCACCCTACATTATGCATGCTAACTGGAACTGGTTCCATCTTAATGTCGATATTGGACAAGTCATCACCTTCTCATGAAAAAGTCACAAAACGCTTTTTATAAATCACATTTATTCCGGAGTTGTCACTTTCCTCGCATATACACCCATCATGAGATCATACGTTCGTTATTCTAAAACTTGTCGTATCGTTTTATTATGATATGCTTACAGACTGATGAGTCACTCTCGCATCTATTGCCTCTTGAAATAGACCACTTTGGGAGTCCAGTCCTCATCTTTGTAAGGTCCTCTTTCTTGGCGACCACTTAACAATCCTCTCATTGTTCAGTCTTTGGTGTGACTCCAGGCGTAAGTGGTTAAGGTTCAATAGTAAACCAGGTATCCCATTGCTTATATACCAAGATGAAGTCAGAATGCACAATCAGATTTCTTGTCATCTCTACCAGGGTGTGGTTGGTTACCGTGGTGATATCTATACTGGTATTATTCTTATTTTCCATGACTTCCTCTAGATTTTAGCTTTATTTGAATTTCTTGTTATTTTTGAATCAAAGTGTTGTAGGCATGCATAGTTTCCTACCACGGGCTAATATACTTGTAGTCAAGATTGGGTGGTATTTCTACCCTGGTATTATTTTATCTGGCTTATAGGCATCCCTACTTTCCTACCACAGGCTTAAATCAAAGTTTTCTTTTCCAGAGTGTGAGTGATATTTTTACCCTGTATTATTTGTATCTGTCATTTTATCTAACTTTCTATTGCTTATTGCATTTTTTGTGTAAATTAATATCTACATTGTTTGTACACTTTACCACCAAAACTTCAATTTAAGGCTCTCCTCTTCCAAGGCATCACTGAATTGAGTCTACCATGATTTTATTAGTCTAATAATCCATCCCTTTCAATGTCTAGTGTTATTCACATCTCAGTTTAGGCCATAGGCTTACCATCAGCATCTCTACTTGTTCATCACTACCAGTTTCAAACTTGTTATCTTCCAGGGTGTGTCTGTGATGATATATTGTGAGTACTTGGATTTAGCATGAGAACTATAGACAATAATGATGAATCTCTTCAATGATATCTACTGCACCAGTGTCATCTTTTGGGTTTATTTTTTACTTTGATAAAACCTAAATTAGTATACCAGTGATCCGAGCACAACTCCTGAAATCAACATTGTTCCTTACAAAACCATGGCTATAGGGATTGGTATACCAGTGATCCGAGCACAACTCCTTAAATCAACATTGTTCCTTACAAAAGCATGGCTATAGGGATGGCTGCTATTTTGATTCCCCGTCATATCCTTTTATTGTTTTCATTTCTTCTTTATCCTCAAATTCAATTCATTCTCACTACTTCACTGGCTTGAGCAATGAATTCCTGATTGTTCTCTGGTGCAGTGAGTGGCATTGCCTATTATTTCTCACTACTTCACTGGCTTGAGCAATGAATTCCTGATTGTTCTCTGGTGCAGTGAGTGGTGATGCCTATTATTTTAATATTCCATCATTTCCTCTCATTTTATTTGCATTTCTTTTCATCCTGATTCCATTCAATTCTTATCACTACATTAGATGTCTGACTGTACTTTACCAGTACGAGTAATGAATTCACAATTGTTCTCTACCAGGGTGTGGTTGCAGCATCTATTATTTTGATTTTTCATCATTTCCTGGATTTTTTTCCAAATTTATTTGCATTTATTTGGCTTAGTGCTTCAAGGCTTGTATATTATACCAGGGATATCCCTACTTAACCAGAACGCAATTGGAATACATAATTTTCAATCATTTCAATTCAGTTGGTATAAATGGTATACTATCGGGCGTGGTCACTGAACCCATCAAATTCAACTATTCTGACAACTTTTGACATTTATTTAGGTTCACTAATCTAAGTGGAATCATTTCCATGTCTACCATTGATATCCACTTGACCAGCGCATGTCCTGAATTCAAATCAGTTTTGTCATTTGGTAAAGTGGGTGTGGCTGCTACACCATCTCGTTTCAACCATCTTTTTGAATTCTGAAGGCAAGTTGGTAGCTTCACTGACATCTATATCTTAAATCAGTGACTCATGAAACTTAACATGTTCAAGAATTATTTTCCATAATTGGTTAAATTGTGGCCTTTGGAGTTGGAACCCCTTAAATTTCAACCTTTCCTTATAATTAGTATTTTATAACTTTAAATTCATCAGAAATCTTGAGTGAATCCATAATGCTGCTCATCCAGCACACTCAAAATTATCATTATTTAATTATTTGGTAAATTTGCATCAACTGAAGTTAATTCAAAAATAAATTCTTGCCCAAATACCAATATCTAAATCAGATATTCTCATCACAAAATGTTGCCATCCCAATAAATGACTCATCAAAGTCCTTGTTTTTCACCAAACCAATTACTAATTACTCACACAACCATTTTGTCTCAAATTAAATTTTGGGCCAAAATATCAATATTGAAACTTTCACCATCTAATTTAATTATCTCCATTCTTCTGGGATGTCACTATTCAGTTATTGTATCCTTATTATTGGTCCACATTGTACAATATTACAACAAACCCTTATCAATTACTAAAGCTATGGTAACCAATACACTCACTACACATAATTTTGAACAGAGTTAAAAATAATGAACTTATCTCCGATGGCAAAGTCCAATAACCCAGCATAGATGAAGAGTTGAGCTTAGGTTGTGGCTAATGAGATTTTGTACCCAACACACTCAAAGGTCATTCAATGCACATAGAAGCCTATTGGGGTTAAAGAACTGTGTGCTCATAGATGAGCATGTTTCAGATCTTAGTGTTGGTATACATCCTACCAATTCTACCACTTTTTTCATCTGACTTTTTTTTTCATCAGACCAACTTTTGGGACCAGCACCATCTTCCATTTCACTCCTCCGTTGTCCCAAATACATCTTGTGTTAACCTCAATAAATATCAGACTTTGAATTGAGTTACAGGAAATTGTCCTTACAATCAATTCTCATAACACAAATTTCACTTTGTTCTGAATTCATTGCAATCGTAGGAGGACGGGATTTGCTGTGAGCAGACGACGCAGCAGACAAAAGAAATTGAACGTCAAGTCCCAAATCAATAAACTATCGATGACACAGAGCATGCTTCAAAGCTGAAGTTTGGCACAATCTCATTTTATTCATAAAATCGGTTAACAATATCAGTTGAACAATGCATGAATATTCATCATCTTCCGCTGTCAAATCGTCAGCGATTTTGCTGACGGCATTCCGTTATAAAAATCTCAGAACTTGTGTTGATGGCAGTACTGATCAAGCAAGTCGCATCACAACGCATAGAAATGCATAATTCAAATCAGTATTGATGAGTTTTTGTCACAAGTTTTTCTGCTTTCTGCTCATGAAATGTGATATTTTTGGGCCATAAAGGCAAGTTGTTTTATCCGTAAATGCTCAATATGTGTCACTCGTTCATGTCAGTGTGCAATATGCGCAATGGGCCGTGGCACTCATAGTTTTACGATCAGCATTTCATTATGTTCAGCTCAGATTACAATGGTACGACTTATCAGACTAGCTAAAGCCGCCCACCTCTAAAAAAGTATTGAAAATATGCAAATGAGCTGGTAGAGAATTAGTTCAAAAGTGGCCCGAACCAACCCCGATAAATCCCGTAACATTTTAAAACCTATTACTAATCTAGGGCACTTGTAGTGAAATATCTTGGTGTCTAAAGTTTCTTTTAAGAACCTGTTGATAAATGTGTCTTCAACCCACTGAATGTCACAGATTTCCATTTTGTGGTACAATTTATTGGAGGAGAGAGTGATAGCCAGTGTGAATTACCACTTCATGATGGCAAGGGTGGCCAAGTAGCCAGTGCCATTTTGGGTTGGAAGAACACTTCTTTATTTGTCTTTCTGAATCATCACATTTTTCATGTCCATTTTCTTGGGATTGTGAGAGTGTAAAAATTTGACCTTTATTTCATTTTGGTTTCTTTCATCACTATGGACCACAACAAAGTGTGCTGAGGCTTGTGGATCAACGTGTAGGTGTTGTGCCTGTGCGTAACACACTGTAAATCACTGCGCTTTTTTTTCTTCTTTTTTTTAAATAGGGAAAATTTCATGTTATTTAATTAATTTTTCTTGCCATATGCTATTAAAAGGTTCTCATTATTAAACATTATATTTGCGAAAAGAAAAATACAAAATTAGCAAGATTTAGGGGAAACCCACAAATCAAAATTGTACACAAGTCAATGTTGAAGCAGTCTTCTGCACCCACCAATCATGCAAACAAAAAAGCGTTACGACCTTCATACCATCACATCTCCCATATTTAGTTCAGTGGCATACTCTATCCGTTACCATGGTAACAAAAAGACAAGATAACATCACAAATTCAATCTGCCGATTCTACGACAAGCAAACAACCTTTTTGATGTTTGATTTTCAATTCTTAAACACCTGCACTCTCTGAGTCTGCGATCTTCCTGATACCACACGCTCTGATTCTCTCGCCCATTTCAAACCAAAACACGAGCTGGGTCAACATACAATGTTTACTACATCGTGCTCCTACGAGCGCAAATGCCGACTCCGCCACCACCACTGCTAAACAGGCAAGCTCATATTGACTGTACAATTGAAAAAAATGCAGCTTGGTTTTACACTATTTGCTGTTCCCGCCTCTTATCGCCTTGTTCAGCACTTCTTTCCCCACTCCTTCTCTTATTCAAACAAAATGGCCGCATTGGTAACACAACACCATGTAACTTAGAAATCGTATTGACATGCCTATTGTGTGCTGCTACCTACATCAAGTTGATCCACCTTTGGCTTTCTACAATTACTTAATGTCGAGGTAAAGAAGTGAGTCCCGATGGGCGCAACTGATGCTAAAGGAATGCGAGTTTAACTCGTCCTATATTGTAAATGGAAAACGCTTGACAATTGTACCATTATTTTTACCAGAAGTTCTAATTAATTGATTGTTGTATTTTTTAAAGTTTTTAAAATAAATTGATTTGAATAAAATTTCCGGTGTAGCTCAAATTAAATATTGTACCAACATCCACAATCAGATGATGAATTTGAATATAAAAATATCCACATTGAAGGTGACATAGAGACAATGTAGTATTTACTGATAGCAACAGCACTCCAAAATTGCTACATTCCTCCTGATGTAACCACTGCGATCAATGCTCATTACAGAGGTGACAAAAGCGCCAACGACTTGGGGCACGCGTCTCCAGAGGCGTAAGGCAAGGTGCATAACAACAGCCCGGTAACAAGAAACGTGAAACCAGTGTTCATTTTTTAAGGTGTTGCGGCATGAGGCGTACGTCTCTCTATGGAACACCCGCAGAAAATAAGGATGAAATTCCTATCATTAATCAATGTGAATAAAGGAACGTACCGGGAGCATATTATCAACGCTTTTATTTCCGGAACCTGTCAAAACCCGGAAGGGAGGTGTGTAACGAATTGAAACTAGAAGTCTCGGTAAAATTATTACCTACATACATAAATACAAGACTTGTGTGAAATACTTAGGGGTTTAGGTGATATTGCATTGACATCACTGATTGACAGATACGGTGCCAGTAGCATCCCTATATAATACCACCATCCATGGAGCCAGTAGCATCCCTATATAATAAAACCATCTATGGTAAGGGTATTGAGCTATAAGCATCCCTATATAATACCACCATCCATGGAGCCAGTAGCATCCCTATATAATAAAACCATCTATGGAAAGGGAATTGAGCTATCAGCATCCCTACATAATACCACCATCCATGGAGCTAGTAGCATCCCTATATAATAAAACCATCTCTGGGAAGGGAATTGAGCTATCAGCATCCCTACGTAGTACGTAATATCACCATCCATGCACTAGGACCCACAACATGTTCATCTATCAAGGCACAGTTCTTCAACTCCAATACATTTTTACATTCATTGGATGACCTTAGAAAGTTTGGGTACAAAAACTCATACTCTGCAACTTGAGGTCAAATTTTGCACTATATGTGTTTAAATGAGGTTATTGAACTATGCCATTGGGATGAGGCCATTGTGGTCCATAGTGATGGAGCCAGTAGCATACCTGCATCTAATGAAAGGGAATTGGATACTTGGCTGGGAATATGCAACTGTTGAACAAATTGCCCTGTTTTACAAGGAATGAGATGAGATGAGATGAGATGAGAGATGAAGAATATATGCAATGAGATGAGGTTAGAACTTTCCATTGATAGAGTACTTGGTATCCTTATACAAAAACATAATCCTCTAATAAGTGAATGGAATCAGCAGGTATAAAATCAGTAAAATACCCTCAAAATGGCCGGGAGCTTTAGGGTTAACCCAATTTCCCTGTACCAATACTAAACCATTTGAACCAAGACATATGGAATCTGTATGGGTCGGTTATTACTGACATTTGCTACGACATGAACACCCATCTAAATGTTCTTGTATGGTAAAGTCTTACTTCAGCTTTCATGGCAGATGCCATGCTCCGTAACCACCAATGGACAAGCACCATAGTAACCATACTAACAGGACAAATCGTAATGAATGTAGGCAGCTTGTAATGTGACAATTTAATTGTCCATGCCAGAGAGATCCAGGTGATATGACAAAATCTGGGAACATGAAGGTTGGCCAAATCGGTTCATACTTTGTAAGATTGATGTACTGGATGACATATTTCCACATGCCAGACTAGACCCACCTGACCCCCTGGGTAGGGAGATATGGGTACCCCCTAATTTGGGGCTTTTGACACAGGAAATTGCTGTGAAAACAATTGAAAAATTGCAAAGTTTATGAAGTTATTTTTCTATCAGCAACTTCTCGATTGGATTTTATTTTGAAATATTTGTCAAGAGCATAGTTTATTTGTAATACAGAACTTAAAATTGCAATGATTGGGGTCTTAGGTTTTCAGGAGGGGGTCATAAATGTTACCCCTCTTTTGCACTTTTAAAAAATGTAAAAAAAGGGTAATTTTTAAAGCCCTTTTATGAAAATATACATCTTAAATATTGATTTTTTTAATGTCAACATTTTGAGGCTATATTGGTCTACTCCAAACAATAAATAGTAGATGCGGGCGGTGTAACGAATTAGCATAAAATTGGTGTTTCTAGACAGTATTTTCGCCTAATAAATTTCTTTAAAATGATATTGTAAGTCTAAAAATTGGAGGAAACTGAATGTGACAATTCTATTTTTAGTCTTAAAATGCTTAAAATGTTTTCATATGGTGACATTGTTTTAGATTTTTCTAAACAGAATCATGTCAAGTCTGCAGAAGTGTTTCTAAATACAAAACAATTCATATTTAGCTATCTGAGTAAAATGCAAAACAGAAATACTGAATACAAGACTACCTTGTGATAAACCATGATGAACAAAATTGCAATATAAATGTAGGTCCATTATGTAGGCCTATTGTGTATGCATTTTTTAATTATGTCATATATATTGTTTTTATATATTAATAAAATTATGCCTTTTGCACTTTTAACAAATGTAAAAAAAGGGTAATTTTTAAAGCCCTTTTATGAAAATATACATCTTAAATATTGATTTTTTTTAATGTCAACATTTTGAGGCTATATTGGTCTACTCCAAACAATAAATAGTAGATTCGGGCGGTGTAACGAATTAGCATAAAATTGGTGTTTCTAGACAGTATTTTCGCCTAATAAATTTCTTTAAAATGATATTGTAAGTCTAAAATTGGAGGAAACTGAATGTGACAATTCTATTTTTAGTCTTAAAATGCTTAAAATGTTTTCATATGGTGACATTGTTTTAGATTTTTCTAAACAGAATCATGTCAAGTCTGCAGAAGTGTTTCTAAATACAAAACAATTCATATTTAGCTATCTGAGTAAAATGCAAAACAGAAATACTGAATACAAGACTACCTTGTGATAAACCATGATGAACAAAATTGCAATATAAATGTAGGTCCATTATGTAGGCCTATTGTGTATGCATTTTTTAATTATGTCATATATATTGTTTTTATATATTAATAAAATTATGCCTAAAAGCCCTCAATGTTATATGAGTAAGAAACTAGGATATTAGTTGGCTACTGTGATAATAGTTGATAACTAACATAAATCACAAGAGTCTATAAAGGAGTAAGTTAATCATTTCAAATAAATTGGATCACAGTTTACATTCACAAATAAATATTCTAGAAACACTATACTGCAAGTGCCCAAGAATCTTAGCCATAGGATGTAGTTCCAGTAGGCCTTTCTAGTAGCTGGGGTAGATAATGGTCTTTTATGATCGTCAATTTCATGCAATACTGCTTGAACTGCAACTGCCTTATAAATACTGAAGTATTCGCTAAATCAAACCATGATTTTATTCAATTACTACAATCGCAAATTTCCAATTTGCGATTGTACTGTTTTTGGTCAATTCTTCTTTCTTTCTTCTGTCAAACTTGTAACGAGCCATCATAGCAATATGCCTTAGGTCAATGTAAGCATATTTGGTCACAAGGACCAATGGGTGGGGGCACAAATGTTACATGACCAACTCGGGGTCAAAGGTCATCCAAAGGTCATTATGGCCAAAATGTGATTTTCACCAAAAATGCTTCTTCCACAAATTACATAACACAATGACGTCACTTGCATACCTGCATCGGATTTAGCCAATGTCTAAAGGTTGTACAAAGAATCGGGGTCAAAGGTCATTAAGGGGGTAACATCTTACAATTACATTATGTCGACATCCGTATGGGGTATGGGGCTCAAACTCGTTGACAACAAATCTCATGACCAGGGGAACAATTTACAGGGGTCAGGTCAAAGGTCATGCAGAGGTCAAATTTTAGAAATGCATTTTCTGTATATCTGTAAGGGGTACGGGACTCAAACTCTGTGACAACAAACTTAATGACTAGGGGAATATTTTGGAACACTTTGCAGGGGTCAGGTCAAAGGTTATCTGGGTCAAATCTTATAATTGCTTTTTCTGGACATCTATAAGGGGTATGGGGCTCAAACTCAGTGACAACAAATCTCATGACCAGGGGAACATTTTGCACGGGTCAGGTCAAAGGTCATGCAGAGGTCAAATGTTAGAAATGTATTTTTGGACATCTGTCTGGAATGTAATTCATAGGCCTACGTTTACATGCGAGATATACTGGCTGTATTAAAACGATTGGTACCATTACATATTTTGTTTATTAAAAAGCAAACTTCTTGGAACATCATGATATCAGACATGTTGTGTTATTTGTTCCTGAGAATAAAATAACCTATAGATAACTTGCACAGTCATAAAGTGATCTTTGAATGCTTTTGCATGCATCTTTGAACTGGAAATAATATTATAGCAAGACATCATAAATACTTGAGAAGTAAAACATGTTTGATGTATATGATTGAATCAAAGTATCTATTCTGGCTGGAATACTTAGATTGTGCTTGAAATATGTGAGTTATAAAATGGTATACTTTTCAATAAAATATTGGATAAGTTGGGATGAGTTGTTCTATATTATCATGATTATCAGTATCAGAAATATCAATGGACAATTGAGAGTAAAATCCAAGAATCTTGTCTTATTTGCAATGTCCAACAAAAAGTGACAGATTTCCATTTGAGATACCCAAATATTGCGAGTATCCTGCTTTGTTATTTTCTTTAGTGGTTACTTTGTAACTTGTTAATAGACATTTTCAACAATGCCACGATAATTGTATGAGGTAACAATATGTTTTCTTACATTATAATTATTATCTATAGGCTGATTGTGATATTTTGAAACAAAGCAAATAAGTGCACAGCCAATATACGTTGTGACAATTTGTAGATGGCTTAGAGGAATGTAAATTTGCACTTTCAGCTCCAAACAAGATCTTTAGATGTCAAGTCAACTTGAAAATAATGTTGACACTTGTTGCTGAAGCAAATGAACCTCAAGATCTACATAAGAATATTTATTCTTATGATGCTATTCTTGCATAAGATTCTGGCATACATCATGTTCATTCGATTTTAGTATACATGCAACATGGCATAATGAATGAAAGACATACGATATCTTTCAGCTTTATGATTGTTTAATCAAATGAGATATAGAAACATCTACATTTTAAAGGTTTAGTATAATGTTTATTTTTCCATTTATTATCAGCTTGGTAACTTTAGTCAACTTTATAATGAAGAAATACCTTAAAAGACATGTGCTTCCTTAACAGAGATTTTCAGTTTTGTGATCTTGCTAAAATACCATATAGAAACACTGAATTTTCTAATAAACCAAGCAACACCATCCAAAGATAATCCGATTTGTTTCCCACAGACTAGGCCTACAGCCTAAGGTTGGTTCATTTGGAGGAAGATCAAAACAAAACAAAATTGGGATGTATATTCAATATATAGAATGCTTGTGAATTCATTTAATAAAAATGAAAATTTTAAAGAAGTTCTGAGGGAGGCCAAATGATAGGGGTTGCTTGAATTATTATTTGTTAGCTATAATGTTCACTAGAATGAATGAGGTATAATGAGATAATAATTTTTGTATTACAATTATATTGTATATTACAATCGTTAAAAACAAAGCAAATAAGGCATGGTCTACATTGTGACAATTTGAGAAGGCTCTGATCGTTATCAACATTTCCAAAAGCAGCGTGAAATCAACAATACATGGATCTTAATGTAGTGATTCCTCAAAGCAATGTAAAACATTGCAATTTCAGTTCAATACAACTTCTTATGTGTAAACTAGAATATCATTTTGACACTTGTCTGTCCTCAGCTACATGTAGTACAATTAGGCGTCGAAAAGAACGTAACATGCAAAGTGTCATCATGTGTACTAATAAAAAAAAACTGAATTGCTAGGTCTATAATAACTCATATTTATATGTTGATGCTAAGTAATGTTGTATGATCATGATTTAAATCCTAAGGGAGTGCTGCTTGAGTGTTTGACCAAGTATTTTAGGTTTTTCTCATTTTAGATCAAATAAAATCTAGAAACACTTAAATTTTAGTAACATTTTGCTTTTGTTATCCATGATATTAAAGTTAAAAACCTTACACAACTTAATAACCAGCTCTAAATAAAGTATTTAGTTGAAATAATCACATATTTCATTAATATTACAATATTTTCAGTTTGTAATATTGCTAAAAATACCACATAGAAACACTGTATTTTCTAAAAAAAGCAACACCGCCCCAAGTTATTCTAATTTGTTTCTCACAGCCACATGTTGGGTCACTCTAGTGACACCAACAAAAATTCAAAATGTTGATGTATATTTTTTATATTTGCATTTGAATTCATCAACTAAAAATTCCATTTTTTAAGACATTTTGAGGGGGGTATGTTTAGACACTCCCTAGAGCCAAATGATAGGGGTTAGTTGAATGTCAATTGTTCCCTGTAATGCCCAGGGTAGATGTTTCATACAAATACTTAATTTACTTAAATAACTTCAACCACTTGTGAAAAAATGAGAATACAAAATTGGCTTAAATTCAGGAAAAATTCATCTATTTTTAAGGGTGTAGATTGTACCAAAACAAATAAGGGCTATAAACCCTTAACAAGGGGGGTCAGAATCCTGTTTCAGTTTCAGTGAGAATGTTTCATCAAACACCCCTACTACACCAAATATGGGCAAATTCGGACAACCTTGATGTTCCTGCCACTGCCTGGCTTTCTCCGGCATGATCAATTAAGCTTGGGCTTTAATTACTAATCAGGCTTAAGACAAAAGATATCACACATAAGCTGACTGGCCTGTGTAAGATATTACAGAAGATTTGATGAGTTTGTCATATGAACCTATGATGGTACAAAGATTTTGTTTTTATATTGGGTCAAAAAGGGAAACTGACTGAAAGTGGTTGTCCAGCGACCATCCACTTAGACCATGGGAGTACTTGAACTTGTACATTCATGCTCAGACAATATCTTATTATTTAAAAGGACAATGAGAAAGATGGCTAAGGATGTAATGTCTACATTGTCTGCTTCTCTGCAAATGTTTTGAAAGTGGTTTATTTATTTTGCTCACATTTGAAATGTTTGGTGAAAGGGTTTTGGGTGAAATAGCCTTTGCCAATGGTACTTGATGTTATTTATTAAGTACAACAAGCCTGGCCTAAAGATCACTTGACACAAACTTTTGCTGTGTCACATGCAATTTGTTCATGGCAAAACCAGGCCACTGCTAGCTCCTTGTGCATTATTGGATGACAAAACCTTACATAATCATCAGTCTTAACTGTAATTTGACAGGTAGTCATTCACTGACTTTGTCATCATGAAATGATCAAGGAGCACTGATAATAGTTATATAATGAACATGTCTTTACAGTTAGTCTGCTAAATTCTGCAACCTGTTACCTATAAACATATGATGGCATCAGACTCATCCACTAACCCAAACAGGTCAACCATCTCACAACACTGATAAATACAAGTTCATGAACTAAGCCATAATGATTGAGAGTACTTACAAGCTACTTCAAGTGAGGCATTTTTGCTCTTCACCGTTCCAAGTCGGTTGTGAGCCACACACTGGTATGAGCCTACATAAGGCCTATTTACACGTAGAAAGAACAGTTGTTGAAGGTCACCTATAGACACCGCTGATACCAGTGACCTTTGGTCCTCGTCCTCGCCTGGCATCTGCGAATCTTCCAAAAGATCGTCCATTGACGCGCCATCTTTTATCCACTGCAAAAGAAAAGAACAAGAAGAGAATGTTTTATGATTTTTGCTTCTCACAACATTTGGTTGTTTACCAAGAAAGGAAGCTAATGAAAGAAGAGAATGATTAAGTACATGTAAATCTAAACAATATTAATAGCAAGTCAATGTTACCGTAAAGCGCTTTTGAAAACATGAAATTGTACCGTAGTCCGGCGCTTTACCAACTGAGCTAATGGGGTTAAGACACAAACTTGCAGGTTTACTTGTTCGTATATGTGTATCAATGATTTGCTCAAAACCTTTTATACTTTTGTGGATGGGGCTTTTCATGTTTGCATGTTTTAAAGTGCTCGATGGTAAGCAAATATGCTAAGTATCATCATGATAATGTTTTTACAGTATTTGCCCAAATACTAAAGTCATCATTTTGTAAGTACCAAAGCAAAAATAACATAAAACATTCAAATTTGCCTTTGTAATTTCATGGATTTAAATCATTCAAATATCCACCCAACTTCTTTAAAATGCAGTCAATGTAGCATTCCATGTTTATTGCAATATATTTTATTCATTTATGCACAAAATAATAAATAAGTTTCAAATTCATATAATATACACGTATCCCTACTAGTTTTCCAAAATGCTTTTGTCACAAAATACATCCAAATTATGATTTAATCATCTAAAATAGTATGCAATTTCTCCGTTGATATTTACGATTCAAAGAAAAACAAAGATACAATATCGCTATCTGATTAAACTTTCACGATGTTTTATCAAGCCAAGGTGCTAAGTTATAACCAAATATGCCATTTTTCTTCTATGATCATTATTTTGCATCATTGCTTCAATCACTTGTAAGATCTCACTTTTATATTGATGCATAGAAGTTTTAGATTACATTGTTTAACACTAGGTTTCCTTCAAACTCGATTAGCACCGGTGTTTTATCACATGTATCTGTTATGACATCATACCCAATACAAAGTTCATTTCATAAAACACTACACACTCATCCACAAACTAACTTTGCATTCTTGGCAACTGTAACATCATTCCCATCAATTCTGTCTATACTCTAATTCACTTCTCCACACAGAGGCCCTAATAACCACACCTACGATGCCACGACTAGCGACAAACAGCCATCTTTATCCCTCGCAAATACGCATTGATTGATTACAGATTCATACCGTGTATGCGACAAATAACAAGAGTTAGTACATCGTATGCGAGCCATGCCCCACAGGTAAGCCTGCAACCTGTTATATGGCACCTCAAATGGCGCCAACTTCTTTCTTCCTTTAATTCACACTCCCATGCATTATTAATACATCAATTTTCTACATGCTATGTGTAAAATAATTTCATCCTGGTTGTTATATCACTGCTGAAGCTCTGAAAGCAACATAACTTATTATGGTGGTTTATCAAAAGGTGATGATTTGACGAGGCCTAAAAATTTGAGCATTTAAAGGCATGAAATTATGGTACAAAGTGGGAAATGGTTATTTTGTGAGGCCTAGGAATGATAAATAATCACTGCAATCTTAATTGGATGGTACCTTGTAATTGGTCATGATTAGGATTCTATTAGACGATTGGAACTTCCTCACATTTGTCAAATATATAAATCAGGCATGCGAATGATCATCTATGAAAAAACCTGAAAAGTTTGAAAAAGCCTGAAAAAGCGCGTGAAATTAGGCTAAAAAGGCCCAAAACGGGCTGAAATTAAAAGAAAGTGCGGAAATTTGGACCACAAAAAAGCCTGAATTCAGGCTTAAACCTGAAAATTCTCATGCCTGATAAATACATTAGATACAAAATAAGAATTTTGGGACACCCTATAAAGATTTTGTATTTTGATGAAGTAGTGAAAGAGGTGTGATGGAGTAAATTAGATTTCTACGCACTGACAGTTTGCTCCAATTCTTATGCATTTTAAGATTAATGGATGTATCGTTTTTCTTTTCTATTTTTCGACAACATTTTGTCTTTTGACAACTTGAATTTATATTCTGTTTTTGTGAGTGAATTTCTTCTTAATGTTTTTGTTCAAGTCATTGATAAAAAAGAACTTTTCTGAAGTTTGAAAGTTTTGACACTGGTCGTTTAAGCTAAATGTTTTGGTTTCTGCTATGTATGTATTTAAATGCTAAATGACTTCTGGGCAAGAAGTTGATGTTGTTTGTCAACAACTAGCACCAACTGAACTGAAATTACTTTAAACAACTATCTTTATTCCTATAATTTCAACACAAAACTCAGTCTACCTGATCGAACTGTTTATATGCATCACCACTGCTCCTCTACTCTTTCTGATTAATTTGAAATTGTTGAATATTTTATGCCAGGTGACATTACAGTCAGATCAGGTGAACACGGCCAGCGGGTCAAGTTACTCAACACCGTAACAAGAATCCCGTATTATTTTAGTGTTATTCCTCTACTAGATACAGCTCTCCCTTCATGCGTAATATAGATTTGTTTCCGTCTTGCGACTTTGCCCCGTTCCATGTGGATGTTTTTCGCGGTCAAGCAAGACGACGTGTCAGTAACTTTATATTTTGTATCTTCTTGGCTTTCCCCTTTAGGACAGATCCATTTCTAGGCTTTCTCCTCTAGGACAGATCCATTTTAGTATTTATTTGAACATCTCTTGCTATGTTCTGCACAATATTTGTATATATAAACTGGGTGACAACTAGCAACCAAACACAAATTCATTTCATTTTCTTCTGGTGACGAGGCGATATTAATATTTTTTGATCTTCTAGCGACTAAGCATCTATAGGCATAATATTGTGTATGAGTTAATATGGCGGGGTGGGCATAAGCATGGCAGGAGGGGTTCTAATATAAATTTATTAAGCAAATAATTTGAATTTTCTCTTTGTTGGGAGGATGTGTCCTCTTGTAGCAGACAAAATGAGTTGTGGCAAGTTATTAAGATGCAAGAAAGTTCATTCAACCCAAGATCACATGAGGTATGACATGTATGAGGGATGAAGACCTGCGAAGACAGACCCCTACAAGCCAAATATTTGCAATGTATATTTGATAAGCTTATGTCAATGTATATTATAGGTTTGAATGTTACTCTTATAAATTCAAGTTGATTCAACCCCCACTATTCACATAAATAACTTCATCAAATATAAATCAGTGTTAAATGTCAGATGGCTATGTTCCCCAAATTGCTATCTACTGAAGATAAGACAATAATGGAGGTATCTATAGGACACTCCCGAATCCAGATTGGTTTGAATTGATGCATATGGCTATGTTCTCCAAATTGCTATCTACTGAAGATAACAACTAATGGAGGTGTCTATAGGGCACTCCTGAATCCTGATTGGTTTGAATTGATATAGATGGTTATGTTCTCCAAATTGCTATCTACTGAAGATAAGACAATAATGAAGGCGTCTATAGGACACTCCCGAATCCAGATTGGTTTGAATCGATGCATATGGCTATGTTCTTCAAATTGCTATCTACTGAAGATAACACACTAATTGAGGTGTCTATATGACACTCCTGAATCCAGATTGGTTTGAATCGATGCATATGGCTATGTTCTCCAAATTGCTATCTACTGAAGATAACATAATACATAGGTAGGCCTAACTATAGAACACTCCTGAATCCAGATTGAGGATGGCTATGTTCTCCAAATTGCTATCTACTGAAGATAATAGAGGTACTTATAGGGCACTCCTGGATCCAGATTGGGTTGAATCAATTGCTATCTACTGAAGATAACACACTGATGGAGGTATCTATAACAGGACACTCCTGAATCCAGATATATACCAGGTGAAGCCAATTAAACCTTTATTCTGAAGCAACATATACCAGCAAATTGGAGAGGCATTAAGCTTAAGTTAAACCCTTAACCATGTGAATGGTGAGCATCTACAATCACAATCTATATTATATTGTATTTTCACAACCTCACTAAATTCAAAATTTTTGTAACCATATTTGAAAATCAACATATAAAATGCATTCAAATGAGTACAAACATGACTAGTATTGGAAAATCAGTTCTTGTAATCAGCTTTCACATTTTGAAAAAAAAAAAACTCGTACTATTTGCAAATTGTGTGCAGTAAAGCTTACACCTGCTAGCTAGCAATGTTTTAGGTGAAATCAATCCATGATAGCACAAATAAGATAATGACTCTCCTATGTGCCACATCTCTCTTGAAAGAGCATTTAATTAACTTTAGCAAAGGATTGAATTCACCCACCGCCTGAACCATCAAATCTAAGTAACATCACAATATAGTCTACATTATATCGTCAAAGATAAAGTTGAGATCTAAGAAATATCATGATAGTCTATCTAACGAAGAGTTGGGATTTCAAATGCTTTAAGATACTGGCTTGATTGATGATTGATTAGAGGAGTTCTCCATTACATTTTCAACTTTAAGTATATAGAGTACATTTTAAGGTAAGAAAAGAGAGAGAAAATTTGGATGCCTTCCTATACGCCATTAGCACACCCTCGCATCAATCGTTTTTATTCGTTTATCACATAGGCATGTATCTACAATTTTCTCTCATAATACCAATGCTTTCTTTTACTTTGGTACATATTTTTATCATCCAACAACCTTTATGGAGTAAACAGTTGTATCCAATATGTGAAATCAAGCAATATACTTTATTTTACAACGGACGATAACATTTCAAATGTAATCTTTGCAAGAAGACAGTATTTTCACTCCTACTTCTGCACCATTCTTGTATTAAATTGACATTTTGTAACAGGTGTCAAATAATTATGATAAAGGAAGTTAACAGCTAAGAAAATTAATACAAGATACATTGTTTTGGCACAGCAATGTCCCGCCTTCCGATTCCCAATCCCGGAAGGTAACAGTTGTCTCCTTCGCATCCCATCGTCGACATAAAGCGATTGAATAATGAATAATAATTGAGTGAGCACATGGTCCGCCACACACTATCTGATACTGAACCTGCAATTAATTTACGTCAAACCACGGCCAATCACACCTTATTATTACCCGTGTCGTGCCGATGAAACCCAAACCCATCCGCATAATCCCAACTAATGCTCATCTTCTTCATCATGTTTACCAATCTTGTCAAGTTGTGTTTAAATTTGTAAACAATCAAGAGATTTAATTGTGAAATGTCTGCCAAATGAAAACACAGACATGCAGAATGGTGTTCTAATATTTAAAAATATTCTACTTAAAAAGTAACTAGAGTAGTAGTTAAAAGTTCTATTGTATTTAAAAGTTGGAAGCACTGCAAAGTAACAAAAACCAAAATTCCATCATTATATCAAAGAATCCTGACATTAAGCATACATATAATGTGGATGCCCAAGCAGTTACAATTGTGCATACAATTTTCTGCTAATATCCTTTATTTCCTATTCCCACTCGACTAACCCCATAAACCTAACTTGCCATATTATTACTAAATTAACATTACAGCCGGAATATCAAGGTATTTTGTGTGGTAAAAACCTGTTTAGACTATTATGTATTTATTAAATTAACCTAACAACTTCAATTAACCCTTCTCAAACAGAACACTAATGTCTTTCACTTCCATGTACATCTCATACTTTGTAAGCTACACAAAAATTGTAATTACATTTGTACATCCTCATTAAAATCCTGGTAGTCAAGTGTCGGGAATCTGATCGATATTGTCTTCAAGCATTAGTTTCCTGAGTTGACTCCTTGCCTTCATGTTAGCAAACATGTCCACTAGATGAATGAATGATGAACAAATACTGTCAGGTTGTTTGAATTTCCTCTGCAAATACAAGCTTAATTGCTATGTCAATTTGGAACAGCTTCTGTGCTCTAACTCACACCTTATGATTGTATTTATTCTAGCAAAATGACTTATTAATTTTGTAACACAAATTATTAGAAATTAATATTTGAACGTATGGTCTATAAACTGAATTGGATAGAGCAAACCGTTTTTATATGGTTCATTTCAGACCTTTAATTATTTCACAAAATTTCAACAAAAATAATTACAATTAAAACAATAAAAATCACATTTTCATAGCCACATTTTGAATCTGCTTTCAAATTGCATTCACATGAGTACAAACATGCCTAGTATTGGTTTAACAGTTACTGAAGCATCACTTCTGTGTACCTCAAATATTGATGGGATAATTTCAGTATATTGAAATCCATCCAGCGAGAAAAGATAACACGACTTAGCGCTGGGAATAACAAGGGTCCCGTAAATTGAGGAAACTGACCATCTTACCCGAGTTATCATTAATCGCATGGGAGCACTTTGACGCTTATTACTGAACCGTGGAGCCAGGTAGACGCAAGCAGGTAATCTACTTTGGAGGTACAAAACGGGAGATTGTATGCCCGGAGATATTATGGCGTGAGTCGTGAGTTTAAGCCAGGATGAGGACCATCTTTATTGGAAGGTAAATGAGATTGTGGCGGCAAGTTGACGTGTTGATTAATCTTATTGGGACAATAAAATAATATGTAGGATGCCTGTGTAAATTACTCAAAATGGTGCCAAATTTTGAAGCTTGTTTAATTTCAAATTCTATTCTGTACAAAATATTGGGCTATTCCATTTGAAATCCATTACTCTCTATGCGGAATGCATTTTTTACATCTTCAACAGGGGGCACAGCAGATTTCAAATAAAACAACCTATTATAAATTCATTAAAATTAAGAACATTTTACAAATGCAAACACAACTGTAATGTGTCACATGTTATAATTTGAATTCGCAACCGATAAAAAAATGCAATTTGAAATGTGCTAAATTGATGCAAGGTTTAATGACATTTCATTACCTTTGTTGAGATCCATATGCACGATTCATAACTGTTTATTATTGACAACAAAATAAGGAAAAAATATGATTGCTTATTGCATAACGTGTAAGAACTTCAAAATCAAGATACCAACTTGTTGCACTTGTAATTAACTCATCCCCAATGTGCTCTTATAGGCCACCTTCCCTAATATGAAATCTATACATCCCATCACTGAACCATGAGCCCCAATATCTCCCAACACTATAAGCAAAACAACATCATCTCCATTGTCAAAGTTAAGCAACCTCCACATGTATAAATAACATTTCACAACTTAACCTCACATGAAGAGACTGATTTTGGTACCCAATACAAGTGAGGTCATTCTTTGAGTATACATTTATATTAGGGATCAGGAACTGTGCCCTTAGCAATTGGCATACTAGATCGTAGCGCTACACTGACATCAAACTAATATTTTGATTTGTCAAGGGAAGTATGATAGCGATAATCGCTGATTGTAAATTCATTTTACCATGTAATAGTTACTGTCCCAACGGTCTGTCAAACAGAGATCTATGAAACAACATACACAGGATATAAGCTTAACATTTAAAGAGACGATAGTGTTACCAACTCAAGTTACTCCTCACGATTGGGAAGCAGGGACTGGTTTTGTTTTTGACTTAACGCTATCAGGAAGTACTCCGCTTGAAACTACTATAATGTAACATGTAGCTCTTATTCTAGGCTTGTCAAGTTGCAAACGAATTTGCCTTAAACACAACACGGTTCGTTTTTCTTTCATCTCGGCATCATTACAAAAACTATCACACGTACGCCTCTGTTTTTAACTATACATGAAACTCTACATCAGTATGTTTAAAAGTAAGAATCTAATTTGCATTTGAAAAAAACAAGTTTCCTTCACTACAGATTGTCACCAAAGAAGATATTTATGATATCCCAGCATGCAATGATTCAAGCCCTATACATTTATGATTCATCACCAACTTAACACTGAGATAGAGATATAGAACATGGTGCATTGTGGGATCTGATGAAGATCTTCTTTGGGCTGTCACCATTATGTAACCCATGTGTAACTCTGCCTTCAGCAATGCACTGAAACTTGAAAGAAAACTTGTAGTTTTTGAGATGAAATAGATTTCTGTTTGTCACATTCAATTAGTATTTGACTCATTTCCACAGGTGTCACATTTGAAATTGGTGCAGAGATGGAAAAAATATCTAAAAAAGATCTTTAAATAACAGAATTCACTTGCATATTTAAGCATAAGCCATTGCGTAAATTCTCTTCACAAAGTAACTTACATGTAGGGCTGCCTTTTCATGTCTTATCATCGATTGAGTTACTTTGATTTTGAAAGGAGTTAAATCTTAGAAAAGGGGGTTCTTGGCTGCCCTGTATGTAGAGAACCTTCAAAAATAAAGGGTTTATGAAAATTGCAAGAACCCCAGAATGGTTCTTTCTGGCCTTTACAGAATGAACCTTTTTCAGGTATGTCTTAAAATAAAATGGTTCTTTCTGACCTTTGCAGAACCTTTTTCATGTCTAAAATGGTTCTCTCTGGTCTTTACTGAACCCTTTTGGTTCTTCAAAGAACCATTTAATTAAGGTTCAATAACTTTTTCAGGCTGAACCTTAATTGTTTCTGAGAGTGTTAAAATGCTGTCAAGATATTCTGCACAATTGACTCAAGAACTTGAAGAACTATTATGAGCTGATAATATTTAGCATAGCATTCACGTCTCACATAAACAACCTGTTTACTGAATATCGCAAAACAAAGACATCTCTAAACACAACGCAACAGGGACTTGACTATTTTTAACTCGAAAACTAACTTCACATTCCCTGTAGTTTATTTCAGTCCAAATTCCCTAGCATCAGCCTATACGTGCATACAAACCAGCCACCTATGCATGCAACCTTTTAACTCCCTCTACTTTTCCAAACAAGCTTGCATCACAAACCAGGTAAAAGCCAGCAACGTTTTCAATAAATAGACTCGTAGTCATTTGATACGGTGGTCACGCCTGGGCTCGTAGCATCTTGTCAAGCGGACTGAACAGCTCTCTTCAGACCCCTCATGGCCTCGTAAAGGGTTCTTCATTTTGTTTATAACATTGGTCATTCATTAAAGTCTGGTTCCCACACTTGATTACGTGACTGACACAACTAATGGGAGAATAGACACTTGTTATAGATACAGTCTCTGATTGAGATGTGTGTTTGTATGTGTGTGGGATGGGGTAGGGTGGGTGTGGGGCTGGGCTGGGGTGGGTTGGGGCTGGGTGGGTTGTGGGTTGTGGGTCTATAACATTGGTCATTCATTGAAGTCTGGTTCCCACACTTGATTACGTGACTGATACAACTAATGGGTGAATAGACGCTTGTTATAGATACATTCTCTGATTGACATAGTGTGTATGTGGGGGTGGGGTGGGTGCATGTGGTATTGGTGTGTGTGATACACGAGTGGGGTGTATCCCCGGGTGTATCTCTGTTGCAAGCGCCATATATGATTTGTGCATTTGGAGTTGTAGTGCGCATACTAGTGCATTATTATCAAACATGCAATTACTTAAAAGCAATACACTCCAAATTAACACACATCGAACGACTAATCAATTCCCAAAGTAACCGATTCTACAAGAACCTAAAGAAAGACCATCCATGCTTAATTTTCATAAATGTATGGCTTGCTGGATTCGCTTCTTAACAAAACCTTTGAGTAGTATATCAGCCCCTTGAGATCGGTACGCAATTAAGGGATTCATGAATAACATATCCATCAGTGAGATAACTATACAAACTCAAGACTCGCAATCTAATTCTATGGAACGCCTCTAAGCCATTATGAACTCAAGACTCGCAATCTAATTCTATGGAACGCCTCTAAGCCATTATGAACATTTATTTTGTGTATGTATGTATACTACCTGGGAGCCAGTGTGCATCATACCATTGACATAGTTCAGTAATCAACATGTGAAACCTTAACATTTGATCATTGTGTTTCTAAAGATGAGTTTTAATCTTAACCCTAACCCTCCCTAATTCCAACAAAATCCAACAGCACAAAGCCACTACGCATGCGTGCCTGCCTTTTCTATTTATTCAGTTCCAATTATTTTCTTTTTAAGGTTGGCATTTATAAATCTTATCAATTTCAACTTGCTAATAAAATATTTAGAGTGCTGTGATTTAGATTGCTGGCTGCAATAGTTTCTCATCTGGAGAGAACATTGATGAGAAAAAGCGACTGGCTTAACTGCACTGTCCCTGTATATATTTGTTTATTTGTTTCTTTAAAGTTGTTTGGTTGTTTGTTAGTTAATTTAATTAATTCCTGCTAATTTAATTTTAAAATTACACAAAGCACAATATATCAATTTCATGTTGCTTGAAAGATAGTTTTATTCATAAATCTTTTTTGTTGTTGTTATGTTGAGCATATCTAGGCATTAACAGCAGAAATAGCTGACGAAACTTCGGCCAGGCACAAGTGACCTGGTGAAGGGGTTGCCGTAGATAACTGGTCAGGGTATTTTTACAGGACAGGCAAGTGTAGCCTACAATTGGGCGTTACCCTGATCAGAACCAACTGTAACGAGGTCTTTTATCATGGATCATCTGCCCGCCATTACTAGATGAACCACATGGAGAGCGGAGATTGTTTTGTCCTGCAGGGAATCGAACCCAGGACCTCTCGCACCAAAGGCAAAGACCTTAACCAGCGTGCCACGCTGCTCCCTGTGCAGTAAACCTGAAGGATGAGAGCCTTAATTTTTGTGTTTATTATTTACTATTCTTGTTACTGCAAGAAGCTAAAATGCCATCAGATTGGACTTCAAATTCAGAAGATGCAAATACTTTCATGTGGCACGCAACATTGAAATACAAAACAAGTGGGTGTATCTCAAATTGATTTTAGCGACACACAGCTCATCTTGTTTCATAGCATCAGTTACCAGGCTCAGTGTCCTTTGGTTTATTTCAATCACAAAACCCAACTCAATCTCAAGAGCAAATGTAAAAAGGTCAATTGCCATCTAAATTGGCTTTCAACAAAAAGTACATCTTTATTATTACTCTATTCTGTCTGTTTTTCACTCTATGTATATTACTCAAGGGCCTGTACTGACTTCTTATTTAAGAGCCTAACCGGCGGAGTTCTTCGTCCTACTCCGTTTATTAGTTTTAAAGAACGATCTGATATTAACTTGAATTCATGCAACACACTGTTATAATGGCATTGCGAGCTTGAGTTCCTCACTACTGCTTACTGAAAATTAACTAGTATGCTGCAGTACATTAGCAAATTGGGATGGGTGAATTACTATTGAACCAAACTAGGCATGTTTGTACTCATTTGCAAGCATTTTCCATAAAGATTCCATATATGGTCATGAAAATACAATATTTTCCTGTTTTTATTAAATTCTAAACATTTTTGTAAAATAATTTTTTGTCAAACACACATTTCTTCTGAAATAGACTTAAAATAATATGTGCACAAACTTAAGCAAAATAAAGCAAAAAATATGAAAATTATTAAAATATGCTTCCTTTTGACTTCAAATTTTTGGCAGCTCAAGTGCATCGCAAATCCAATTTGGGTGAACACTTTTTCTCCATTGTTTCTCTATTATAAAAGTGAAAAAGTTAGTCTCTGAAGTGCTTTTTAGCGATCTTTTTATTTCTACATTTTAAGTCCATGAAGGCTGACAACAGATAGAGCTGAAGAGCCAATTGGGAGTGAGCAAGCAGTCTTCAAGTTCTTGTCAAGGTGCTAGTATTATTTAGGCTTTGTAAGTTGGTCAAATTGAAAGGTAAAAAGAGTTGATGAAAATTTAATGCACTTTTACTCTTGTTTATTTCAGCTAAGTGCTAAAATTAGACCCAACATGATCCAATTGCATATGAAGACACTTAGCAGTAACCTTGTCTACATTACATTGGGCCTAGGAATGCAGCATGCATACAACATATGCATTATTACAAGATTTCAATTCCATCTTTGGAGACTTCAGTATAATAGACAATGTGGGATTTCTGAAATGAGAACTAGGAAACTTGCTACTCCAGACAAGAAAATATTTTGAACTTCTCAATTTATATCAAAACCATCTTTTAAGTGAGTGGCTGAGAATACAGATATGACTCAATGTTTGTTCTGTTCTTAGTGACAAAAGCATCTCAAAACAAACGATCATCTTGCAAAATGAGAAATATAACATATCAGCACCATGAGCACCACCACCATAATCCAACAACAACCGCAGGCAGCCAGCAATAATATCACCATAGTTGTCATCATCATCACTATCATTGTCATAATCATTGTCATCTTCATCATCAACATCATAATCTTCATCACCATCATCATTGTTATCATTGCCTTCATCATCATCATCCCCATAATTGTCTCCTTCAACATCTTCATCACTAACATTACATCATCATCAACATCTTCATTGTCAACATCATCATCATCATTATCAAATTCATACGCTAATCATTGCCTCCCAAGTATATCTTTCTTAGTAGTAACTTATTCCAGACCCCTTAATTCCACCACCTAATTGAGACATGTTTTCATATGATTTTGAGGGATTTTGACCATATTTAATGACAAAACAGCTCAAACAATGCCTCAGCTGGTAAGCTGACAGTTTCTACATCCTCCTCATCATCATCTTAAAGATAAACCAACTTTTCTCATTCTCATCTAAACCAACTCCTGCAGTCATTTTGTCCCCTAACTCAACTCCTGCAGTCATGTTGTCCCCTAATTCAACTCCTGCAGTCATTTTGTCCCCTAACTCAACTCCTGCAGTCATTTTGTCCCTGTAACTCAACTCCTGCAGTCATTTTGTCCCCTAACTCAACTCCTGCAGTCATTTTGTCCCTGTAACTCAACTCCTGCAGTCATTTTGTCCCCTAACTCAACTCCTGCAGTCATTTTGTCCCCATAAAAAGGCAAACTCTCAACTTTCCACCTGCAATTGGCTGACCCAATAGTCTAAAAATTTCCTGCCAAATACGGACTGTAAAAATATGGAGAGAAACAGGAGATAGAAAGTTGTGAAGTGATGACAGTGAAGTCATCTGGTACGCTGACAGTTTCTACATCACCTTCATCGTCATCTTATCAAGATAAATAGGCTAACCAACCCTTCTAGACCAACTCCTCCAGTCATTCTGTCCCCATTAACTCAAACGCTCAACTTCACCTGCAATTAATTCAAGTTGGATGACCCAACGGTCTAGAAATTTCCTGACAAATATGGACTACAAAAATATGGAAAGAAACGAGAAGTATGATATGAAGTTGTGAAGCGATGACAGTGAAGTGAGCAGCCATATTGGATTTTCTTTTGATATTTCATTGTTTTTCTTTCCCCTAGGGGCATTTGTCTTGGTTGCTAAGGGTGCATGTTCTCATGTCATATTAGCACACCTATGACAACCAGTCTCTTACACAAACATTGGAATTCATCGCTCCTGCAATTTCTTCAAAAAAATTGCTAAATATGTTTAAAGTTTGCAAGCGAATCCTGCAAACCAAAATTTACAATTGATACTGATACAAAGACGTCTTATTTGTCAATTTTTGCACATTTTTATCAAAACATATCCAATATTATATCTCATCAACTTTCCATATGTGCCACACTTTTATGCATTTTTTCCAAATACACATAAAATTTCAAGCAGCAAGCTCAGACTTGACAAATAATGGCCAACAAGTGTCCCAATATGCATCTCCGTCACAAGTGTGCAACAGTTCCCAGCAAACCCATTAACAACACACTCCACATCTGTGTAAGAGTTTGATACCTGTAAGCGACATAAGCTTGGGCGCAATATCCCATTTCCAGTAATATCGAGCCTGAGCAAGTAGCGTACGCTAGCTACGCTAACCATAGTTACGCTTGTTATTTAGCTCCGAGGTGTTTTCTGATGGTATAAGTCACGGTATTGTGTGTGTAGTAATGGAACCCTGTTCAAACATGGGTGAAAAATCTTTTTGACGTGCTCGCTTCATTATTACCAAACATTACTTCAAATTTCTCCGTTTCCCATTTTTTTAGCTCTTTCGATCATGTTTCTTTTGTGTGTTATAAGTGGTTGGTGAGAACTACATGATTATTATCATAAAATTGAATATGGTTGGCTTATGCCAAGCTGTTCACAATATATGATTAAATCTGTTTCTAGAACTGAAGCATGAGAAGCCACACTTAGGAAAGCTTACTAAGTTCTGTACTTATTTATTTACATTGAATGTCTTCTGAGCATCCATATTGTGGCTGAGTCTCTCCTTCCAACACCATATGGTTCAAGAAAGCTTAATAAGTTCTATACTTTTTAGGTTAAATATCGTCTTAACACCTACATTATATAGTTGAAACTCCTCTTCCAACACCATATGGTTCCGATCTTAGTTTTATCAGGAAAATGATAAAGGTTCTAAAGTTTCTAAAGTTGTCCTCAAGAAATGTTTTGCTGCAACATAATCATGACAATGTGACATAGACATTACAGTGTACTTTTTTGATGCACTTTGCTCAAACACCTTTTTTGTCCTCTTAAAATGGTTCCAAAACCATTGCAAATGGACCCACAAATGTGACACAGAACTGTTTTTGGTTCTTTAGAGAACATTAAAGGGTTCTCCTAAATTAGAGGTTCAAGAGGGAGAGTTCTCCTGATAGGACAAAAAAAGGTTGTATATAGACCCTTTATTTCTTAGAGTGTTTGAGCAAAGTGTAACAAAAAAGTACATTGTAATGTCGCATTGTCATGATTATGTTGCGGGGAAATTGAATTGAAGGAAAGGAAGTCAAGATATGACGGTACTTCGGTCAACGGTTCTTGGGAACAAACACCTGGGAATGACCACTCTGTTAGTTGTAGAGGTAGATAATTCTAGAATACAATAAATTAGGTCACACATTTCTGAAATACCCACAATGATACTGTTTCACAAATTTAGCACTTCTTTTCAAATTCTGCTCTATTTCTGTCACAAAATTTACAAAAAAAACATTGTGTTCCAAGTAACATTACACCAGCGTTGACCCTAGCATGACCTCCAGGTCAAATGCCAAGTTCACTTTCAAATGTATCAAATTTGCTATTCAATCCAAGCTACATAAACTTGTTCAATTCACAAAAGATTCTTTTCTCTGCAAACACAGCAAATAGTTGAGCATATAGATTTCTTTCTTATACATAAACCTGATTCAAAATAGTTAGGAGCTTTACTTTTCACACACTCGGCAAACATGTCGCCATACTCGCAGGGTTCATTCCATTTTTTCTACCTGCCATTCATGGCCTGAAACAGGCTCATTCCATTTTTTTCTACACACCATTCATGGCCTGAAACCTTTCTCATTCTCATCTACCAGAACCAAGTTCTTCAAACCCTATAAGTTAATACATTCAAACAATGACCCTTGAAAGTGTTGGGTACAAAAACTCACGCTCCACAACTTGAGGTCAAATTTTCAAATTGTATTGTTAAATAGAGGTTAAAGAACTGTGACAATGACAGTGAGACTGTTTTAGGACCTTTCTTTATTACATCTAAAAAGTGAAACATAACCCTCATAATACTTTTTTTTCTTTTCCGTCACCGCATCGTCAGAGGTTCCCATGGTGCTTGCAATTACGTGTACCAAAATGTCATATTTCCTTTTTTTCCAAGTATTCTGCGGTAAAAGCCCATCCGGCCTTTTTTATTCTTTCTTTCTCAGTCCGATTTCTATTCAGTTCCCCATAGTAAGACACTATGGACGTTGCTAACTCGCTGATTCTATTTTTAAGTATATTGACTTGAACGAGGCAAGTCGTACCAAGCCAAGCGACTCAAAAGGTTTTCACCTCACATGTCCCACAAGCCTAGAGTTGTCTGCTTTCGTTTTTTGTCTCGCATCCATTTCTACCGCTAGGCTGTTTTGGTCTAATTTCGTTAATGATGCATTTTTTCAGGCTATTTTGGTACTGCTCCAACTAACAATTGAATCTATTCAAACTAATGTACCGTCAGTTTCAGGCAAAATTGGCAAGGTTTTTGTTCCATCATATCCAATGTTCTCGCTATCCACAAAACGAACCGCAAACAAATACATCTCATGATAATCAGCACACTGCATAAAGTTGACATCATTTGTGTTTTTATTTCATCCATGGGACAAATTTGGATGGGAATTAAAAAATGCGGTACTATACTTTAAAGTGTCAATCTTTGTTGTTCCTATAAGTGTAACTACCTCATTCCTGATATAAAATAGTAGTAAAATTCTAGTTAAGCTTTCTCAATGAGCAATAATGCTAACCATTGCAGACCAATTCTAAATTAAAACCAGTAAATTCACCATTTGCAAGCACCATTAATTTGAATGAACAGTACTTTTCTATCCATTCTGTATACCACTTTTGCTACACTGGGTCGTGAATCAACAGGATTGCAATAATAACGCGACATAACCACGAGAAAAAAGCGGGGCATTGAATCCTGGGAGGGTCTCTTATGATGACTAAATAATCTCGAGGGACGCAGCCAGATTGCCTGCTTGAGGGCGTTTGATTCATCGTAATGAGGTTAAACACAGACAACCAACTATATCAATTTTACATAGTAACATACAGCGACAAAAGACCCTGGTTTATTCAAAGACGCAATGATATGTACCACAATGGAGGTATGTCTCATCACTGGAGAGGCTGAACATTATCAACGCAAAGCCTTAAAGGGGGTTGGAGGAAAGGTGCGTGATTGGAATCAGTCAATGCAGTCCCCTATTTGGATAACACATACTTGTCTTAGATGCCATATTCTTTAATCAAATACTTTTTCTGAGTATAAAATAACCAAATCAAAACTCTTTGTTAATGTTACATTCCCAATGAATAAAATTCCGCAACTGGGTCAACTTTTCTTTTCAAAACAATGTTTTTTGAATCATTTTGATCCACAAAACAACAAGCTCCAAATAATATTTACACATGCACTGTGACAGATTGTAGACTTAACAATTCCCAAAAGATAACCTAACATCTTCACTTCTTTTCTCAGTCTTCAATCTACCCTACTGCATTTTGTTAATCTACCCTACTGCATTTTGTTTATATGCACCGTGCCAAGCCATCGGGTTAGGAAAATAAATTGACAATATGGGTAGTTTTCAATCAAACTGGATTTGATGGTATTTGGAGTTCATCTAACATTTACTAGTAGACTTGGTAAGTTTCAATTAAGTGTGCAATCCTGCCTGATTTTGTTATGTCTGCATCACGGCTTTGTTTGTTTCTTAACTCAGGGTAAGTCAGGTCAAAATCCATTCAAAATTAACTTTCCTGAAATCTAGTTGTAACATTGTACAATATTGAGTGGTTTTTTTCAAAATTGATTTGAATTCAAAGTGGTTTTTGTATCATTGGTTGCTCCTGAAGGCGGCAACATTTTATAAAATTGACTCAGACAGAATTCAATCCTGATAGTGTATAGCTTCATATGCAGTTTTTTGTCTAAAGGTTTGTCTGTCTGTGTGTATGTCTGTTTGCAGTTTTAACAATTTAAATTTTCATGTTGTTCATTTCATGATCAGGAAAAAGATTTGAAGGGACCAAATTTGTACAAATATTATGATCATTTTTCACATTTTATTGAAACAAAAACGTAAATTGGGAAAAAACAAATGTTAATTTATGCATTATTTGAATTGAAAGCTGAAACAATAAGAACATCACTTAAATGATCACTTAGCCTCTATAGTACCCACCTCTATGGGGACATTGCTTTGTCTTACAGTGACCCAATATGGTAAACCTACAATTCCAATGCTATTAAGTATTCACACCCAATACTATACAAACATCATTCAATTCAACATTAAATATTAATTACACGTCGTATTCAAAATATTGTCATTGTTAAGAGCCAATGAGAATTACTGGCTGACATAGCGGCAGGTCAGGCAGTGACCTGATTTCAACGCATCATTTAGCGCAAATTGAAGTGCTTATTGTGAATTTTTAATGCATTATTGTGCGGATATTTTCGTCTGTTCGTTTGCACTAATTGTAATGGTATCTTACCATTTGTTTTGCTTGCTAATGACCTGTATTACAAGAGGGTTGGTTTCCATTTTTAGCTCATTTAAAGGCCGCTATTTTTAGCTCATTTAAAGGCTGCCATTTTTAGCTCATTTAAAGGCCGCCATTTTTAGTTCATTTAATGGCCGCCATGTTTCTTAATGGATTCTGCTCATTTTCTCAACAAATAGATGATCAAATTAAGCTCAAATTGCCACATGTCACAAGGCTTAGTTCATAGTCATATACACCGGTGCTAATAATGAAATTCGACTTCATATTTTAAGGATGAGTTTTAATTACCCAATAGCATGTCCAATTTGTGATGTACTCAAGAGTTACATACAGGTCATTGAGGTCAATGAATTGTGCATTTGGGAGGTGAGAATGTAAAAGATCCCTGAATTTCAAAGTGTAACATAAAACTTACATTTTAACGATTGGAATATTCTCTAGACTGAAATTTGATGTCCTTCTAAAAAAAGTCCCCTTTTATTTTACTAGCAATCGTAACCTGAAATATGCCGTTTCCAGGGAAATACTAGTATACAATGCTTTAGACTGGCTAGAATTTCACAATAATGTCAAATTTTAAAATTGTGCCTCTTCAAAGATATCTCTCTCTTACCAACCCTGAGTCATACCATGTTCCTGATAACTTAAGATGTCGTTTATGTGCCATCCTCCATTTTTATTTCGAGAGACGATTTATGAATTCAAGTCAATGTATTTCCCATCATATCCCTGACTGAAACAGAGCATTGACAATTTTTCTTGAACTTGGGCAAAACCTGTCACATTTCATGTTCGTATGTGTTTTATTTTCATTTATATGAATTGTAAGGGATCTCCCCAGAGAGAGAGTCCCTATGGCACTCAACAAATCTAGCAGCATGGAGTGAATATATAATAGGAAATAAAAGCGACAAAATTGACACACAACTAGACATTCTAGCATTGGACAGGACTGGGTGTTAACTTAAAAGGTCTGCTTAATTTGTGAGATTGTAAAAATGTAAGGGTAATGATAAAACTGACACTCAAGGAAAATGGAGAAGACCATTCCCAAGAGATGACAGTCGATTGATACAGAATATCTGGCATTTTTTTGGAAATGTGACATTAGAATGTAAAGCAGTCAAGAAAAGGAATATATGATATTAAATGCAAAAATGCCATGGATATATAGTGCAGTAACTGAATAATGCGATTTTACAGCTGTACGTTGCTTTGCTTCGAACTACAACCAGCGAAAGATGCACATACATCAGTAACAAATTTTATGTGACCAAAGATTAATTGCTGACCGCTATGGCCTAAGACACAACTTAAAAACATTAAGCATCATTCAGGGATGGATCTCTATACAGGTGCAGAACCCTAGTCAGCCTATATATAATATCCATCACAGCCATGATCATGTATCCCATGATGCTCTCTTTCAATATAACATATAACTTACTGTTATTTCAGGTTCTGGTCGTCCTTCGGCTCTGCAGTTGAGTGTTGCTGGATCCCCTTTCTGTACTATTGTGTTCTGTGGATGTTCTATTATTCTAGGAGCAAAATCGTCTCTGCGGGCGGCGATTACTGGAATGACACAAATAAAAGAGAACAGAAACTCGTTACTAATTGAAAACAAACAAACAAAAATATACTCATGTGATAATAACAGCTTTGGAAAAAGGTTAAACAAAGAGTATCTGTAAAAAGGAATTTGATAGTACCTGGAGTTAAAAAGACTTCAACATTTGCATCCTCTCAACTGAAGACTGTATGTTGAAGCAGTCAAGTTGTTAATATGGCACGGAATGTTACGTAAAAATGGCAAATACAAACACTGTTGTGTATTTACTTTAATAAACCCATCTTCCCCATTCAATCAACACTGTCAATGTCATTTAGGTCTACAGTCAATATTGGACTGATCTTGTTCCCCAGATTTGGAATTATGGCAAAATGATGTATGTTTTATTGAGTCATCTCAATCTTACTGTCTTTGACTATGGATCACAGTTTCCTGACATTAAATATTGAGTTCAAATCTTCCTGTGTACTAAGAGTGCAGTTGATAATCATCTTCAAAATTCAGAAAATTCTGCCGACTAAATTTCACAAAAATAGAAAACATGAATATGCATGTAGATCAATACAATATGCATCACGGTTCATTCGCCTTCAAAATTGGACTGGAAAGTTTGCAATTCTTAAATTAACTTTTGCCCAGAAAGGCTTCAGACTATAACAAAACATTACTTCAGAATTCATTTTTTAGATCACATTCGATTACAAACCTTATTCATACTACCCAGAACACAAAACCTTGACATTTTCACAACACACATCTATGAATGTCAATGACATGTGGCATTGAAGATGAGACTACTACACATCAACACACATAATCCGAATCATTAATGTATACGCTGACATTTCCAGTTCAATCTTTGCCAAAAATAAATAAAAATAGGGATTCAATGCAAGAAGATCATATATGCAATAGCTGCCATATAAACATTTGACAATTTTTGCATTCTATATTGCAAGACATCTGAATACCTGATACCTGGCAGCTATTGCAGTTTGAGCCTTCTAGCACACTAAAGATTCTCTTGGCTCATCCCATGTTATCTAAATGTAAATTGCATTGTGCTGAAAAGATCCACACAGTAGCAACAAACTCTATCTTTTCTAACCAATCACTCCACTTTTCCCTCATTTTTGTTTTCAATCATGAATAGAATTCACTCATTGATTAACTTTCTCTCTATGATTTCAAGTGCAGGAATCAAACGATTTTACAAAATGTGGAGTTTTAAAATGTCTCAATTTTTGAGATCAATTTCATCTTTCTGTGAGCAATGCTTTCAAATGAGCACAGAGGCTTGCTATTGGTTAATTAGTCCTTCAAATATCTAGACCTCAAAATGAAGAAAGGAAACATTCATTACCAATGAAACATTGATAGGGCTATACGATTATGCTGTCCTGAATGATTTCAAGTCAAGTCAAGTCAAGTCAAGTAAAACTTTATTTAATCCACAAGGGAAATTACACTCATGATATTTATATGAAAACACAAGATTCATATTGTTGTTGACAAAACATTTGCAACAGAATTGTGTTTACAATATATCTGTAATAAGATTTCAATTCGATGTTTGCAATGTTCGTCACATAGCCGCAATCATATTACACCTCCTGAACTATAAAAGTACAAACACTGCTGATGATATCAAAACAAATCACATCGCCCTCTAGTGCCCACCCATCAGTCTTCCTGCTGCAAGTAGCAGACAATTTGTTGTGAATGTTTGTCTTGACTAAATATTGACAGAATCGTTTGTCAATTCTGTTTGATTCTACACTTCTATGAGGTCATGTTCAGCAAATAAATCCAACATGGTAATCTCAGCTAAATCCACACGCTATACAGCAAGGCAGAAGGATGTATCGTAATATCACTTTCTCCAATTATAATTTCTTTTTATTTAGTTATGCAATTTTTACTCCATATTCATCACAGGCTTAAAAGATGTATACTTTATAGATTCTCAAGGAAGATACTGTATTTAGCATAGACTGGTGTATGATTTTGACATACCATTTCAAAAAGAATTAGTAACAAAATTCAATTAAAGATCAGAGGACTGTGACTTAACGAGTTTGAATCAAAATACTATCAAGTAACTATGCAAATAGATACATGGTTAACCATGGTTAGACCGTGACTAAACTGGGTTTATTCAAAGCCCTATCTTCACTCATATCAAGTAACTATGCAAATAGACTTATAATGGTTAACCATGGTTAGACTGTAATTTACCATGGTTAGACTATGACTTACCATGGTTAACCTTTCTTCAATCATATCAAGTAACTATATGCAAATAGACACATGGTTAACAATATAAACATGGTATTTTACAGCATTTCTTGCACAAACTTTGTCAACTTGATTAAACATTGCAGATAAATTGATACAATTATCAATTCAATGTTGGTTAATCAAACACAAATCTACAGGAATGAGTGAAATGAGGTCAATCTTAGCAAAGAAGTTTGAAGACAAAAAATCTGTGGCCCAGATTTTGTGAGAAGCATGCAAATCTATACAAATTTGTACACATTGAAGTCACAGGCATTAGACAGCATAATCTAGGCTTGTTAGGCAGCATATTTGAGGTGATCAAGGGTGCGGCTGTTAAGTGACTGAAACTGCCATTCTGCTCTATGATGATCCAATGTAGTCACCAAGTACAATATGGATGCACTTTGGTCTTAGGGTGGGGTTTGACTCCCTCAAATGAACACAACCTCTTCAAATGAGGGTTTCACCCCTCAAAACAGCAATTTCGCCATAATATTTGAGACTTTGAGGACAAAGCAAGAACTGTAGCCAGCCAAGCAGTGCAACAAACATTATAGCTTGTGTTTATGGATAGGGCAGCGGCTGTGGCTTGGGCTTGTGGATACGGTGAAAGCTGTGGCTTGCGTTTGTGGATAGGGCGGTGGCCATGACTCTCCGACAGCTACCAATCAGATGCCAATATATTTCATGATCTCATCCAATCAGAACCCTCCATCCCATAATTAAATGCCTGCACACTACATAGACAAAATCATGCAACATAATCGTAACACTAAACTGCTCCCAGTGTCGGAGCTTCTCACCATTGTGACAGACAGACACATATCTCCCTCAAGCATGGAGGCTTTGATTTTTGCCCAGAATCAGATAATCAATTCTGGCAACAATAAACCTAAAATAGATCTTTCTGACATTGAAATCAGACTCTGATATCGGTTAAACTTCACCTTAACATTGATTCTCCTAAAACCACACATCCAGTGAATGACTCACAAGATCCTACACATTAACATCATCTGCCTGGGCATGGTTCATCAAGCCTATGCTTAAATAGTCATATTAGGGTTAGGCTACTGTGTAGTCCCTTGAATAACTAGATTCTATACATTAACATCATCTGTCTGGGCATGGTTCATCAAACCATTGCGTTTAAAATAGCCATTAGGGTTAGGGTTAGGCACAGTCCCAGAGGATGATGAAAACACACACAACATTCCTTTCTCCATCTGCTTCACACCCATCTACAAATCACCCATAGGGTGATGAGGACACACACTATATTCCTTCCTCCATCCTCTTTTGCCCATATCTACAAGAAGACACATGCCCACCACATTCTTTCATCCATCTTCTTCACACCCATCTACAAATCATCCACAGGATGATGAGAAGACACATGCCTTCCCTCATCCTCTTTTGCCTATCTACAAATCACCCACAGATAAGAAGACACACACTATATTTGTCTTCCATCCTCTCCAACATCCTCTCTAATATATCATAAGAACTAGTAAACATCTGTATCAATATGGCAGCCTTCACCTGCGACCCCGTGACTATTTCCTCTTACCAGCTTAAATTATCGTTGGCGAACCACGCGACCTGCAAATCACACATCTGGATATGTTTAGGGACGCACCATTAGATTCTCAGGGGGGGCATGGGAGTTTGGGTCAGGCAGAATTTTTTTTTTTCGCCGCCCGAATTTTTTTTTTTTTCGCCTCCAAGAGCACCAAATTTTTTTTTTTTTAAGCCTCGAAGTTTTTTTTTTTTCAATTTTAATGTACATTTTTATACAAAGTTGGGTGGGGGAAATTTTTTTTTTTTACTCATCAGTGAGGCAAAATTTTTTTTTTTCGTCTCACTAGTGGGCAAAGTTTTTTTTTTTTTTTCTCACTAGTGGGCGAAGTTTTTTTTTCTTCAAAAAACTCCCATGCCCCCCTGAAATCTAATGGTGCGCCCCTTAGAGGCGGTGAAGTCACAGATGATTTTACAAGTCATCATTGGAGGTACCCTTATAAACATATCATAACATATTTCATGTTGGGTAAAAAATAATGCATCATAAAGTGCTCCATAAATCAATACCATATCCATATTAACATGATGAAAGAGACAAAATAAATGCTTTCCCATGATGCAATGCAAAATGTTACGTTTTTATACAAATCAATGGTGCATTTAACCAAGTAATAAACTATTAGACATTGTAATTATGAACATGAGCATGTGCCAGGCCCGACGCAGGATTTTTTTTTGGGGGTGCTTATTTTGAAAAAGTGGACTTTTTCCAAAGGGGGGCGATTTTGTAAAAGTGGACTTTCCCCAAAATTTGGACCTTTTTGACCAAAAACCGTAAAAACCTAATTTTTTGCTCGCTTCGCTCATAAATTCTTAAATTTTGGGACTTTTTGTATACTTTTGCAAATTTGGGGAGGTCCGGTCGCACCCCCCGCACTGCGTACGGGCCTGGCATGTGCTGAAATTTGTTTATTTCAACTTAAATGTTTTCTTTCAACGTTTTGTCATTTCTTTTTTTAAACACCATTTTGTTCAAAATTTCATGACTATCAGTAACACATTGCATTATGGGAAGACATCACATGAACCTTTGATCCACAGCTTTATTGCTTTATGCATTATTATAAAGGGCAAACCATAACAAACTCTGCAAACTCACAAATTATTTCCTGAAATTTCCAAGACTTAATCTAAAAAAGTAATAAAATATTATGGCAATGTTTTACTAATTTAAATGTATTTCTTCCATGCAGATTTCTAATTTGTTCATGAAAATATCATATTTTTATGAATTAAAAATGATAATATTGGGGTTGACATGTCCATTGAGATAGGACATGTAGGAAGGGTTATTTATGATTTAAATGTCTACAGGACTGCCTGCTAACCAGGGGATATAATTTGAAAAGCAATGCAGGGCTATGAATGCTTCTGATATTTGGTTAATATTTAGAAGTGAGCAAGCAACATCTACTTTGCAGCATAGATCTTTTACTAGGTTTTATAATAACCAAAGGCTACACCAAAATTCTATGATGAAAATATAAAGAAACAAACAAATACTACTTTCTGACAATTACATTGCAATCAAAAATATTGAGGTTTAAACTGGATTTAACACTTTAATCACACATTTAATTATTTGAATCATAAAAAGGTATAAAATGAGGCTCCGTAATCCTACAAAATACATTTTTATCAGTAAGTTTTAATTTTTAGTTTACTTTTCCCCTTCTCTTCTAATTTTATCTCTTAGCAATAGCATACATTATAATATGAGCATACACGGGTCTCTCTCATCATAACTTTAATAACCAATTTAATATTTAAACAAAATTATATAATTAAATTTAGGTGACTATTTCAAAGAAACAACATTTCAGTCTGCAGACAAATGTATCCGACTTGGAGTATAAATGAGGTAAGCACACATCATTCTTACATTCCTTTCGTTCTTTCATCACAAACTTATTAAACTCGGTATTGAATGTCATTAAATACGACATCACACCAACTTGACTACGTTCTGATATGTTTGATGACGCCTTGTTTCGTTCCATGACGCCTCTTTTCTTATGCCATGTCTATGTCTTGCCATGCATTTTAAACTCCATTGACAACAATCTGCATGATGAACTTATTTGTGGATCTACCACAAGACTATTTTTTACAATTCTTTTAAATTCACAAATTTCAAGATGATCTTCATATTGCAGAATAGTAGCTAGTAACATTTATTAAGTTGGAGTCTGTTGGATATGATCTTTTTCTTCCATACAGCGAAATAGAGAAAACAAAATGCTAGATTTTTAGGGGTGTGTGTGGGGGTGTATATGGGTTTTTTTCTTCATATTTGCTGCAATCTATACTACAGTCCAACCTCTCTTATCCGGACCTCTTTTATATGGATCTCTCTGTTATCCGGTTTTTGATGATTTACCACTGGTAATTCCATGCTCTGAATGCTAGAATGACATCCATGTTGCAAAAAGCACTCTAAAGCCATCTTTTAGTGTTATTACGCCATGTTTAAACAATCTTTTGTTGTTACCATTTCAGTACTTTGGACAGTCAATGCAGAATTACATGTAATTCACTTATCCGGATTTTTCACTTATCCGGACAATGCTTGGTCCCATCATGGCCGGATAAGAGAGGTTCACTGAAAACAAAAGCTTGTTTTTCGTTGTGTTCTACTAATTTAAATTAGTAAAATAAACTGCTTGAGCGCATTCTACCAATTTTTACGATGTCTTACGATATATGTAACTAAGCGGACGTATGCAAGACTCGTAAATGAAGGAATAATAGTTGTTGAGTGGGTCCTACCAATTGGATTTGGAAGTTCTACGACAATGCAACATTTAGTACAGCATCGATAATTCGTAAACCCTGTCATCGCAGCATTTACGAACTCGTTGTACCATTTGGTTTTACAAAGCTCTGGTGGTTTTACGATGTTTTAAACATTCCCGCTGTTTCGATCATGTGTTCTGCACTCGACCACGCTTGCAGGCGACTGACCGAGTAGCGGTTGTGCCTTGACAAACTTGAAGGTGAAAAACTATGCTAACAGGTAATATTTCAAGGTATTTCTTTCAAAATGAGCACTAGATATTGTATTGATGGTGTAAGCTTCTTTTCTGTATGATCAGAAATGCTGTGCCACATGTAAATTGTGGTCGTAAAAGACTAAAAGTCACGATGCTGTGTCACATCGCATGTAAGCTTAAAGCTACATGTATAAGCTTACATGCGATGTGACGCAGTTATGACTTTTAGTCTCTCGACCACAATGTACATGTGCACAGCATTTCTGATCATACAGAAAAGAAGCTTACACCATCAATACAATATCTAGTGCTCATTTTGAGAGAAATAACTTGAAATATTACCTGTATGCATACTTTTCCACCTTCACAACCATCGTACATCACATTTGTACAACTGATTCGTTCCGCCAGTCAAAGCGAGTTCTAATCTTTGTTGAGCCTGTCCAACTAACCAATATTAGTTAGTTGAGCCTGTCCAACTAACCAATATTAGTAGGATGAGACATCGTTTTTACGATCCTATAGGTTAGTACGGCAGGTTTGAAATTCGTAAAACCCATGCCGTACTAATCATTTCGTTGGTAAGGCACGTTAGTTAAGCATGCCTAACCAATATATAGCATCGCTTGTCATGCCGTACAAATCATTGATTAGTAGAACGAGACATCGTTTTTACTAACTTTTACTTAGTAGAACTTACGACATTATGTTTTCAGTGTTGGACTGTACTTCATAAACAGCTATCTATCATGACGATAATCATTTAATGTATATCCATCCTCATTTTATTCTAACAACCCACTTACCATGCTTACCAAATGTACTAACAACACTTTCTAATGTGCTACAAGATTTTCATTTCCACATCCTCATACATGTATCCTGTTGACAGCATAATGTTAACAAATCCTTTTCCATTTTATAATAATTCATTTTCCTCTTTCCTCAACAAGAAATTATTTCAAATTAACTTACAGATTTACGATATGTGCAGGCTTGTTTTCCTTATTTAGGCCTACTTGATTTTTTTTTTATATAGATTGTCTAATGATAGTTTATAAGCCTTAGCTTCAAACAGAAGACATACAGCTTTTACAAAATCATTATAAGTGTACAACAGGCAGGATTGTGCTGCTGCTGTTCATAATGAGCTAAAATGACCTCATACCCAGTGGCTTAGTCCAATAATCATAACTCCACATTTGACTTCATGTTGTGGCACCTGTGTATTCCAAACACATAAAAAGGTCATTATATAAGTACAAGTATATTCAGGTTAAGGAACTCTGCCCTGAGCGAGATAATATTTCTGGATAAATAGTCAGATGATTGAACATTGGGGAGCATTCCTTGTACAGACACATTTGGGATTTTGAGAAAACATTTTCACTTCAATTTACAACTTCCCTAAAGACTTCATTTGTTCTGCTCAATACAATGTGAGGTTTTATCTTCAACACGAATATCAGAGATTTATTTGTTTCATTATAACATATAATTGCACATTTTATGACATGAAATGTGAAATTGTCTGCATAATTGGTAACACAAATATGTGAGATTCTATTCTGGTTCTCATAACATTGACATTGTCCATACTCTGCTGACAATGGTAACTTAAAATCTATGAATTATACTAATATCTTTTGAGAATATTTTATTTATGTGATGACTATTCTATATGCCTATACTCAGATCCGGTATTAGGGTGTTTGGGTGCAGAGGATTACAGTTTTTTTAAAGCATCCAGAACTTTCTCATTAATACGGAAAATTATATTTATAGGTTAATAAATGCGTTGGAAGTGAAATTGTACAAACTAATACATGCAAATTGAGATGCTGGTGTCTAATTCAAATGTTAATTAGTCTCATAAATATTCAGATATGCTAATTAGCCACGCCACCTCATAAATATGCAAACCAGAAGTGACATTTGACCTGAACCGGAAGTTGGAACATCTAGGAAAGCTACTCTACTACTTATATGACGATCTCCAATGCCTTTATTGGAGGTGTGTGGCATTACACAAACAACAGAAAAATTGAAATCCAAGAAGAAAAGCCAAGTAGACATCCAGGGCACTTAATTAAATCAATGACTTACATAATCAAGCACAACCAAGAAATGACATCATCTCCAATGGCATAGTTCAAAAAATCCATTCAACGGTGCTAGCTCAAAATCTATCTCAAATAGGGAGGATGAGTTTTAGTACGCAGCATGTGTGAAGTTCATTCTATGAGTGTACAAACGTATTGACATTAGAGAACTGTGTCCTGACAATTGAGCATAGTAGTGACATGATGTGAGCAAGAAATGACTGTGAATCCTTTGAGATGTAATTACAAGGACTCATTTCCTACATCAGATTATTCACATGTATTGTATTACTATCAGATGCAATGCCATTGCTGAGTCCATATAATTTACACAATTAGAATTTCTTGGAACTGGACAGGTGAAAATAGAAATTTCAATATTCAAAGAAAGTCAATACAAGATGCTGAAAATGAATGCAACAGATGACACTGGGTCACTGGCCTAGTCCAATGATGACTGTATGCATCAACATGTGAGCCATGCTAGCCAGTCACCCAACCACTTCCTTGCCCATTCATCCACTGACTCACATCAAGATCTAATTACACCAATGTTAACGAGCTATTGGATGTGATTAATTAACACCAAGTAACAACATGATGTCAATAAACTTGTAACAACCATCCTCAAATAAACAACCCATGATGATACTGGAATGATTGATGATGCATAAATGTTGATCTTGGCTACCAAGACATGCATGTAGTCCTCCCAAATTACCACATCACCTGTGAACAACCCATGATGATACTGGAATGATTGATGCTACATAAACATGCATCTTGGTTACCAAGACATGCATGTATTCCTCCCAAATTACCAACATCACCTGCGGCTTGTGGATACAAATTATTGTCTTTCTTGTGTAAACTAACAAATTACCATAAAATAAGCCACACACATCGTCAGGTAAAACCAAGCAACCAGAATGAGATGGATGATGCATGCAAGGGCATCTTCACTACCAAGACACAGTCCTCCCAAATTACCTGTCTCACCTGAGAGGCTGTGTACACCAATTATCATCTTTCTAGTGCAAATGGACAAAATTACCATAAAATGCATCTTCAGATCACCATGAAACCAGAAAGAGATGGATGATGCCCTGATGATGGGAGAGCATCTTCATTCCCATCCTCTTAGTTACCCAACCATCCTCTTGGTTACCCAACCCATCTGAGAGATGAAAGGAGGTACCTTTCCTCTTCTCATGCCACTCAAGACCAGGGTCAATGACATCCCACAAATTCAAGCTCTCTTCCTCCTCCTCCTCCTCCTCGGAGTGAGAGTAGTCCAACTACAGGGAACTGTTTTCTTGATCTGTATTGTGGTTTCTCAACCTTTCAATTGTTAATGTACACTACAGGTGGGAATCTGTGGAAAACATACGTAGCTCTAGCCTTTACTTGGTATCCATGAAGTTTTGGTGTGCTTGCAATTTGAGGACATATATTTTTAACAAATAGGGCCACAGTCTTATCTGGTTGGACTAACTGTAAGATGATGTTAGTTAGCAAATTGATTAATTACAGTTAATTACTGCGCATAGGTAGAGTTCCCATATCTCTATGTCATATACTGTCTTACCTGGTTGGACTACCTGTAGGATGCTCCTGGTTAGCAGCTAAAAGGGACAGCTAATTGATTCATTGCTTTCTGTATGTATTACTGTACAAAGGTAGAGTTCCCTTCTATCTCTATGTCAAATACTGTCTTACCTGGTTGGACTACCTGTAAGATGCTCCTGGTTAGCAGCTAAAAGGGACAGCTAATTGATTAATTGCTTTCTGTATGTATCACTGTGCATATTGGTAGAGTTCCCTTCTATCTCTATGTCATACTGTCTTACCTGGTTGGACTACCTGTAAGATGCTCCTAGTTAGCAGCTAAAATGGACAGCTAATTGATTAATTGCTTTCTGTTTTGTCTATATGATTTATAGTAAGCTTACTATGCATAGGTAAAGTTCCCATCTTTGAGTGACAGGTTGGCATATAAATTAATGGGGCCTTATGGGTGATTATCAACTCAACCATACAGAGGGGCCAAGGGGTTGTTACATTGCTCATCTTTTAAACACCCATTCCTTAAAACAATATAGAAGTGATTAATGTCAACTAGATGAATATTTATGCAAACTAAGAAATGTGATTTCTTTTCAAATGGATTAAGCCTGTGGGTGTTGGGGAAATTTGGCAAATCAGTCAAAAACTTAATCAGGTGGAAGAACAAACAGGATTTAGCTGGACATGTCAAACTGACAGGTCCGATATTATTACAGGCCTACATTATACTTGTTTAGTGGTTTAGTCACCAGTAAACTGACATTTTCAGAAATGACAAATCTGAGCAAGAATGGGCACAAATTTTTCCCTCTCAAGATGTGGCCACTGAAATCCTCCATAAATGGATGTGATCATGCAAGTTTGCATGAGTTGCCAACAGCTCATCAGAACTTGAGTGTGTTTCTGAAAGGGACAATAAACATTTTAACAACTGTATGATACCATGACGCTAGGAGCATGCATTGTCGATCAAGTCTGTTCTCAAACAAGAATTCCAATCTCCCAAACAATATTATGAGTTTTGCTATCAGTATCCCTAAAAGCCATTATAAATGAATATACACCCCTCAAAATCTTATATTATTACTCTCTGTATTATTTGTTATTATTACTTCACTCAACTGTTACTTGTGTGTTCCAAACTTTCTAACCAAAGAAGGGGGGAAGTTCTGGGTGAATATGGAAACATTAATGCCAGTACTGAGGGAACATAAAAGTCAGTCTTGAGGGCAAATTTGAATGAAACACTTAATTCATCCTACTTGTGTGTTCCATATAACTCTTATAAAGGTGAATGAGATGAACATTAACATGAATAAGAAGCACTGAGGGCAAATATAGACTACAAAGTTACACTAACAATGGTTTATGTGGGAGTACATTGTCTGTTCATTATATATTTCAAGTGCACCCAATTGTCTCTGTGATGTCTGGGGTGTGATTGCATCAAATTGACTTCAGATTCTGTCATCAGATGCAAGAATACTGTCATGAATACTGTACAGCACCTTTGTATTCCTTGTTAATTACAGCATTCTTGTATTGACTCAATGATCCTTCCCCATATATGCCTATAGAGTTCTTTTGAATGTATATCGTCTGCCCTTTTATCCTTGACTTTGATGCCATGGGTCTACCATCAAACTCCTCATCAGGCTGATAGCTAACAATCTTGGTTATTATCTGATGCCGTTTTAAAATAAAAATGTCAAGATCGCAGGAGATTTGTTTTCAGTACCCCTTTATCCACAATTTGCCTTGTATCTACCATCAGGGCTCAACAGTGACATAACTCCAAAAACTAACAATCTTGATTGTTAGCAAAGCTTTTTAAAATTAAAATACATCAAGATCACAAGAGCTTCCTTTGCAGGCTATACTCAAGATCTATACAATCAGGGCTGACATCAAGCCGATAGCTGAACATTCCTATTTGCTAATTGATGCTTTCTAAAATAAAAGCATGTCAAGATCACAGAGCTTCACTTTTGTCATGTGAACGTAGGATCACAATGTATCACTGTCATGTTCAGGAAAATGGGCAAAGAAACGATTCAATGATAGTTTCTGAAATAAACTACTGAAGTTAGAACCAGTTAGAACCAAAGTTAACCAGTTACGAAGAAACTCTTTTGTGATTGCAAAATTATGTACATCAAGATAATTATAGAACACATAACAGTACACATGACATGATTCACACAAATGGCCAAATTTACAAATAAGAACTCAATCCCATTTAGCATCATTCAGTAGACAGATACAGTCCCCTAATCAGACTATATTCCTATAATAAACCCTCACAGCCGGGATCAGCTTCCCAAATTTCCACTATTTCTCTTTACCACTCTTGTGATGACTTTCTCACAAAGTTTGATACTGATGATAGTACTTAACAAATGCTTTCTATAAATGCTTCATATTTAAAACTGTAACAAAGCCATTATTGTAACCTAGCAGCCAATTTCACAACCCACCACGCTACTATTATTACAGACTCCCTTTAATCTGTTCCTCATGGCAAACTCGTGCCGATTTTACATATTCCAATGGTCGTCTAATTTCATTCCCATTCAGTAAAACATTAGATTCTACCTACACCCTACAGAGTGAACACACATCAATTAGGAGACGTATCACATATCACTTCAATTATGAATCCTGACCACAAACTTAGGATGCATCTATGATAGGAAACCTGTCGCGAGCATACACACCATAAATAGAAGGTTGCCTATATTACATCAGGTTTAGATGGACCCATGATGCGAACCCCTGTCAAGAGCACACACACCAATTAGGGTAAACCGAACACTTAACACCATCTATCCTGGTATCCATGATGCGAACCCCTATCGTGATCGTGAGGACACACATCAATTAGTTCAGGTGGTATGTTGAATGGTCGTATTCAGTAGCCATATTGGGTAGGCGTATTTAGTGATCGTTTTGCTTTCGAGAGTAGAGGTGTGACTCCCTACTTGGTATACCAACATCTCTACTTGGTATACCAACATCTTAAGTTGTTTCGATTGCTTTCAACAATGTCTGCGCAAACATATCTCTGTGATTTCTACCAGACACTTAACATTGCTGAACTCTTGGTATATTTCACTCAAACTGATATCATAATCACAACTTTTAGAAAGGCCACAGTCTACATTGATATGTCTTTAAACACCAGACTGATTCTGAATCAGGACAAGAGCAATATGTTTCCCTCTGTAAACATTAATGTAAGAAGAGTTCAAGACACGGAGTCTCAATGTAACAGTAAGGTTAATATAAGAAAGAAGAATTAACAATGGACCCTTTGTGTCAATGCTTTAAAGAACTGAAAAATACACCAATCTAGTCTTATTTGAGGTTTCTCTCCATTTTCTCCCTTTAGTGTGTTCATATCCAAACCAAATACATTTTGTATCCTACAGGCATTTGAAGAAATTATCAGAGCTAAGTCACTCATGCGGCAGAATAAAATTGCATTTTGTTGGTGATATTAGAGTTTTTGTTGATACAAACCTGTGCCACAGTACATCTGCACACCTTGAAGGACAATATTGTGCTTTATTAGAAATTTACAAAATTCTGGAAAAATAAAATGCTCTGTGAAACCGATGTGTGTTATCACACTGCGTTTTGTTTTTGGTGAGCAGGGCTGAAAAAAATGAAAATTTCCCAGGAAGATGATCAAAATTTCCCTTCAAAAAGACAGATTCCCTTCAAATAAATTCTGATGTATTTCTTTGTTTAAGGACCTTAATTTCTCTCCAAAATTCCAAATTTTCAGGGAAGGAGTTTCCCACTTTCCACATTCTACCAGGCATGTCAGGGTGAGTACATTGGTGAACATTGCCTAAAAGCAAACAAACAAAATGACAAACAAAAAGACAAAACATGGATAGGATGCTTTACACTAAATGATTTCCTATTTACATTTACAACAACTTTCAGTAAACATCAATAAGAAAAGCTGTAAAGAGTGTATGCACCTATGAAGCATGTTTTTGATGAAGCATGTTTTCGAAAATGCCGACGGGGCTCTCTAAGACTGACAACAAAATAAGAATATTGCTATCAAAATTGATCCAGGCAGTAGCTTCTAAATTGGAGCAATGACATAAACACCTCACACGTCACAACTGTGAAAATAACATCGCACACCGACGCGCCGTCTTCGTTAATAAATAACAAGTGAAAAAAAAGCCTGATAGGATGAACAAATCTTTAATCAGATTTTGAAATCAGTTATTCCAAGCAGAAACATACGCTGTTAGGCCTGGGGCTTTGGGCCCCCTATATATAGTCTGTAACCATGATTCCTATCACGAAGGCGGTCTATTTATTTCACTAAACAACATCAGGATACAATATTTCCTAAATTACGTCAACACGTTAGCTTTACACGTCTGCCGTTCAAACAGAACATCACATCTGATAACGCATAAAGTGCCTCAACATGATAAATTCCTTTCCAACCGATTTATTCCTGAGAGAGAGAGCAATAAAACCTCAAAGTGATTTTTCTTACTGATATTACTCTGTTATCATTCAAATCACACTCACATTTTGTTGTGCTATTTTTCATTTTTCTCTTATTTTTTCAATGACCAATACTTGGCGGTTCGTTTAGTGCGATTTTTCTATGTAAGGCGAAAGGCGTGAACAATCACATTGTATGTTGATATGAACTTGGGCTTCATTTTCATTACAAATCAGGCGTACCAAGTTGATAACTAGGGGTGAAGTCCGATCACAACAATCACCCTGGACAATCCACACACATGCATTGACTTGTTAGTAGCCAAATAAGAGGCTAGGTTTCAAGTTATGTTATACAAAGCATAGCCAGGGTGTTGTGGCAAAGTATTATTGACTGCAATGGCTATTGGGACAAGGAACGTGAGCAAATTTACACCAAATTACCGTCCAGAATGGCGGAAAGCAAAACATTTGGCCTTTTAGGAAAAGAAAATTGAATAGAAAACTAGACACCTTGTGGAGGAATGGAGCTGTGACAAAATTATTGATTTTGTAAAGGTTCAAGTTGCAGTCAATTGTGTCTTACTATAGGGTTAATGTGAGGTCAAGCAGGGAAATAATTGAGGACTTTTTTTCAAAACAGTCAGATACTATTTACATAAAATCAACTTTTTCAATCAATTTGTTTTTGTTCAATTAGAAAAAGTAATCATTCCTTGTTAAACATCCGCCAGATATTTTGATACCATAGAGCCAATCAATTGTTACTCAAAACAGTCAAAATTCAGCTTTGAACTCATGTTGTCAAATTTACAGACTGAGTACAAACATGCTTAGTATTTGGTTCAGTGTTCTAAGATGGACATTTCAGGAACCTTTAATTTGAGTTTTTTTAGTCTAAACAATTATAACAACTGAATTATTTTGGATGATTGGAGCATGGTGGAAAGAGGTGAGCCTTCCAAATATAGATGGGATTTAGGGAATTATGGGTAATCCCATCAACGGGAGGGTGGCATCACATGACCTTCATCATGAGGATTACCACTCATAGTGTGATTAAGGTGGATGTGGATTAGGTTATACATCCGTTCTATAACCACAATTCACTAAATCCCCTCTACATTTTGGGATCCACCTCTTTCCACCATGCTCCAATCATCCAAAATAATTCAGTTTTTATAATTGTTTTGACGACTTCCGTTCTATGACCAGATTGAGCTGTCAGCAAAACAAATTTTCAATCTGACATTTACTTAGCTCAACCCATCTCTACATACCATAACTAATGCTATTACCCATCCCAAACATCAATATTGCGCTACATTAATTGCATTGATTCCAATTATCTGCAAATGTTTCAACCATCATCGGAAATTAAAATGCTCTGTGATATTTTGATTCATTTTGGTTATGTAATCATAATATTTGTGCATGTTGGTGGATGATGGATATAGAATATGATTATCTGTGAACATGGAAGCAAAGATGCATGGATGATGTGGGTTGGCAGGGAGGATTATCTGTGAACATGGAGGCATAGATGCATGGATGATGTGGGTGGGTTGGCAGCGATTATTATTAAATGAAATGTTGCAGCAATATTATCAATTCTTGTTTGACTGTGCAAGTGTGCATTGTATATGTGTGCTAGTTTTCTACTAAATGTATGCCAAACAGTGTTACACAATGGCAATGCCAAGGTGGGGGTGCCTCGCCCGATATGGTGACTTTACCATACCGTTGCACACCATACCGTTGCACACAGGGTAATATGAGTTGGTACTCATTGGCTCTACCCTCTTTGGTTTCAATGTTGTATCACTATTTGGTCCTCATGCATGACAAACCAAAATGGGGGTACTCATTGGCTTTTAAACCTCTTTGGTTTCATCGTGCATGCTGTACAAAGACATCCAGAATATGAGGTACCCTTTAAAATATTATTATTATTATAAAAGGAAAGGTATAACTTAATATAATATTCTCCCCTGGAATATAGTTTAACCAAGAAAGAACTTTGAGGGATATCGTTTTCAAATCTATGGGAAAGTTGAGAGCTAAGAGCTAACCTTTATGTTCCAATTTGCCTTTCGATACCCTTTCCCAAAACCATTTTAATCTTTAAACCCATCTACTTAAAAGTGTACCGCCACTCAAATAACTACATTAGGCCTACTTTTTACCCCATAAACCCATATCTGGATAAACTCAGTTAAGCTGCCTCATTTAGATCTCATTGACACTGTGGCATTCCTTTAGCGATATAACATTAAGCGTGACCGACTTTTTTGAGTTGTCCTGCCGCAATATCTACAGCGGCATTGCAAGGAGGAGACACTTTAGAATGTTGATAGGCTTACATGATACATGTATTCCATATATCGGGGGTTTAGAGCAAGAAAGGCCTATCTGCAATAGCTGCTAGGTGTCATGAATATAGAATGCAGAAATGGTCAAATTGTCTATAGGGCAGCTATTGCAGAGAGGGCCTTCTTGCACCAAACCCTCAATATCATGTGAACCTTATATTGACAATAGCTGCCTTTTCAATTTAGTGGTGTTTTAGATATCAAGTCAGGAGGGAGGTCTCATACAATAGTACCTCTAGCATGGACGTACTACTGACAATTCAAGCCTCCATTATATCAATGAAATGCTAAAGACAAAATATCTATTTTTAACCAAAATAAAACTCTAGTGAGGTATATATGTCCCTAACATTGAGTACCCCTCTCGGGAGAGCCAAGTCTCGGGGCAGTGGTTCTTCAGACAATTCCTGGGACAAAGCACTCAGCTGATGAACAATCTCACAACCTACAGAATCAATATCATAGTAGTTCTTTAAAAAGTTACTGTATTCTTTACAGAAATCCAACATGAGGTAGCTACTGGACATACAGCTATGTTGCACAAAAGCACAGATATCAACTCATGATATTAAGCTGGTCTGTGCGTGACATTAATGGTCTACATGCTGTTACACATTCAGCAAACACAAGTTTGGTCAATTATATAATGACAATAAAGTATCATAAAAGACCTGAACCAATACTAGGCATGTTTGTGCTCATTTGAATGCGTTATGATTGTTTCAAATATGATCATCAACTGGTAAAATTGTGAGTTTTTAAGAAGAATTTTGTAATTTTTTACACAAAACTTACTTCACCATGTCTGCATGAATAAGGTAAGTGATGAATGTAAGTAATAGGTCTATCTCACATGCCTACAACATACATCATAAACATGATCAGGGCATAGGGTCTAGGAGCAGGGTTATATTGTGTGGGCCCTCATACTTGTGGTTCACAGACTTCCACACTTTATTTTTGTCACATTTCACAGAGAGTAAAGGTCCACAGAGATAATACATCATGGGATACTTGTATCATCAATAACTTACAGCTTATGGAAGTCAGGTTCTGGAATTGCTTCATCAGTCGTAGTCTCAATTTGTATTTGTGAGTTGGTGATCCTGGGGGAGTGGTGGAGGGGGAGGATGATTTCTCATCCCCAGAAGATAGGCCACAAAGGCCTGGACTATATAGAAGAAATCAACATTACAGAGAGTATCTTATTCTTTGTTTTATCTACTCAAAATTTAAACTCATCCACAAATGTTTGTTAGAAGTTGGTGCATCACTTGGCATACGCCCTCGCCTGAAACCGGTATCTGCTTGCAAGACTACTCTTCTACATACGCAACAAACCAACAATTAAATAGAAAACTAATATGAGCATTAATACAGGTTGGGATTACACCACAAATTGGGGTTTGCGACATAACCTATACCATGTTACGTGATCTATGTCATATGAACCTCCCTCTGGTTCAAGTCAACCACTTAGAAAAACACACCATCCTGACGTGCAGCGATGTAGGAAATTATGGAACACACCATCCTGACCTGCAGAGATGAAGGGAATAATAGAATACACTATCCTGACGTGTAAAGATGCAGGGAATAATGGATTCTGTCTACCATTTAATATTAGTGCGATGTAATGAAATCTTAGAATTTCTCCTATGAATTTGGATACCTGTCACATGTAATGTTCTCTGAGTGCTTTCATGATGCAGCTTCTACAGGGAAATATGGTTTGAATTGATTATGAAATATTATGTTCTGTGGCAAGATTTTGAGAGGCACTGTAGTCCTGCTATGTATGGTGTTTGCTGACAAGGAAAAGAAAAAAATCTGAAAACTGATCTTTAAAAATACCTGGTGTGAAAAGTGAAAAATTGTCTATTTCTATACCTCTGTATCAATAAAAGTTTGATTGAATTCCCTTAAAATAGGAAAAGCCTGAAAACATGGAAAACTTTTCACCTTTGAAATGCTTGAAAACAAATTAAGTAAGAAATAGTGGTTTGGTCTTCACAAAATAAGAGGATGGCAAGCAGATTAGTGTGCTGGGAGTAACATGGCATCTAGTTGTCTAACTATTGACCAATCTTTATCAATAACTTGGTTTAGGCTTGATCCAAGCAAGGGGGCAACAAGCACATAACCTGAAGATCAAGCTTATGGTTTGTTGTTACGTTTGACAAGTTTACAAAACTTTTCTCCAACACAGGCTGTCAATTTCTAACCAATACACGAGGCTGTGACAGAAACTACCAAGACATGCAACAGTAGCTGCATTGGAATCAAGACAGCATCAGAAGATGTCACATCTTCATTGGCACTCCTCCTATAGGGCCTACTACTACCAAGACATGCAACAGTAGCTGTTGGAATCAAGACAGCATCAGAAGATGTCACATCTTCATTGGCACTCCTCCTATAGGGCCTACACCTGACTAGGAATGTGAGAGTACATCTACTCTCAGACCTGACATTGTCACATCTTCATTGGCACTCCTCCTATAGGGCCTCCTGTTGCATATAGGGCCTATACACCTGACTAGGTATGTGAGAGTACATCTACTCTCACATCCCTGACCTAACATTGTCACATCTTCATTGGCATTTATCAAGTAGCTATGTTATATATTATTATTAGTTTATTACATATACACCTGGCCTGCTAATCATCAGATAATGTGAGTAATTCATGTAATTCATTATGTGATAGAGACGTGAATTGTCTTGTCACTCATTCGTAACTATTCTTATTACATTTTCCAAAACTTTTGTTTGATGGCAAAATTTACAGTGAAAGAAAATTGCCACCATCCACTGACTCACTACATATTTTCATGACAAAACAAGCCTGCTTTTGTGTGAGTTTAAACAAGGAGGCAAATAGCTGTTGAGACTGTTAGAAATTACTTACTAACTCCTGGAATAAAATTGCATGTAAAAATGATCACATATAAATAACACCATCCCATAATCAGAATGACTTCATCAAGATGTTTCAAGTAGTAATGAACCCATAGAATGAATGCCTGGTGTACAACCTCACAGTCACAGGCATGTAGCCGTGTCGGGGGAGTCATGGAACGCAACCATTCATTACATCATACTATTGTGTGAGACATCATCAAGAGAATACTTGAAAGCAATGACGATGCGACTTGACAACCATTCAAAGAAACTTTAATGGATGCCAAGACACAAGGAAGTATCTGCATTTACATGTATATTTCTATCAAATTCAGTTCCTTCGTTATTCCTAACATCATTCTTATTCAATGATCTTAATCATCTTCTTTCAATGTTGATTGTTCACATAATCTACCATTTATTTTGATTGGTTACTGCGATGGTTATATCATGTAATTAACCAATCAGGAGAGCTGTAAGAAGCCCAGTAGTTTAATTACTACACAATATAACTACATTTCATATTTGTGAGCGATTGACTATACTGCACCTGCATGTGTATTGATATAAAGCATGGTAAAGAGAGACAGTTGATCAATTTAATTTGAAATGTTTGTACTTGATCGATATTGACTTTTGATATGAACGGGCAAAAATAAGAAAACAAATCATGTGTACAGTAAACAATACAAATCTTGAAGAAGCTTTTTACACCGAACCACCTCAAAATGAAATACAATGTGGGAAAAAGAATACAAGATGCGTCTTTTCAACATGTGAGCCATCTATGATTGAATCAGTCAAAGGCCTCTAACACGATTGTGATGATTTTATTCTCGGCAGGACTACAACAGTAACATGACACTGGTGGCGCATCATGTCGCACAAATCCAACTCTCCCAGCACCTATTAGCATCCTGCCGCTTTATTTTGTTCTCCGATTTCTCCTCGGGACAACCCCCGGCCAGCCAGTCTATCGGTCAAATCCCGGGGATGACCGATATATACACCTACGACTGACGGAGAGATAACTGGTATCAGCTGATTTATAGTCTGACTGAATTGGGGCTTATGCCTCTGTGGCATATCACAGATAAATGAAATATGACAAATTTTGAACTTGAAACAGTGCTCTAAGGCTTAAAATCAAATCTAAGAATCTAGATATGCATTACACAGGCAAAGATATCACTGTACAAAATGTAGAAAAACAAAATTCTTCTGAAGGGAAGTTTATATCCAATGCATTTTCAAACGCTATTTTAACTGCTTTATATAGACCATTAGTGCTTCAACTCAGTTGTACGCATGTACACACAGATGCATTAAACAATCCCTCCAAAGGACTAAGCATTCTCAGGGTTTAATTTCTGCCAAACTAGATATGAGTTCTTATGTGTTGATGTCAGAAGCCCAGAATAGAACCTACATTGAGATTCCAATGTTTATAGATAAATGGTGAAAATTAGACCACAGACATATCAATAATATGAGAATCCAACCTGAAGAGCATGAACGCTTGGATTGGACAGGTTTTGATAATAAATATTCTCATCATTGAAAACCCAAGGTGTGGAAAAGACTTTGATAGAAGGAGGCTATATATCGTCATAGAAACGTTATAGTAGACCTGTCTCACATTTGCTCTCACCTGCGAAGGTTAACACTGCTCGAGCGATCATGTTTTAAATCTACTTCACATTCTACATGTTCTAAATCTTCTGTTAAAACATGCCTATATAATTTTAAAGTGTAGAACCTAAGTAACACAGACATTTCAACTTACCTATTTCATGAAAGAAGTAAGTCATGATGCGAAGATGAAGAGTGTCAATGATGATATTGAGAGGATGACATGAAAGAGAGAAAAAACAAAAAGAAAACATTAGTCATGGTGTTGCATTTGTAACTTAACACAGATACAGGAATATATCCATATATATGCAGTAAGGTCCCAAAAGAGAATAATATTTTGTGTGTGTTATACTTGTAATTTTACACAAGTTTGAAAATCTACCCATATTTTGTCAGTCTCTCTTGAAGTGCTTTTACTATTAATACATAGATATTTAATTATTGAATGATGAATACTATATTGTTTCATCTAATAACACTTCAAAACCGCCACCAATATCGGGCATATATGACACAAGATAGGAATTCTTCAGGATGAACTTTCACACATTCTTCTCTTACAATTTATATAAGATCAGATGGTGTGGTACAAGATTCCAATGATGTTGATCTTACCTCTTGGCAATGTATCCAAGGTACTCGGAATACATCACAAATATGACATTACAACAATATTGAATTCTGTAGGTGAACTTGATCAAGTTTCTTTGCATTTCAAGAAATTATTCTCTTTTATATCGTGTTCTAATGACCATAAAACCAAAATTATTCTTACAATCATGGGAACTTTATCAAGACTCTTTAATAAAGGAGTACACCTATTTCTCGTTGACATCCAATATTCACCACACTTCCTTGGAACTTTGGAAAAATTTCCCTGGTATCAGTCAATCTTTTACAGTGATATGGGGGCAAAATGGGGCAATGCAACAAAACTTGATGAGGGTTAGTTCATTTGGGTACCGGTAGAATTGGGATTTAGTTAGGATTACAAAATTTAGAATTTAGCCACTTTTGAATTTTTGGAAGCCCTTTAAGTTGTGAAGTCACAAGATACTCTTTGGTGTTCTGTGTCTTTCAGCGTGTTTATACTGAGCACCTCGCCTTACCGCGAATTCACCTTCACCCGCATTTCAATCCTCTCGCATTCACTGGGTCGTTTCTACTGCGCTGTTAATGCAGGGTAACAATTCACTACCCACATATTTAGTGGGGAAGGCGGAAGTCCAGCAAATAGTTATTGTGACCTTTCAAGGTCAAATTTTGAATGCTCACACTGTATTGTGATAGGCTACTTTCCGGTGTCACCCGCAAAATCGTCACCCGAACTGTTTCTACTGCGAACGTTACCGCGTATTAACCACTATTAACCACCTCAATAGGTGGTTGACGGATTCACTCAGCATTACGGCGCATTAACCTTCACCCGATCTGTTTCTGCTGGGGCCGTTATCGCGTATTCCTCGTGATCACCCGAATTCACTCGAATTAACCCAGCAACCGTCTGCTCAGTAGAAACACGCTGTTTCACCAAGGTTTCAGTAAACTACTTTCATTACATAGATTTTACCTATAAGTTTCACTGGGACCTTAATTTGTTTGCTGCCACTACCCTTGGGGGCCGATTGTTTTCAACATTTTTTTTAAGAAAAGAGGAAGAAAAGGTGAGACAATGTTTTGAAGGAAGTTGAATTGAGTGCAGAGACATTCATGATAACCCTTAATTTGCTGGTGTCAACTGAAAACTCCAGATAGATGGGAATTTTCTTTACAAATTTTGTAAAACAAAATTACATTTTAATTACCATATTTGATATCTAATCACAAAATGCATATACTTGAGTACTAACATGCCTGGTATTGGTTCAGTGGTTCTTGAGATAATTCTGGTGGAAATTCCACTCAGGATAAGTGATACCATTTATGATACCAGGAGTTACAGATGCCTGTACTCCATCTCTCAGTATACAACAGTTGGTAGGTGCCAATGTCCTGAGGCTGTTTGTGTGTAAACTGTGCTGTGGGTATTTAGGCAATGTCATTACCACAAATCTGCTGTGCTTCAAAGTGAACTTGGACCTGTGGCTTATGTGCTATAAACTAATGTTACACTACAGAGTAGTCCTATAGTCTATGTCACAGTCTGGGGAAGTCAGGATGTACACTGTATTTTTAATTCTTGCAGTTGCACTACAAGTATTGCACTATTTAGTATACGCTCAGCTTCTGCTATGTTCCACAGATTCAGTGTTGTTCAAAAAAGGATGGATGGCCAACCCTGCCATAACTATCAAAATGGAGGCTCTTTGGTCCCCCTATGCACCTCCCCGCACCTCCTACTATTAGCTGATGAGTCTTTAAGCAAGACTACATCTACTAAGTACAAAACCAAAGCCTAAATAATGCTCCTATAAATGGTGGGTTCATGAATGCCGATGACATACAAAGTACACAATTGCAGGTTGTTGAACATTATTATTATGTTCTGGAACATTTGGCAACTCTGAGACATTTGTGAGATATCATTCAAATTTAGCAGGGACAAAATCTTCAAATTTGGTACCTAATATTTGCTAAACCCAGTCCCCATACAATGTTATATGTTAATATTAACATAATACATAGCATAGTGCACCAACCTTTTTGTCCAATTTCAAAGAATTCCAACTCTTTTCCATTCATTCTCAAATCCATTACTTGGTGACTTTTAACATTTTCTAAACCTCCCCTGTTTGTTTAATTTAACACAATTCCTCCTAGAATTGAATCTTTTTTAGACTCTGTAAAGTACATTGGCATCTTGTTACATACTTATGTTACCTACTATGTGCAAAGATTATAATGTGTCCAACACAACACCACATTCGATTCACACACAAAAACGCTAAATTCTAACATTTCCCCTCAAAACGTAATGCCTATCTCAAGATCCGCAAAACCAATACCAGGCATGTTTGTACTCATTTGAATGCATTTTCAATGTAGATTCTACCTACGGACATAAAAATGTGAAATTCCAACATTTTTGAACATTTAGTAACATTTTTGAAATCTGGTGATTGCATACGACATCCGCACAGAGTCGGTAAACCCAAGTCAATCTCTACGTATGCACAACGGACCTTTTATAGGATTATACGGTTGAAGACTTAGGGTTAGAGAAATCAATGTAATACTAACCCACCAGATCTATAAAGTCGCCGGGATAGACGGAATCGCGATGCAGCGTACTATGTTTACGACTACATAGTAGTAAGAATCAATCTATACGCCCAATGCAGACAGAGTTAGGTTTCCACAATAAACAACAGGGAACACGCTTTGACGTCATCCAAAATAAATTTCACCTTGTAAACTACCTGCTATTAAATACTAGGCATGTTGGTACCCATTTCAATGCATTTTATTCTCAGCTTATCACATTAAGACACTAACATAAACATAATTTTGGTTCCTGCGGGATTTATTCTTGGATACAATCTATTTATTCCGCCATAAATTCATTGTGTATAGGAGCGTAAGAGTGAGTTAAACATTGATCCGTAAGTGCTTAATGTTTGAATGTGAATACAGCAGTGATGCAAGGTGTGAAAGGTCTACTACGTATATAATCATGATAATGTGCAAACTGGGTTTTTTTTCCTGCTCCACATTTTAAATATTTTCCAACATGACTGTGAGCTTCAACTCTCTTGGGCAGTTTGCTGCTATAAATACAGTGACATTCTCCAAGAATTACATGAGAGATTCCAATTCTTAAACAATATCAATGTTAATCATTACAATCTTAAAAATTTATAGTCAATGGCAATGGTTTCCCACTCACAAAGTACACACATTAATTCATCAAATATTTTTCATCAAGAAGTACTTTCCTTTGGTTAAATACTAATCTTATGCCAGTTCAGATGTACTTTGCTCAATCTGAAGGGTCAAAATCTCCCCCAAAGGACAGAAACAAATCTGCAGCAATAATGTATGCTGAAATAAGCCAAATTCAAGCAGAAGCTATGGCATCAAGAATATTGTCATTTCAGTAAATGCTGCCTTTGTGAAAGTCCAATATTTTTCACCTCAAAATTTATAGTCAACTTCAAACTCAAACTGAAGGGCGTAAACCACCAAATAACTTCTCCATTGAAAAGCACGAGAAATCAACTTTTTTTAAGCGTTTTCTACCAGGCGTGACAATTTTTTTTCACTTTTTAACGTCATCCCTGTATTAATTAAGGACTGAAATTTCATTTAAGCTTCAATTATGGGGAACTTTACAGATTCAGTTTTTTATTAAAAAATGTTGAAAAGCGACGCCGCTATTTCAACGCCAAAACTAGCATTAAAACTTGTTCCGTTAGCAGTAATTCGGACAGGGCCTACTTTTTCTTGTGAAATCGATTTTTATAATTTCATATCTATTTTAGTCATTAATAGGTTAGCATCTTTCATTTAAATCAGAACATGCCAACCTCACGAAGAACATGGTCCCTAAGGACACCACATTGTCTCCAGTAGCCATATACTTTTAACTGGAACTCATCACCATTGCACCTTTCGCGCAGTGATTTGGTGTCATGCGCCCTGAACTCAAATTGATGTCCATAAAACTTGCCAGATTCTGTATGGGGACACTTTGAAAATGACTGAAAATGTCACATCCTTTTTCTGTCAGGGAAAAAATTTTTAAATTAGCAAAATAACCTCTTTAAAAGGCCACCATGAGAGGTTAGTACAGGGCTTTCTGTGTAGGATTGAACTCCTGAACAAACCACTGCTTGTCTGCTGAGGTTTTGTGGCATAATGTCATCTACTGTAAGTACTTTGGTGATGACATGCTATTAGGGGCAATTACTGGTCTACCACAGATTCTAGAAATCTGGGGTCTATACCTTCTATTAAAAGATGGGTTGCTGAGTACATTGTATATCAGACCATGGAAGTGCCAAGGATGTAAGATGGTTGCCATTTTATTACTACCACTTTTATATGATGGCATCATCTACTACGCTGATGGTTTATTGCATCTATAGGGTGTACAATATAGGGGCCTACTTCTGCAGAATGGATGGAAAATATGTGTGAAACAAAAGAATTGTTGATTGCATGGACTCAAATATTTCTTCAAGTTTCATTCATCTTTGTAAAGTTCATTAATCATTCAAAAATTAATACGACAAACAAATTGTACTTTGATTTTCTTTTCAATCTATTGCAAATTTTCAACACCTCTTGCATTATAAGCCCCCTCTCCTGATATAGATCGGATGTTTTCTTCCCCTTGCTTCCAAGATGGAAGCCTAACTGAATGAAAAACAACAAGGTTGCGCACACCATCAACTTAATAGATTCAACAACAAAATTCCCAGAAATCAGCATGACCATAAATAGCTGTGGAGGAAACAACACTGAGTGCATTAAAATGATGAAGTCCAACTGGCGGTGTGATGGTTATGTACACATCTCCTATCTGACAGCAACACACCACCAGATTGAATTTCCCAAAACAATTCCCTGTAAAACAGCCTGACCATAAATAGCTGTGGAGGTAACAACACTGAGTTCATTAAAAATGACCAAATTCAACTGGTGGTGTGATGGCTGTGTCTGACAGCAACACAGAGAATTGGCACAAACAAATCAAGTTAGCAAAGCGGGTAATTAGATTTGTAAAATAAATAATTCAAAATTAGCATTGATTTTTGAGGTGGGTAAAGGTTGATTCACTCAAATTCGAGTAGAATGTGGTGATGAGAGAGACATTTTATTCTTTACTATTTTTCCCCTCTATAATAGTTATGGTGAATTGGGTTTGAAAGATGGTGCAGATGCAAAAGGAGGAACTGCCAATGGTAAGAGTGGACATTTGGGCTATTCTATTTGAAAGACACACTCCCTCTGTGGAATATTTAAGATAAGTGTTCCACAGAGGGAGTATGTTTTTATGGTTAATTGTTTTGAAACCCTATTCCCCCTGTATATGTGTTCCACAGAGGGAGTATGTTTTTACGGTTAATTGTTTTGAAACCCTTTTCCCGCCTGTATATGACTTTACTATATCTTCTCCAACTGGAGTGAATATAATTATCCCGCTGTCTATTCTATCTGAAACTCTTACTCCCCCTGTGGCACAGGGAGTGTGGATTTCAAATGTTATAGCCCATTGCTGTGATATTTTTGTACGTCATGATTTGTGTGTTCCTGCTTTAACTGTTTGAAGTAAGGGCTTGTGATGTGCACTTTCATGACATGCTCTAACCTCGATTATCAACAAAATAAGTAAGAATAAGATAACCAACGATCCAGACTATGATAAAACCTAACAAAATCAGAGGAAAAAAACAGTATGCCTCGCGGTGGAGGCATAAAAATACAATTCTACTCTCAATATCGATCTGTCTGGGTTGAAATATGTGACCATTATCTCCATGTTGTCACATCCATGCTACTGTGATGATTTTTGTCTGTCTATGCCCCTTTTCATCTCGTTTTACACACGCCCCATCGATTTGATTCATCAACATTTTATTTCTTGTGCATTATCAGTTCTCAATTCAACAAATGTAGCAATAACATGCCAAGGTTAAAGTCAAGTGATTGGTCTGTGTGCGAGGATGGAAAAAGGTGCATGGTGTGATCGACAATCAAGCAAAATTGAATCGTTCGTTGCTAAAATTGATTTTACATAATAGCCAAAAGGTCTGGTCAAATTCTAAATGTTATTGCAAAGTTTTCTTGAATGAAACATGTTCTTACGTTATTGACATCTGCGTCCCCGTAACTGTGCCATGAGTGATGTTATTGACATCTGTGTCCCCCTAACTGTGCCGTGAGAGATGATGTTATTGACGTCTGCACCCCCTGACTTTACCTCTCTTTCCTACATGGCTGACAGATCTTCAATTCAATCGATAGGCACTGTGTTCTACATAAGGTGCGGCCAGGTTGCGATAAGTAAATATGTCAGCATATTGGTTGTAGAGGCCTTCGTTATTTCATGTTCTAGTTTATTATTTCACATGCGTTTTTATTTGTATTGTAAATTTTGTGATGTGTATGCTATCATATTATTTATAAACAATTTTCTACATGTTCATATTAATTATATAATCTTAAATGTTTGATTTTACATATTGGACAAAATCTGATCCGGCCCTTTAAGCAGTAAATTAGATTTACTGATACACAAATTCATGATCCGGTGCTTTCAAATAAAATAACCACTTTCAATCATTTTACCTCAATAGCTTGGCTTGAAGGATAAGGATTTTGTAACAAAAAAATAAAAATCTAAATTTGATAGAAATCATATAATTATTATACTGTTTGATGATTTCTGCTTTTGCACCCCATTTTTGTTTATCCTTTAAAATCATTTGCCAAACTTCATTCAAATTCTAAACATGCTTTGCAAATTCACATAATTTGGATGAGTTATCTCCCATGATGTAACATAATTCCTACAATGCAGTTAGATGAGTAATCTCCCATGATGCAATATAATTCCCACAATGCAGCTTACTAAACAAACAAACACTTCTTATCCCACAATGCATCAGCAACCAAACAAATTCATTCCCATATTGTCCTTCACATTACATCAAACCTATTTGTCAACATAAACCATTGTCTTAAACCCCCCCCCCCATACTAATTATTTACATTTCCTTGTATGTAAACCCCCAACGCAATCCACTGTACACATTGATTGGCCTCTTCATGGCATCATCCAAACAGAATTCACCTCAATTTTTAGCACAAAGAGGAGTTTTCCACAAACACTCCAATCATGTACTTGAGCACAAGTCTCTCCACATGCTGCTATTGCCAACTGAAGAGAGCCAAATGCTTGCTAAAAGCGCTAATATTGGCATCATAATTTTTGTGCTTTTTATTAATTTTAGAAAATTTTGTAATTTTTATTCATTGTGCATATTTCCAACTTCCACTTTTGTCACACTTGTTCCAATGCTATCCTTCAGTAGATATACAAGCATGGTTTCTTAAACATTGTGAATACCAACATCTATACAAAATTTTCATCTTTCCTGTGTTTGGTAAAATTATCGTCATGTTACGCCGGGAGAGAAGAGCGGTTATTGAAGTGTTGTCAGACAGGGCAGATGCGACTCATCTGTAAGCTTACAGTGTGTCATCACATGCAACCTGACTCAGACAGGGCAGATGCGACTCATCTGTAAGTTTACAGTGTGTCATCGTATGCAACCTGACAAAATATTGAAATATATCAACAACTGTAGGGATGGTGCACAGTGTTCAATGGCTTCTTTAGAATACCATCTTGCATGGTTTTATGCAATGACGAGGCCTATGATGGTGCACTGTATCAATTATTTGAAAAAAGTTAAATGCACAGTTTCCGGTATAATTTGATCAAACTTGTCAAGTTTAGGAATCATTCTGAGCACGGTGGCCTAGCGGAACGGGCACTGACTCATAATCGGAAGGTTGCGGGTTCAAGCCCGGCGACGCCATCGTGTTGTGCCCTTGAGTAAGGCACTTTATCTCGATTACTCCTCTCCACCCAGGTGTTTAAATGGGTACCGGCATTCTTAAATGCTGGGAAGGTAACAGACTCGCTGTAGAGGAGGTGTAGCGATCCCCCTATAGCAACATTACTTGGAGGAGTCTGGCCCAATCGCCAATGAAAAGGAGATGGGCACTCCGATCACTGTTTATACAGGATCGTCTCCTTTACCTTTACCTGAATAGAAAATCCATTTCTTTTTGCTCTCTTTAGAAGATACTGAATGTAGGAATTGTAAGCAGAATTCATTCTTGCTTAATATGTTTGTTTCATTTATCACAAATGGCCTGGCACAGAGACCACTTGTACATGTAACAAAAACAGTTTTGACTAATGCTGCATAGTCATATAGGATTTCAAATCAATATCATATTTGTTGAGAGTGACAAGTGACTGACGTAATAGCTGGTACACTAGGACCCTGGATCAAATATTTTAATCATCCGTCAAACTAGTCCATCATTTTACAGATATTTATACACAAGAACTTTGTACTCTAGAACTCAAATATGATCATTGCTAGAGTCACAATCTCTCACTAAGTAATCTTTCATAGTCTTTCATAACTAAGATCAATCATAAAATATCAATAGTAAAACATATTCATCTCAAAGTCAAAGTCCTTCACTTTGATACACTGGTCCTGTGAAATCGGTCCTCTACATGTAGGAATCTGAATTTTTCATGCTCATCCCTTAATATTCAAAGTTCCTTGCTTCAATACATGTTGAACAGGAACATTGTCCTCTTAAATCCAATTGTATTTCAACCAAATGATCAAATTGTGCTTTCATCAACAAATTTTAATGTTTTTCCCCCTTTTCTAAAACATAGTTAATTTACTTTTTTGTTTCATGGCTAATTTCTCTCAGCCAGCATTCCCATGCAGCTTACGCATTCCATAAATGATACGTCAATAAAATGCAATAATGGTGCTTTACTAATATCAGCATTATACCAGACACACATGTACTTTACAAATACCGGTATTATACCGGACACAAATGTATTCATTAATGCACACATTAAGAGCAAACATTAGCATTGATTTAATTGATACTACCAATTAAGTGACCACTCAACGTCATAACGAGGGCCAACCAATCAAGTCATTAATAACTCACTAATTGTTTCTGGATGAGTAAGACAGTTATAATTGTACATTATTAGCATCCAGGGGTGAGCATACAAAATAACTGAAATAAATGTTTATGTTTCTGATTTAATGAATACTATGAACATGTATGCACAGCTGAAGTACATTACACAATTGGAGTAAAACTATTACTATTACATTTTATTAATAATAAATAATAATATGAGCATTTTAACTTACCTAATTTGTTGAGATAAAATTAAACGGGGACAACAGACGAGGACATGAAAGAAAAAAAAAAGAGAAGACAATAATTAATTTTTTTGTCATATAATATATAATTCCGCATTTCTTATTAATTAATTTAATATTGAGTGTTGTGTTTATTGAACATGTAATAATTTCTTTCTGGTTTTTTTTAATATTTGTTTTTGGATTTGCTTTTTTTTTTTTTCTTTTGTTTAAATATGTATCTGATTTTGCTAGTTTGATTTTGAGTAGTTTGTAATGTATTCATTAGGGCTACGAAAAGTCAGGAATCTGGGAAACTCCTTTTTGACAATTGGCGATATTTGGAGGAAAATTTTGCTTCCAAAATAAACAATTTCATAACAAATTGTGGAAAATGTTGCCTTCTTTGTTGAAATTTGACTTATTTTCCTATGAAAATTAGCATGTTTATAAACTGGTATATATTTATAACCTAAAGCACAAACATAAGTTTCATGAATTAGGTAGCATCAGAGTTTACAGTGAACCATCCAATCTCCTCCTAGTCATCACCATCTCTGAACCTGTCTGTCCACTCATCATCACCAGGTTGAGATTAATATCGTCGCATCGTTTACAGTCATAACAGACAAAAATATGCGCACTGTGTACCTCTGTATGTATGCTGTCCAACAAGCCCCACGCCACTGTCTGGTGACGATATTATAGTTCATACGTTACTACATCTGTCAATGTCAGAAATATGCGCTGTTTATGCATCTATTTTGTACTTTATTACATGCCACTGTCCGTTCATAGTTCATCGGCAGATGTCACCATGTGTAAACACAATAACATCCAATTAGGATTGGAGGGAATGTCCTTCAAATCTGTGCAAAATTTAGAGAATAAAGGTATTGTTTTTAGATGCTGGAGTGCATCTATCGTCTCATATAACACGGGCGCCAAAAATAATGATGTCGCCCGTGTTATATGAGACGATAGATGCACAACAGCGGCTAAAAACAATACCTTTACTCTCATTCTTAAACACTTCAATTCAAATAAAAATATTATACAAATTTAATCAAATTAAATCTACATTTTGCAAGGAATTACCTAGGGCTTAAAATCGATCAGTCCCGTTGTTGCTGTGCGCCTCCGATTGGTCCAAGTAGCGAGTATGCGTATCGCGTTGACGCACACGCGCTGACCCGTGTGATATCGTGTCATATCACAAGGGTAAAGCTGGGTAAGAACCAATAAGATTGCAGGAACGTTCTCAAGTGTTTAAGAATTACAGATATTAACAAAACTTTTTGCTTATTTTTTTCAAACACACTATAACATTGCACCCACAGTGGCCAGCAGCTGGATCAACAAGGAAATAAGAGCAATCAGTCCGGCACGTAGGAACACATTTTATTTAAGATCATCCACTGTATAATTCATGCACCATTACAGTACAGATGTCATAACCAGTGATCGAATTTAGGAAAAATAAATGGTTGTCCCACGGACAACCAGATTATAATTTCTGGTTGTCCGTCTAAGTTTTTGGTTGTCAGTAGGCCTACAAATGTGACTTTTTGCTAGATTTATGGTTGTCCGCCGGACAACCGAATCAGTATTTTTGGTTGTCCGGCGACTTTTTTAGTTGTCCCGGGCAACCGGACAACCAAAAATTCGAACCCTGGTCATAACTGCAAAAGGAGAAATTTGTGTCTGATACTGTAGGACTAGAACCAGTTTACCATGCACGAGATAAATCCAGCAATGAAGTCACTGTACCTGACTGGCCTCACTGTGTCCTGGTCCTACATATATAAATCCAGAGCTGCATATCTGTATCTATGTCCACAGAGAAAACATATCCTGGCATTGTCTGCAAATAATGGGGCTTTAAATGTTACCAAGAATGTCAGGAGTGTTTAAGGGCATCCTATTTATGTTTAGTTTGTGATGTTTCACATACCTTACACATAATGGAATGTTTTATTTGAAAAGGCAATATTCTGAATACAAGCATCATAAAACAACATTTCAGGACACACTTTTTGAATACCAATAATTGTGCACAAGTTTATGAAACGACCACATTGGGTACAAAAGCTCAGACCCACAAATCTGAGGTCACATTTTAAGTAATGCTTGTTAAATGGACAATAGTGAACTTACGTTGTAGTCATTTGAAATGAGAGTGTTTTAGCGCAAGTGATATGATTCTGAGATTTGAGGACAATTTGTTACTAGTCCATATTTGGGCCATCCACCATATTAAACAGGATAAGAAATATGGGATCACTCACATAATAGGGACTTGTTTTGACCCATTTTTTTTGGTCAAAATAAATAACAAAAATGTCATTTTGTATCTAAATAAAAAGTTGATGAAAAGTTTAATAACTCCAATGGTAATAAAATTAGTTCATAAATTGATTTCTGACAAAAATTATGACCATGATGTCAGCATTATGACCATGATGTCAGCATGTCAATATGACTATTTATAACCCAGTTCCCTCAGACCCTATGCAAATAGCAACCAGTCATACCACAAATTCGGGCACCAGATATATATTTTTGTCGTCATCATCCAATGATTAATTATCATAATGATAACAAAATATAATCCAATCTCACAGAATGACAATTTATTTCATATTTGACAGTGACCCAATGCCCTACTTCATGACATTCCGGCTTCTAAGCCCTCACTATCTATGGCGTATCTCATGTATGATGTTTGAGCGCAAATAAAAACCGACCCACGATCAGACGTTTATGTAAATACACTGCACCTCTGCAAACAATTGTAGACAAATTATTATTTGATAAATTGATGTCAATCTTAAGCTTTGAGCAAATAAAATGAAATAATAATTGCAAACCGATTCAATCAAATAAAATTGCAATGAATGATTCAATAATTGTTAATTCTTTCAATTTGACATAAGAAAAGCTAATAAAAGCCCCCACATTATTGTTTTCATTTTACAAAACCAATAACCTCCTGACCAAAGTATTCTATCATAGCCAGGAAGTCATAAAAAATTAATGTTTCAAAACTATTTGATGAAATTATTCAGTAATGACTTCTACCAATTCACTCAGACCTGCTGGTAGTAAATAAAACTTTATTCCATATTTCCATGACCTTTTAAGCTTGAACTTAAGCAATAAAATGTTCTCAAATGTTATAAAAACATATCATTCCCTGACAAAGAGTCCTGGCATGTAATTTGTATTCCAGCTTTTACAGGATTAAATCAAAACCATACCAGCAATTATTTTTCCAGATATTTCATCCATGCAGGATTTATCATGAGAGATTACACATGAGCTCTACCTATAAACATGTCCAACATGATAAACACAGGTTAAAACTTTATAAGGATGATTAGTAAAGACTTAAATCCGAAGTTCAAGTGTCATGTTGGTGTCACTAACCAGGAATACTCAACAGATCTGGTGGAGAGAAAAATATATTTGCAGGGCATACTTGTCTAATATCATCAATGAGGAAGATGAGTGTTGGTGCTAGTATATTCAGCATGACTTAAATACCAATTCTTGACAAACATGATTCAAACACTGGGACAAATAAATGAATTGCGCTGTGCCGCTGTACTAGAAATGCACCCATAGTATAGTACTGTGGTTACATCATTCTATCATACCCAGGATGTCACACAAAGTTCATCAATTCGCTGTGATAGTGCAATAGTGCATGTTAGAACATGACCGTTGCTAGGTCAAATGGCTCACGCTTTCTTTGTTATGAACCACTGATCGAAATGATCACAACACAAAGCCTATCGCATATCAAAATTGGGAACGGGTGCGGAGCACCTAACCAATACTAATGTGCACTACGACAGCGAATAGTGGTATGAAACTATGGCACCTATATGGAGAGCAATGTCTTGATACAAGATGTCCTCAATATTCCATTCAAAAATATGCCTAGTTCACAATCTGTTCCACATTATCAAACATGTATAAATATACCGAATGTGATGCATGATAGATGCATACATACCCACTTAATTGAGTTTTCCATGTTATCATAAATATGCACATGTGAGATAGTAAATATCATGCATAAAGTGAATAATGAGAATGTTTAAAGAGAAAGTTAAAGGTTTAACCCTTGTGCAGAGTTAAAATCCTGGTGGGAGTAAGAGGAACTTCTAAAAGCAGATGAAATTCCTAGATTACCACAGTTTGATAGACCTATACCTAATGGTCACTTTCTTATCCTGTTTTCCAGCTAAATAATTATTAACCCATTTGAATGTGGTTTGTCCAAGGAAATAACATGTCGCATTATTATTAATTAGTTTTCTACCTTGGCCAAACCATCCCTTTCCAAGATTCAGATCATCTCTAGGGACCACACCCACTCTGTTGGTGATCTAGATCCTTCTTGCCCTGAAATTGGTCTTATGTTAATTATATCTAAGCCTACTTGGAAGCTGGTGATTGGTTAAGAATAGTTTGGTACAATCACACTTAGAAGCTTCCAATTGGACAATAGTTTTATTCTATGTAATGTCTTTTCTATGTATATGGAAAGAATGATGTGATTTAATTTAGTTAGACTCGTGATACTGAACAGAAGAAGTAATAGTCAAGCTCCGCTTCTAGATAGCGATATATCTTATTGTATTGACACTATATAACTACTATAATAAACCAGTAGATGTAGAAATACAAAACGTGTGAAGTTTGGATGTGTTAAATGTGTAACTAACCACGCTACCCTACCAACCAACTTCCCAACAGCACATATAAATACAATGTTAATCAATTTATTCATGTACAAATTCCCAGTTTATTTTTCTGTTCATAACAAATTTACAAGACAATGCATCCAATATGAAGAAAGAGAGAAGTTGATGATTATTATGCAAAGAATAAATATGAAATATAACAGACACGGCTATGGAAGCAATACTTCTCATGATTTGTTTCGTTCGTGTAATTTCAGATTTTAAATATTTTATTTGAGTGCAATATTTCATGGATGAGGCACAAATAAGAAATGTAACACTTGAAATGGAATCAGATGATGCGTGGAAATTGTCATTGAGTCTAGAGATAGGCAACAAAATTGAATATAGAATTCATACTCAGATGCAACAGAGAGAGTGAGAAATAGAGAGAGATGGAAACATAAGAAAGAGAAGCAAGAGACAGACAGACAGACAGACAGACAGAGTCCTGAGATAGACAGACACAGAGACATGAAGAAAGACAGAGACAGGCAAACAAAGACAGACAGGTTCACAGGAAGATAAGAGTCAGATCTTGAGATAGACAGAGACAGACAAACAAAGACAGACAGGTTCACAGGAAGACAAGAGTCAGATCTTGAGATAGACAAACAAAGACAGACTGATGGGGATCACTGTACACAGAAAAGAGACAAATAGTAAATATGAAATAAGAAAAGGGAGCTGTAAAGAGACAAAGAATAGTTTCTGGGCTTTGAAAAAATATGAAAATAAAAACCTTGCAAAAATTTCCTGCTATAGAGACAGGATGAGATGAGAGCATTGCATTGGGAAATGGTAAATGGGAAAGTAGAAAGCAACCTAAGTGAGACAGAATTGAACGCTAAAGAGTACATATCGACCATCTAAAAGCCTAGATTTCCATCCAATGTTTTGATCTAGCGACCTGTCGGCCACGATTCCCAAGCTTACATCGACGACTACGTAGAAAAGAAGGGAAACACAATATATAAATGTGCATGACAACCCATCGCTATGGCTGCCTGCGTATAACTTTCACTTAACGATGAAAAGAGAGAGGAAGAACGAAAGGATGGTTGACTAGGATTAAAGGGATTTGTTCCTTGATGTCTTGGGTTAAATTTGAACTATTGACAACTCCTCATGCATTCACACATGGCTTTAGTTTGATTCCACGCATCTATCATATATATCCTACCTGGCTTGCGCTAATGGCATTGCAAGTCATCGTATTTTACTTTTACGTAATATTGCACTGGAAAATTTTTGAAAGAGTGCTTACCTGAAGAGGTTGGCTTTTAATGTACGATTGACATCCATGTTTGAGGTCAAGCCCATTTTTTCAAGTGCAATTTGTTCAAGTGCATACTACAAGAATTTATAAAAAGAAACCATTTTCATGGGCTATAAATAGTCCTTTTAATATTAAATGAATTCTTGTGCAGTTTTCTTATTTCAAATTCCAAGAAGAACAAAATAATTGAAATACTTTTAATGAGTAAATTTTGATCTAAACACAAAATTTAATTGAACCTTCTCTTACAGGTCACAGAAAAGACATTGACATAAAATATCTTTCTTATCAATAATCAACCTCCTGCATAGCAACCCAACATGGCTGCCACCGACCTCTGTCAAAATTACTGAAATGAGCAAAATCAGCAAATCATTGATTGGTTACAAATAAGCTTTGGTTTCAAGCAAAAAGGCAAATCTAATTATGAGTTTGTTACTAATTAGAAAGCCAGGCTATAACCAGCTGTGAATGTAACAAGTTCAGTGTCAGGTTGGACTCCTGCATGTCTGATATGTGGCCACTCTCTCTGCTGGAAATCAATGCCTGAATATGAATGAATTTGAAAGATTTGGATTCAATTCCCAATTTGAAATGATATATTTTGTATAATTTGAGTGGAGTGGTGATAACACAGGTCTCTCTCTCATCTCTAAGTTAGCCCATTCAAATAAACAAGCAATTTAAAAACATGCATACTCAGTTCAATAACCTTTTGACCCCAACATGACATTGCACAGGAACATGTTGACCTACAAGCATTTGGAAATCATCAAAGTTATGAAAATTGACACAATTGACAAACTCCCTGAACTGGAATATGACCATTCCAAGTCATTCATGCTATTAGTTCAAAGACACCAATATGGCTCTCTGTATGATAATGTGAACACAAGATATGATTTTTACTCCGAAGTTCCTTCGCTCATCCTAATCCTCTCATGTTCAGTTCAATGACCGCAATATCATATGACTCTCTGTATGATAATGTGGACACTAGAGATGATATTATTCATCCCAATCCTTTCAAGTTCAGTTCACTGACCTCACAATAACAACATACATGTATTAGCTCCAAATGAATTATTCTCATCCCTTCATCACTGCCCACCCCCAACCAGAGGAGAACTGCAGACCCCCGGAAAATGCATTGACGTACATTTGCCCCATATTCAGTTCAGCGACCCAACAGCATATTAACAGTTTCATCGACAATTTGACCGAATTATGCGAAGGTGCCATCATTATATACCAACACCCATTGGGAGGGTGTCAATATGTAGCAATGATGATGATGACAAAATTATATTTCATAATATTAAGTATGACTCACATAATTGGACTCAAATTGACTGGAATAAAGGTGATGAGAGTTTATTTACACTTGAATTAAAAGTTTACATGATAATTTTATCCAATTCGGGGTGATGCGAGGAATACGCGAGGAATACGCGTTACCGGTAACAGCCCCAATACGCGGTACCGGTAACAGCCCCAATACGTGGTACCGGTAACAGCCCCAATACGCGTTACCGGTAACAGCCCCAATACGCGGTACCGGTAACAGCCCCAGCAGAAACAGACTGGCTGAAGGTGAATGTAGTATATCTTCAAAACCATTTCATGAAATGATAGCTGATGAAGTGGCAATTACATTGATCTTTGCATATAAAAATATATTTTCAGCACATTTGGCACTCCCTTTTAAAGGTTTTTTTTATGGAAGCACCCTACATTTCTGCACTAGCAGCAGACATCTTGCGCAGTCAAACCTGTTATTTCAACATTATGGAGGACTTTGACTTCCTCCAATGTGCGATTCAACTCTGGGATTCAACTCATTTATTCCCTGATTGAAAAGTATTTTTGATGACTTGCAACAACATAACTTTCTCTGATTGGATTTTAAAATCCTTGATATCCATGGGAATATGTTGATGAATAAACATCTTTACCATCCTTGATATCAGTAGGTCTTGTGATGATCATGCAGGGAGCGTTAATGAAGATGAAGGTATGGCTTGGTAGGGGAGAGGCCATCCTTGATATCAGTAGGTCTTGTGATGATCATGCAGGGAGCGTTAATGAAGATGAAGGTATGGCTTGGTAGGGGAGAGGCCATCCTTGATATCAGTAGGTCTTGTGGTGTTCATGCAGTGAGTGTTAATGAAGATGAAGGTATGGCTTGGTAGGGGAGAGGTTACTGACCAGGGAATTATAAGAAACATCAGCATGAGACTATGGTGACAGCATACCTGGCAAGGCCTAGCTATATGTAGGTAGGCAGGTAACCACAATATGGATATTATGATGATAGCATGATACCTGGCAAGGCCTAGCTATGCAGGTAGATAGGTAGATATAATAACCAGAATATATTGCTGCATTCCCATGGAATGAAATCACGCTGGCTGGTAGTGTAGTTCAATACCGTACATCAGTCTGGTTTTACCATAGACTGTAAGGTTTTACATGGTATAGGCCTAGATTCATAACCCATACCCATGGCAACTCTTGCAAGGGCCTATATGGCGTGTACAATGTTAATGCTTCATGTAGAATGTAGATGGGTTGGATATTATAAGATTTCCAATAAGTTAAAATTAGGACAAATTAATGCATCCCTACTCTGATCAACATGATCAATCATTCCATGGGATAGTTTTGAACTAGCATATTTAAACACACAAACAAAACATAGTCAAATCTAAAAAGGGATCTAAAGCATTATTTTCTTGGATATACCATTGACACCCCTCACACATCCATATGCCTCAGTTTAATAATATATAGCCTATATAAACTCAAGTGCAACAGACTGACACTTAACACTCTGGGTATCAAATATCATACCTAGTGTCAAATTGGGTCAACTTCCCCATGAGTATAAGGTGTCAGAGAACTGTGACATTCTAACTGATAATAATGGCAAGAAAACAATTCCTATTATCCCTGTATTCCCCTTTGTTGTGAATGTGTTTATGAACAATAAAAACATCTGTCCCGAAATTCTGAAATGGTGTTTTTTAAACGCACATTTTCAGCGCTTATACACATTGACATAATGGTTATACCAACACAATAATAACACCCTAAGCTTTCATACACCCTAACCCTTACTGCTGCATAGCTGTCAAGAGTGTGTCAAGAACATTACGTTTTAATAATTTCATTTCGTGTAAATATATGTGTATAATTTTACATGAGGAATGTACTCCCATTTACAGTTTAAAATACCTAGTGGTTCAGTGGTTCTTGAGCTAAAATTTTAAAGAAATTTGGCAAAAAGTTTTCTAAATTTGTTCGTGTCGGATGCACACAAAAACAGTGGTGTGAAGTACTAAAGTATTCGTTATCATAACATTACATTAAAATGAAGGTGCTAGTTTGGCTTTGAGGTGTTACAGTAGCTGGCCACTCTCTGCTCCCAAAAGAATATCCTGATCTAGAAATAGAACACTGAACAGTCTCTTACACAAATGTCATTTAACAATAAGTGTATATTTTTAAATGTGATGGATATTTCATATCTGTTGCAGAGTCTAGATCATCAACCTAGAATGTGCACGGTTCCCATTTTCTTTCATATTCTGTTTAGAAGTCAATGCAAGACAAATCAACACCAAGAACCACCCGGTATCAGCATTTATTACCGGTATATGTTCAGAATAACATTAGTTTTCCCTTAAAGGGACACTACTGTCCCGTTATGCTACTTGACTTGACTTGACTTGGAATCCCTTAAAACGCTGGCCACACAACCCACACACATACATTTTTATTCTGGTGCAAGCATTTTGTTTCCGTTGCATGGTCTCATCAGGACCCTAGCGTGTCTCCTCGTTGAGCAACCATTCAAACAAACCAATCCACAAAACAAGTCTTTAGACCAGTACTGCTGCAAAAGTTGTAAAATAGAGTTTCAGGTTTCAGTGTTTAGGCAACTGGTTTTAAATACCAACATGAACCTGAGCCTGAATAAATCATACAAAATGTACCAATGTATTCATTGACTCTTTACATTTTTTCATTTCCCCATTGTACATACATGTAGGCTCTATGCCTATTTTCACAGCTTGAAAAATATAGAAGCAATGTTGATATCTAGGTTTATACATGCAAGCAATTGAGGCCATCAACAATATCCGCCTCATTCTTACAATGCCTCACATTTCTCTTGCCATTTTTCAATCTCAAGAATAAATTTCTACATTCCTATCTGTCTAGATGATCTTTTGAATAGTTGCAATATAGGTCATCTCCCCTCCTTCATCAACCTGCAAAATTGCAGCCAAAATTCCATATTTTAATATGAATAATTTGATCCATCCAGAAATATCTAGGACCCATACAGAGCTCAGGTCAAGGCCTATTAATATCCCAAATTTAAATTGACAACATAAACACCCATCACACCAAGGGGTGCACACCCCTACATAGAATTGGTACAGGTCAGACTAGAATCCATCTCTTTCACACTGTGATCACACCATCAGTATTGTCTTAACACATGTGAAGTGACAAACCTTGGTCTGTCAAAGATGTTACCTAATAGCAAATAAGATAAGATTTATAGCATAGCATTATAAAATACTGGACTACTGGTCATTTTAGGAATTACTTTTATTTTATTTTGATATTTTATATCATTACTGATAGATATACATTGTAGGGCCTAATCTGTCATCAGCAACAGAGTCCACTCAAAAAGATCAAAAATAGTGGGAAAAATATTCATATCTGCACCAATGGGGTTCTGAGAAAAACAACATTATCAGCAATTATGAATATTGCAATTTTTGCTCATTTCTTTGCAAACATTAGTATTACTTTTAGCTGGATTACCCCACTATAGTAATAAGTAAACTCTCGTTTCTAGTTGTCCTGATATCAGCATTTGCACAAATAATTTTGCCCTAATACCCAGATTTTCACCTATACATGTATGCTTGTGATTGTTCCCATCACCCGCCAAGAGGTTGGACCTATAAAATCCTCATATCAGTCCATCATCAGGCAACCTGCTATCTTTACACAATGTTGACACTATAAAATATGGATGACCACAGCCATGACCATCTCCTCCCTCCATTGGCTACTACTGACCCTCAACTGACCCTCACCATCTATAAATCATAAGACCCCATCAACTATCTATCATATAAAATTCATAAGTCTATCTATTGGGATATGTCCATGGTCAAGTAGGCAGGCCACAATAGAATTAATTCTCCTCAATATTTGATGAGTAAAACAGTCCCAAGACAGCCTTTGCCATGGCCTATGCTTTGATATGTGGGTCACTGTGGATTTGTCCTCTGTGACTTTTCATAAAGAAACTGCTTCCTCTTCTATCTGGTACTGTGAGGTCATTACACACACTGGACATTCATTATGGGTTGAAGGGGAACCTGATTGGTACATACAAAGAGAGAAAAAAGACATGCATCCAGCGTATCCACTCACTGCTTACAATACATACACCTGATGAATAGACACACTGTAGGCATATCCACTCACTGCCAACATTACACCTGGACGAGTCAAAATTAGAAAACTAAAATCCATTTTGATGGAAGACGGAGTGCCATTTGAAAATTCCAATTGAAAAATACCAAATTACACTGCAATGGAAATCAATGTATTTAGGCCTATGGGACATACAAATAAATCTAGGCCTAGGCATTGATGTGTTGCAGACTACATGTAGAAGAAAGTGAATTTGATAATGTACAGGATAGTGATGATTGGATCAAAATGAATTAGATACAAGTGAATTAGATCATGTAGAATGCTGCCTACATCATGATATCAATGCCTCAATCAATGATATTGAATATCTCAGGATAGAAATATGATCTACATTGAACACAGACTGAAATTCATAATAAGTAGGTTACATGTCAGCGAGCTGGGAGGGGGAAAACATGATGTGTACCATCTGGGTCCTAAATGAAACAAATGTAATTATGGTAGGTTGCTATTGCTAACCTAATTATAAATTATTGTCAAATTTTGGTGCAAATCAAATTATGGGGTTAAACAAGTAGAACATGCAAGCATGTAGCAGCAGGGTAGAATGGGCATGTTATATCTGTTCAAATCCCCCTTCCCCCATTTATAATCTTATACCCTATGTCATTATGCCACATGCATCATTAACCCTACCATGGGGGATTGGGGGTACCATATTCCAAGGAGAAGGGGGTAAATTTCCAATTGTCTCTAATTGATGGCACTAGGTAGATATAATATGGTACCAGATTAGATCCAGATCTAATTTGAGATTCCCCAGTATTTTGATCTCTGGCTGGGGAGGGGGCTGGCTGAATAGTATGCCCATCCCCAGCCTCTTTATCCCATATATAATATGGTGATTTTCCTTTCATGTTGCCCTGATTATTCCATAATGAAATTAACTGCATCAACATGACTTTTAGTCTTCCAAATTCAGCAGGGTTCAGCTGACGGGTTGATCTGTGGCTGGGGAGGGGGCCCGGTCCCCGCACTCCGTGCATCCGCGGGTATTCATGCTTGTCGGTGAACTTTAAAAACACCCCCTTATGCATCTCATTTCGCGAAGTTTTTAGGGGAAAAACACCCCTTTTTTGTGTTTTTTCGTGAATTATTTGCCCTTCGACAATACCCTATTTTCGCTAAAACGCGAACTATATTTCTAATATACCCTTTTCTGTCAGAAACGTGTAGGCTGCTGCTATGCTCGATGAAAATACCCTTTTTTTCAATTTCGCGAACACGTGGTTTGAAAAAACACCCCTTTTTTTGTGTGTTTCGCGAATCGCGTTTCTTCATCTGAAAACATCCCTTATTTCGCGAAATTTTCGACGAGCACGAATACCCACGGATGCACGGAGTGCGGGGACCGGGGGAGGGGGCAGGCTGATTAGTAAGCTCATCCCCAGCCTCTTTATATCACATGATTTTACTCCACATCACATAGGCCTATATAATGTGATTATTCTCCTTTCATGTTGCCCTGATTATTTCCATAATGAAATTAACAGACAACTGCATCAACATTTAGTCTTCCGAATTCAGCAGGGTTCAACTAACAGCTTGAATTTGTAACACAACCATTGCTATGTAACATGATTAACATCAAATTTTGTGCATTTCATATTTTTTCTAAAGCACTATAAACAAAATACAACAGAAATCAGAATTTGGTGATTTAGAGGAAGTGAAGTAAAAATGTTATAATTTACATTAAGTTTGAATAATTAATCTCACACAAAAAAATCGCTGCTTAAGGGCGTAAACCACCAAATAACTTCTCCATTGAAAAGCACGTAAAAATCAACTTTTTCAAACGGCGTTTTCTACCAGGCGTGACAATATTTGTCACTTTTTTACGTCATCCCTGTATTAATTAAGGACTGAAATTTTATTTAAGCTTCAATTTTGGGGAACTTTATAGAATCAGTTTTTTATTAAAAAATGTTGAAAAGCAACGCCGCTATTTCAACACCAAAACTAGCATTAAAACTTGTTCCGTTAGCAGTAATTCGGACAGGGCCTACTTTTCTTGTGAAATCGATTTGTATAATTTCATATCTATTTTAGTCATTAATAGGCTAGCATCTTTCATTTAAATCAGAACATGTCAACCTCACGAAGAACATGGTCCTTAAGGACACCACGTTGTCTCCAGTAGCCATATACGTTTAACCGGAACTCATCACCATTGCACCTTTCGCGCAGTGATTTAGTGTAATACGCCCTTGAACCGCACAAGAGGTTTGAATTTTTTTAACTTTTTCTATTTTTGGAAACAATAAATCTTTTTACGAATATGTGTCATTTCTTTAATTCATACATTACACCAATCTGCTATAAGGGTTCTCTAAACAATTTTTGATACATTAAAAAACCCGCCATTTTGGGTACTTTTGACCATTATGGATATAAACAGAGTTTATAGCAGGTTTGATCGATCTTTAAATACAATTATGACATCATAATAGTTAAAATTTTAACAACAGTGAGTCAAATAACTTAAGTTGCACATTACATAAGCAAAATGCACATAGGTTTCTGACCCCCCCATGACAAGCATCATCTCATTGCACGAGTATATGCCTAGGTCGGAAACGTTAGGGGTAGGGGTATAAAGACACGACCCCTTGCGCGCATATTTTCTCCCAATGTCTGATAATATTACAATATCTTCAATCAAAGAAACTCGTCACAAACTTGGTTAATCAATTTCCCTCTAGAGAATTGAAAACGGCCGCATTGTAACTAGTAACGCCATATACCGACCAAATTTCGTTAAAATTGAGAGGAAAATAGAAACGTCACCTTAAAACGCTATTGATAAGGCAGTTGGAGGTACTTGGATACCTTTGATGGGATAAATGTTTCCAAGAGTATCTTATAAACGCATTTCATGTTATACGTTTTTCAATTATTGTACCATTTTCTTAAACAAAAATTTTAAAAGTTGAATGGTTATTCGATTTTAAGCTCAAAGTGGTATATCTGAACAAACATGGCCGCCATTGCCAGCTTTGGTACCAAACCCTGTTTCCAACGAATTTTCCAGAAATTTATAATCTTGTTTGAAAGCTTCGGGATTATAAAATAGAATATTCTCATTTCAAAATAAATCAGTTTGAGGGGAAAACTTTCTTTAATAACTTTAAATTTCGAATTTTATAGCTCATTCCACCATTTTTTAACATGCTTTCAAGGGCGTAAACCACCAAATAACTTCTCCATTGAAAAGCACGTAAAAATCAACTTTTTCAAACGGTGTTTTCTACCAGGCGTGACAATATTTGTCACTTTTTTACGTCATCCCTGTATTAATTAAGGACTGAAATTTTATTTAAGCTTCAATTTTGGGGAACTTTATAGAATCAGTTTTTATTAAAAATGTTGAAAAGCGACGCCGCTATTTCAACACCAAAACTAGCATTAAAACTTGTTCCGTTAGCAGTAATTCGGACAGGGCCTACTTTTCTTGTGAAATCGATTTGTATAATTTCATATCTATTTTAGTCATTAATAGGCTAGCATCTTTCATTTAAATCAGAACAAAGGACACCACGTTGTCTCCAGTAGCCATATACGTTTAACCGGAACTCATCACCATTGCACCTTTCGCGCAGTGATTTAGTGTAATACGCCCTTAAATAAGCACTCAAAATGGAGACCCTTGCATCTCAATTGTTCTCAAACCCTGATCCAACATGTCACCTAGTCTTTGTCAAAGACTACTTGTAATTGAGGGGGATATACATGTATGTGTAATACAGGTACACGGTCTGTAGCATAGACTACATGTCACCATGACTGACTATGGTAAGTATCCATTCACTTCAACTTCAAAAACACTGCTCCGTTATTTTCTTCCCTTTTCTCGACCGAGCCGACAACTCTGTAGAAACATGTGACAACCTAGATTTGTTACAGGAAGTGGTGATGTGCTCAGGGAGCGTTTACTGAAACATCCATCTTGTCTTGTCTATGTGCTCAGGGAGCGTTTACTAAAACATCCATCTTGTCTTGGATATGTGTTCAGGGAGCGTTTACTAAAACATCCATCTTGTCTTGGCTCAAGGAAGCCGGGTTGGATGGAGAGCAATTACTGGTAAGGATGCTTAAAGAGATACTAGAAACCAACTTTCATATTTTCTTTTTTTAATGAATTGAAAAATTATTTTGTTTTGAGCTTCCCTCCTCTGTAATAACCCATACCTAAAATTATTCCATCCAAACTGTACATCTCAAAAAGTTAATATGTATAGGATATCATTTCTTGTCCTGTTGAAGCTCTCTGCCCTTATTAATTCTCTTCACGCTGGTGTCGACTGCAGGCGACAAGTTTAAAATAAAAAAAATCAAAATTGAAAATTTCAGAAATGTAAATTTTATGACCATATTTGGAATCAGCATGAAAAATGCATTAAAATGAGTACAAACAAGCCTAGTATTGTTTCAGTAGTTCTTAAGATAGCTCTTGATATTTTGTGAAAATATTTCAAAACTTGAATTTTTTCTATTGGAGCGCATGGCTAGCACGTAGAGCATTAAGATTCTATGACATGTGGGAACTATTTGAAATGGCCATTGGCCAAGTGACACAAAATTGAAATGTGAGAAATACAATCAGCAACATTCATTTATCTTTAATAATCATTTTGAAAGTGTGGTTGCCCCTCACTCATTCCCATCCACATTCCATCACATGCGCTTAATAAATGTCACACATTTATACCATTTTCTCGTCAATATCCACCTCTCTTTTGTGTAAATATTTCAAAATGTTTAAATTACGTTAAGTTGTGAATGAAATAAGCAGAATTGCTCCACATTTAAATTTAGTAACCAGTTATAGACACCCATTACAAATTCAGAACATCTCATCTCCCCAAAGCGCTGACCTAACCAACGATTAACCACTTTCACCGATGTACCCTCACTTTTTCACACCTCTGTGTATTATCTTAATTACCCATGATGCGTACAATTTGCATAATTAATTAGTCTCGGATTACTCACCTCGCACTGCTATGATACCCGCATCATCGCGGTATCTCAAGTTAATTTCATTTTCGTCCACAAAAATTTGATACATCTCATTCTTACGCCCGACTTAATCTGCTAGTACTGAAGGCACCATGGTTGATCTCAAACTTGGTTAAGACCAAGTATGGGTGATTAATAAATGGCAATTGATTAACACAAAACAAAGTAAGACAATCCTATGGGAACGCAACCCTCATTTGATTCCACTTGGCTACATGGAAGAACAAATAAACGGTCAGCTTGGACCATTGGTCATAAGTGAAGTGAAGTATAAGCCTTATACTATGGTTAATTAATTTCTTAACAACAATGAACCTTGAACTAGGTGTAATGTATACATTTTGCCTGCACGCATCTTATGCATGTGCATGAGTCTTACATGTACTACCAACTTGGTAAATTCTAGAAATTCAAATTATCCACATTATTAAGCTTAAATTATATGTATCGCATAAATTCAAGTTTTTTGTGACAAATCACTTAAATTTGGTGAACTTTCAACATGAATGAATTGTTCAAGCAAAGCACTTTAAATTCAGGCCCTTAAGTTCATAAAATCTGCCTGGGGTGCTTATGCTTGTATATAGATAGATATCAGTATAAAGTGTTTTGTACCCAGGGTTTTGTGTTTTGTAAAACATGTTACTGATAACTAAGAGTCCATATTGTTTTCAAGTTCTCACTTTCACTGCAAAGATTGCATAAGTTCAAGCAAAATGATAATAAACAGTGTGTTAACTGCGGTCAGACCATGGAGGTTGTAGATGGTCATCGGTGCAGTACTAATTTGTATTAAGGTTACAACTTGTTCATAAAATTAGTATCTGTTGGAAAACAATGAACTACCTATAAGCACATTGGTGTGCTTGACCTAAATCACTATTAAATTTACTGAACCGACTAAATTCTTTTGGTAAGTTTTTAGCGGGTTCACCGTTAGACAAGTTTAGAACTGTCAAACTTTCGTCAGGAACGACTTCTTCAGGATAATGTATGTAAGAATGAGACATTAGGATGCCCCTTGTCTTCTGATGGCTCTGAAAAGAGTCGTTCACTGCAGACTATCCCTTGTCAACAGAGAACAAGCAAACATCGCATGTAAAAGGTTTGGTGGCTCTGAAAAGAGCTGTTCACTGAAGACTGCCCCTTATCAATAGAGAACAAGCAGACCTCACTTATCTGCTAATTGAACTTACATAATTTTTAGCTTTGGAAGTGAGAACTTGAAAACAATGACTAAATTCCGTATTAAGTATGAGGGTACATGTAACATAAACTATATTTTTGCACAAAATCTAGATACTGAAAGAGTTCAACCAATACCCTAATTTCATCCAACGTTTCAATTTGTCTTCATGTTATGGTCCATTTACCCCCCCCCCCACCACCACCACCACCAAATAATAGCGATTCCAAGAAGTCAGAAATAAAGAATTGCTAAGCAAAACTATATGGCTGCTTTTGAAGAACGCATGCCAGTTCTCTTCAATGGCGACTTCAAATAAAGAACGATCAACAACAACATGTAATATGTGATGAGGCATTGTGGGTATTGGTGTCATAAACAATATTTTCATTAATTTATTGAACATGTCACATGCATTAGGTCTATCCATAGCCTGTATAGGAATGAGCATTTATAACACATCATCATCAATGGTAGAATTAGGCCTCTTTATTGCAATGTATATGCCAACTGGTTCTTTATTAATATCTGCGTCATCGGTATAGCAATGGTATAAAGATGTTGACTGGCGAACAGATAAATGTCAATGTCATAATTAGGATATGTCATCGTCATGGTAAATCAATAACTTTATCTTATATTGCATTGCATAGAATAACTGTATGTTAAAGGATATGGGTAATGTAGCAGAGGTGTGTACTCAGTTTTTTGTGTGTGCTTTGATTATTTGTTTGTTTACAAGTCTCATTCCTAATTTTGTTATTGATTCTTTATTTATTTTGCATAAATTTGTGTGCATACTCAGTTTCTCGTATATAGAGGTATCATAAGTTTAACATTGTACTTAATTTTCAATCATGTATTTACTTTAATTTATTGATCTATTGCTTTAAATTAAATAACATTTTTCTAAATTTATTTTCAAGAATATTTTATTGTCTGTTGTGTAATCTGCATAAAATTAGGCTAATGTTATTTGTTAAATATGTAAATTTGTATTCATTTTGACTTACCTAGTTTATGAAAATTACAGTTGAGAAGACGACATCAAGGTGGTCACATGGAAGAAAGAAAAGGAGAGAAAAATTATAATTAATTAACATTTTGTTTCAATAACAGGTTTATATTTAAATTTATTTAAACTATAATGTGAAAATAATGACATTTAACATAAAACAACAAATCAAGTAATGCCCCTTTAAAGTGACAGATGCATGCCATCATATCTTTCAGTTCACACCATGTAATTTGTGCCTTAAAGGGTGAAAAATAATTCTTGTTGAGATATTTTGTCACTGAAACGCTTTATTCTACATCTACACATATGAAAATGACAAAATAAATGTTATGAGATCATTACACTGAGGGAAAACTCTAATATGAGGGTAAATTACAAAATACATGATGCAAAAACATTCCTCCTTTGTTGCTGATGCACATTCTAATTTGTGTCAACAAATAACGCAATGCACAAGCCAGCACCGAGGGCAGCGTTGATATATCAGCGAATCCAAACATTTAGTATAACCTTGTCAATTCACGTTGATGACTGAATAGTTTAGTAGCTTAATGAAGATGTGATGAAATGACCAGGTTACATCCATGCTAATCATCATAAGCTATTCAACCAACTGTAGCAACAATATTGAATACGGTATATGACTTGCATCATTAGGACTTTGTATAAGACTACCAACATTATTGAATATATGCCTTGCATCTGTGGGACTTTGCATGAGACTACCTATGATTATGTGTCTTTAATGCAAATATGAAATATCTGGAAATGGAAGAATTACCGCCCCTTCATTTTAATAATATTGTGTTTATCTTATCCTCTTTGCATACCATTTATGGATAAACAACAATTTCAAAATGGCGGAGATTTTTTGACCAATTTTCTTCTCACATTACCCATACTGTACCTCAATTTGCAACAAATATAAGACCATAACACAAGTGGTTTAATTTGCATAACCCTCATTTTAAAGCAATAGAAACGGACTAAGTACCCGAATGGATATCAAATATCAGCCAAGTCCATGGGGTGTTGATGGACAGCTCATAATTCCCGATCCACAAAACGATTTTAAAAGCTAACGTGACCAGCAAGCTCCGTCCCAACGGCCATGGTGATCTCCGTAGCCTTCACGGCAATTTGGTCGCAATTTTCCATTACAAATTCTTGTCGTTTTTAACATCTGGTGTGAAGCAAAAAGATGAGGGTTCTTGAACAGGAAACCTCACCTTATGCGCAATGAAACTTCACCTTATGCGTGTTGTGTTATTAACACCTTGATTTGGAATGCAAGACATGTTTCTCTAAAAACTGGACTTTTTTACGCTTATGCTCTTTTCTCAAACTCCAAAGCTAAATGAATTAAAAACACATTTAATACTGAACTGGAAGTGAAATTTTACTTTTTTTATGTGTGCATCTTCCATGAAATATATTTATCTGAATTTATTGAATATAGAATCAACAAACATTGATAAGAAGTGTGAAAATTATTCACACAAAAATTATGCAATATCATAAAAAGTAGGGCAATTCGTATTATTTCACCACCTTGGTTAAAAAATAAAATATATAAGAACGTGTAAATTTTAGTAATGGACCCACGCATGCAGGTTAATCAATTATAGTGTGGATTTCAACCACTTCACCAACCCAATCCAAATGACCAGTCAGTAGTATTAATAAACAATGATCTAGCTTAAATACGAATTCCGCTATTAATTTTTGACATGAAATTTGATCATGTTCTGATGCATTAAGTCACAATAGCCTCATAACAAGTGGCACAGTTCACAAATCCCCATTTAACAATTATAGCTCAAAATTTGACCTGAAGTGGTAGAGTATGAGTTTTTGTACCAAACTCATTCAGAGGTCAGTCCTCGATATGTATAAACATATTGGGGTTAAAGAACTGTGCCTTGACATATGAGCATGTTATGAGATCCTCTTGATGTATGGTGGTTTGATAAAACTGACCTATGGTATATAGAATACTACATGTACATTATGGCCTGATGATGGTATACTGCTATATAGATCCATGCAAAGTGGGTGAACTCACTCATATTTCTGATGCATATTTTTGCTATCAGCAGTAGATAGCAGGTAGTATTAGGTTTCTGTGATAATTATATTATGACCCAAATATAGATCAATTTTAGCTACAATTTGTAACTTGGTATTGTGCATTAGATACCCACAAGGCTACAGCACACTTTATACAAAGTCCAACTAATAAATGTATGAGATTGAAAATTCAACTCATTTCGTTTCCTTTAAACTTTCACCATTTCACTCCAATCCCTTTTCTCCTTTAAACTTATCATATCACTCCAATATCGTTTCTTTCCTTTAAACTTTCATCATTTCACTCCAAGCTCTGTAAATTAACCTCATACCAAAGGTACCATGTCACAAATCTTGTACTGCTCTCATTAAAGTCATCAATTGGGATATAGGGATGAGACTGATGTAAACATCTCCTATTCAAGCATGAGTAATTACAAACATTGATTGAAAGTCACAAGCTAAAAATAGACCATAAATGTGTGAAATGGTTGTATGTAAATATTATCTACCAAAAAAGCGTTGACAACGTAAAGAAATCAGCAAGTTTAAAAAACCCACCTCGGCTCACTTTTTGAAACTTGGTCCCATTTGTAAAAGTTACTGATTTAAACTTTATCATATTTATATAAATTTAAAACATTTCCAGAAGTTAATTTTATAAGCTTTCTGGAACGACCTGAAAGGTTATTATCTTGTTCTTGCATGGTAAGCCAATATCCTATTGTGTTTTGTTTTATAATAATCATGATTAATGATTGAATTAAACAAATAACACGTAGGCTTGTAATCTTGTTGGAAACGCTGTGTTCTGTTGAAATAAAATAAAAACACTGATTTGCTGTTGGTGTTTAAAATGGGACCAAGTTTCAAAAAGTGAGCCGAGGTGGGTTTTTTAAACTTGCTGATTTCTTTTACGTTGTCAACGTTTTTTGGTAGATTTCTTTTCTTTTTATGAATGTAGCCAAGCAGCTCCAAGCTTGGAAAGTCATCAGGTCAGGATGTGCTCCATAAAACAAATAAAATATCCATATTTCGCGGTTTGTGGTTCTTTATAATCTGGCTTGTTGGATATCCATATTTCGTGGCTTGTGGTTCTTTGAAGCCCTGTGGGGCAATAGTTGCATATCGAAATTCGCGGTTTGTGGTTCTTTATAGCCCTGCGGGCAATCTAGTTGGATATCAATATTGAGCGGCAGTTGTTGTTGATCTTTCGCGGTTTGTGGTCTTAATTTGTTGGATATCCATATTTCGCGGATTGTGGTTCTTTATAATCGATAGGCCTGTGGGAAATCTGGTTGGATATCCAAATTGCCCGGTTTGTGGTTCTTTTTAGCCCTGCGGGGCAATCTAGTTGAATATCTCTATTAAGCGGCGGTTGTCGGCGATCTTTCGCGGTTTGTGATTTTAATTTCCCTTATCAAGCCCTGCCTTCTATCGGGAGCTAATTTATAGTTTAAGCTTGTTGGATATCCATATTTCGTAGTGTGTGATTCTTTATAGCCCTGCAGGGCAATCTAGTATATATCCAAATTTCGCGGTTTGTGGTTCTTTATAGCCCTGTGGGGAAATCTAGTTGGATAACAATATTCAGCGGCAGTTGTTGGCGATCTTTCGCTGTTTGTGATTTTAACTTGTGACAATTTATAATATTTATTCCAAATATAATTTCAGTCTGAGCTGTGAACAGAGCCACTGATAAATGTGTTTTAAATGACGAAGATATCATGATAGTCAGGCATGGTGAAAGCATCTGGATGGTGAAAGTAGGCCCTAGGCCTAGGCCTAAATGTGAAGAAAAAATCAAACATGTTTGTTTGATGAAAAAAAAATAATATCACAATAGCAATGGATGTTCGAAATGGTGTTATTCTTGATTTATTACAATAAATTGGTTAATAAAACATTAAAAAAAAGGTGGTGGGAAGTTTCGAACTTGGGCAAAACTTCATACGTGCATTAGAAGTCCATGGCCTTAACCACTTCTCCACGGGGACGTCCTGATATAACGACGTGTGAAAGTGGAGTATTTATTAATATGAATGTATGCTGTGGTCCGGAAAGAATAAAAGAATTGTGAAAAACTTGATTATTTGGCAAATGGGATCCAGAATTTGTATGTATGGTATCCAGGAAAATGCTAGGGTATATTTTGAAAGTGAATCTCAAAAAGTAGTGCGACAGTGACAGCCATGTATGGCTGTAGCAGTGACGAAAGATTCTGGATATCAGTATGATTAGCTATGATTTTACACTAATTTTGGCTATGAAATACCGCATGAAATAATACAAGAATGTTTGTTTATTATCAAACAATCGGATTGACTGTAAGATTGGTGTAACTTTTGAATTAATGAGTTATTAAAATATTACACTTTGGACAGTAAATAAGATTTAGCATGGTTTTAGATATATTTTGTACCCAGCGAAAAATATCACAGAACAATAGCGTTTTGTTAAGTGTAAATATAGTCAGAGGTGCATCTGTTTATTCTTCTTTATCAGTCGTTTTTTTTAAAACTTGCTGGTCATGCTACCGCTTGACTCTAATTGTAAGAAACTTGGCAAATAAGATTGAGAATATTGTTTGCCTCATTGACTTACAATATTTGGGTCAAGGGTTATGATGGACATTTTGTTCAGCTTAATTGATTTTGTTCATAATATTTTTTTGAAAGTAGTGACAATTATTATTTTGAAAACCACTTGTTTTTAGTACATGTACCATTATCAATGTCAATATCATATCAATGTCAACATCATGACAATTTGGATGGTCATTTTGACACCACCTTTTCAATCATGTTATGAGGCTGAGAATATTTAACATCAGGCCATTCTCTTTTTCTCTTACCCACATTTTGACTACAAAACATCAATGTTGTTTCAACATTTGCCTTTAACACAAGAATTTGCAGCTTGCACCATGACATTATCATGATTATATCAAGTACAACAAAACCTGTAAGCACACAATTCCCATTGAAACCATGTCACATGTTACAGCTACAAAATTGAACATTCTCTTCCTTCAAATTACGTCTTTTTATCTCCTCAGAAACAACCTGAAGCGAGTCGTCTAAGATTTCTGCCCATCGTCATTTCATCTCCACAAATTGATCACAATTTTGGCTTCTTGTCAGTCAAAATACCTTTAGTGCTCTGTAAATAAATCTTGTGTATAGTGCAAAGATTGCCCTGTCTGCAATAGCTGCCGGGTGTTATGCATGTACAATATATAATGCAGAAATTGTCAACTTTGTACAAAGCAGCTATTGCAGATAGGACATTCTTGTATTTACACCCTAAAATCTTGTGTAGTGCAAAGATTGTCCTTTCTGCAATAGCTGCCAGGTGTCATACCTGTACAGAAACTGTCAAATGTGTATGCAGCAGCTATTGCAGAAACCGCATTCTTGCATTAACACCTCAAAATCTTGTGTAGTGCTCTGTGTCCGTTGGGATCGCTCCCAAACTCACCATACCATTACTTTCATTATTGCTCTAGATATTACAGCACACTACACAATAAATTCATACAAAATGCCTGGCCGATGACGCTCACATTTATACAAGCGACGTGAAGAAATTTACTGCTTTAATCTGGCAGCCAATTTCTATGCCAATCTTCTCCAGCTTTTGCAGTTCATTCCCAACAAAAATAAATCGGGGGAATATTTTATCGCTTGGATCTGACCTTATATCAGTCGTTGCAACATCAATCCGCCGGGCCCTTTGGGACGATTGCGCACTCAAGACGGAAAATTAAGTGCTTCAGACTATTATTTCACATCGGAGCAAAAGGACTTAAAACTTGATCACAGATATTGTCAGCGTTAGTATCGTCACAAGCCAAGTACAAAGTTTGACATTACGAATGCCCGATAGACAGAAAGCCAGTCGTATCGCACATTACAAATACCCGATAAACAGAAGGCCTGTCCAGGTTTTCTAATTACAGACCAGAATTGGTCTCTTATGTTCTGCTGAAAACCTCTATATCCCATGAATACTAATTAGTCAATAAATCAAGCTCTAATATAATAAGAAGTAATATACCGATACGGTAGCTTCTTCAGTCAAATTTAAGCTCATTTATATTGCATCACCATGGTGATTTTGTATATTAATTGCAAAATGTAACAAATTTATTCGTTTCCAATTTTTATCATCCGCTAGACCGCTACTTATCATTTTTGACTGCGGTCAGGCTTATTTGCAATTCTAATATTGGGCCATGTATTAAGTGTACAGTGACCTTGCAAGCCACCATAACCAGGAAAATATTGACAAAAATGCGTCATATGCAATCAAAATGCATCCGTCAACCATTTATTGACTTTTTATATCACGCGTACAGCTCCCTTGTTCATCAACTTGATTTTGCATGTCACGATTATGGAAACTATATTCAAAATTTAATTCTGATTGGATTGTGTGTGTATGAGAGAGAGCAAGGAGAAGAGAGTGAGTGAGTCAGTGAATTCATTGCTATCTACTAAAGATAGCAACCACTTTTGTAATTGCTATCTACTGAAGATACCCACCACTTGGAATTAATTGCTATCTACTGAAGATAACATCAGCTTTTGATATTCATTGCTATCTACTGCATATAGCAACCACTTTTGTAATTAATTGCTATCTACTGAAGATAGCATCCACTTGTAATTCATTGTAATTCATTGCTATCTACTAAAGATAGCATCCACTTTATTCACTGACTATCTACTGAAGATAGTAACCATATGTAATCCATTGCTATCTGCTGAAGATAGCAACCACTTGTAATTCATTGCTATCTACTGAAGATAGTAACCACTTGAAATTACTTGCTAAAAAGAAAAGAAAAAAAGCACAGTGATTTATAGCACAATGCCTAGACGTTGACCTACAAGCCTCAACACTTTACTTTGTTATCTACTGAAGATAACCTCAGCTTTTGTGATGAGGAGAAAAAGAGAAAGATAGAGAGAGTGTGAAAAGCAAGCAAGATGTAGAGAGGAGGGAATTGTTATTAAGAGAGAGTTGTAACATCTCTTCATAATGCATTTAAGGTCAAGTGCATTGAGGTAAAAGAGGATGCTCTTATTATTAATCAAAATGAAAACATTTGAAGCCACTCTAAGCTGATGAAGAATGATCAACGAAGACCATGTCTGCATATTTACTTGAATCATACTAGACAGTAGCGTGTGTACACGATGACGAAAAACTAGTCCACAGTACACAATGACGAAAACGAGCCTACATAGAGCATGCGATGATGAAAACAAGCTTTTAATATGAAGTATATTGTCTCAAATCGATAATGAATGTTGTTATCCATATACTGAATTGAAATAATGTCAAAATAAATTATGATGAAAACAAGTCCGTAGCAAACAATGACAAGCCCGAAGTACACTTGGACAAAAATAAGCTTTTAATGTAAAGTATTTTGTCTCAAATAGATAATGCTATTATCTATATTCTTCATTGAAACATATGTCAAAATAAACAAGATTGCAATTTGAGCTCGTGCAGATATTAATTAAATTGCAAATTGAATTGGAAGTATTCATATAGATGGCTTAATGGCATGATATCCATATTGTTCATTACATTAAAAATTTGCAATAAGTCATGGAATCCAGGTCGGGGTATGCTAGTTATTCTTGACTCTTGAAACAGATTCATCAGGATCGTTCGTAGTTCAATAAAGTAGAAAAAGTTCAATAAAGTAGAATAACGTTCAATAAAGTGGAATTGAAATATTTCTGAGGAAGTACCAGAATAATTGGATCTGAAAAAGAACCTTTTCTACTTTATTATGCTAGTTTTTATTTTCTTATAAACTCTATCATCATCACTGAAAATTTGTCTCATAAACCTGATTCAAGGCATGTTTGTACCTGTAGTGTCACATCTTAAAGTGGAATCCCCGCTACTGGCCACCAGAGCAATTCTTCTGGGGTGAACCAACCAGCCTGGTTATCAAATTAATCACTGACAAGTATATCTCTGAATTTGACAAGTGCTAATTGATGCAATAACATTAACACATTAGCACTTGTCAAATCCAGAGATAACCTTATCACTGATTAATTTGATAACCAGGCAGGTTTGGATCACCCTAGAAGAACTGCTCTGGCAGGGCTTCCTCTTTAAAACTGATCTTGAAAATATCAAGTACATTTGATATATACAGAAACCTCCACAATGACATGAAATAAATTATTCACATCTGTTCTATTTGTTATCCTTAGTTCTCATCTCCAGAAAGAAATTTTAATTTGTGTTCAAATTGATGTTCTACAAAAGCATCCTCACTCAAATCAAACATATACAATAATTGCATTTTGAGTGTTTTATGTGCAAGATTCACCTATCTCCAAAAGCTGCTGCATACAAATTTGACAATTTCTACATTCTATATTGTACACTTATGCCACCTGGCAGCTCTTGTGCTTTTATCATTGGTTACATTAAGGGATATAGAACAAGAAAGCCCTTTCTGCAATAGCTGCCCTATAGACATTTGACTATTTCTGCATTCTATATTGTACACATACGACACATGGCAGCTATTGCAGATGGCAGCACAAAGCCTCAATTTCAATGAAACATGGGAAGTCATAATTTGAATTGTATTTATTCATTAATGAATCCACCTTGCATGTCTTACATGCCTACAGGTGTGTTCACACAAGTGTCTTGTATTTCCATATTCCCCTTGTCATTTTTGAAGCACATATTACCTGGTATGTGATGTGTATACATATTGCTGTGTGTTTATAACATTAATGATGTTTTCAAGCAAAACATGACTGATGCGCTAGTGTCTGGTAATTTGCATGGATGTGTGTGGGTGTTTGGCTGTATAGAGATTGGCAAGATGCACCATTTTCCTATAAATTCTGATAAAACTATAAACCATGGATGTTCATGGTCTGCTACTTATCTCAAAGATCGCAAAAAGCTTAAAAATGTGTTTCACTGTGTGTCCCCTCTATAGAGGGTACAGGGTCAGTCCACTGTTTGCTAGGTGTGTTGTTAGGTCCACGATTTCAGTTTAATAGTAACAGTCCACATTTGCAACAATCTTTTTGCGATCCACGGTTGACATGTCGTAACAGTATGTGTGTGGTGTGTGCATGGTTTTGCATGGCTGATGCATACTTTATCCTGTATGCGCATACATACGCATGAATCCACCAAGACCGGTAATCCTAATGCAACTGTATCCCCTACCTGCTATTATCTACTTAGCCAAACCACTACTAGACTTAATAACACAAATAAATACACAAATCCAACCCATAGTCTATACCCAATATGCAAAGATCAGGCTAGGATGTAAAATATGCTCATCTACTGAGGCACAGTCCTATAACCCCAATATGTTTAAACATTCATCAAATGACCTTTATATGAATTGAGTACAAAAACTCATACTCTACAACTTGAGGTCAAATTTTGAGCTATGATACATAAAGGAGGTTATTGACCTATGCCACTGACTATGAGGCTATGCAAAGATCACTTATTATCACAATTTATCGTGCAACAACACGATAGCTACATCACTGTACAATGATAAATTAGTATGAGCACACACTCCTTGATAGCGTAGCCTGTTAAAAGCCCCATTAAGAGCCGAGTACCTCAAGAATTTAATTAACGTCTCCAACGACTCAACCTGGTCTACCGGATATCAACTATTCAACCACGTTTGGACAATTTCTGTGTTCTGTGTTGGTTTCCGTTAATTATTCCAGAAGTCAATGTATTGTGATAAATTGTGTAGCAGCACTGGTTAGTCCAATTACATATTTCCTCTTGCAATGCAAGTTATTGAATAAAATAATTAATCAAATAGATACTATATTTCCTGAAAACGGAAAATAAGCTAAATTGAAATTTTCTCAAACAAAGAAGTTATTGCTGAACATCAATCAAACAAAACTTGTCTGGCTGTGAAATTTATCACAGGTTGATATGAGTGCTCCTGTTAATATAGAGCTGTGACTCAGGACCAATAGTGGTCAGCTATGTTGAGCACAAAACTTTAGTAAAACTATTTTGCACTTGTCCATAAAGCAAGAGCTGCCAACAAATTGTTTAATTTTAGTAACAAGTTCCATAAGCATCTTCTGAACTTTTTAACAACATGCAAAATCATGTTTTCCCGCATTATACAATAGCCTAATTTGAATCAAGAATGGCCATGCACACACAAATCTAAAGGCTAAAAAATGACTGATTATTTTTGTACAGAATTCATACCCACTACTTCATTTGCATAAAAAGCATGCAGAAACACATAAACTGGATCTTAAACTAATTTCAATTTGAATGAATATTTTCCACTCTTATTTGCCTATCTTATGAGTAGGCACACACATATTTACAGTGGTATAATCCACAAAACAAGGATATAAAAGAAGACATTCTTTCTCTTTGTCCTCATGTCATCATTTATTTACTCATTGGATCCATTCCTGATGACATTTCCTAGTTATTGTTGCAATATTTGTCCTTTATTTAGACCAATGATGACAAATCAGTCAATGCATTCACAGTGTGGTGAGGTAACCAATATGCAGACCATTCAACATGATGAGTTCAAAACATAGCAAAAAGCACCAAGTAACACTTTGCAAAGCCAGTGCTCTCCAAATATGACATAACTTTCACAATGAAGATGATGGGAAGGGAAAGGGGGGAGTATTCAAAAAATCGGTGATTAGTTGTCAGGTTTAAATATCAAAAACTTCCTTCACCCAATGGAATTTGGGGCGCTGCACAGATAATTGGTGGATGTCACAATCTAAGTGCGGATAGGTCTGCGCCTGAGGTTCGGCTGCAACTGGCCTAGATGATGCGATCTGATTGTGATGATTCACCATGGCAGCGAAATTACAGCGCTTTGAATCCTCCAAGATCTAGCTGGAAAAAGACACTATATAAATCTGAAATTTATTATTATTATTATTTTATTATTATTATTATTCAAGACAAGAGGTCAGGAGGCTTTTAACTTTTTTTCCAAACATGTGAATCACATAATTATAGGGTACTGCCATCTTATTTGTGTGGTCATGGGAAACAAGTGTCCCGATATATTGGTAGTAGTAGGGTGTCTTCATGGACCTTGTCAACCCCCATTTTGATGACCCTCATCAATGCAATTAATAACCCATTGTTTTATTATAACTGATGCGCTTTAAGTATATGATGGATAATGAGTTTCGTGCAAATGAATTTGTCAAGATAATCGCACTTGACCATAGAGTTATTGCATTAGGTCTCAGGGCTCTTTGCACTCAGTTCATTATCTCTATCACATACTTCACATGAGCAAACTTGATTACTGTGGATTTCACTAAGCCCATCTATCTACAAAAGGTACATTACAAATGTTCAGCAGAAAGCACATCACTCATGAGAATGTTTGTCATGATGTCATAATATTTGGGCATTTTTAATGTCTTTACAGAAATCTCCACTTCCATTACTGTGTTAATTTATTGGATCAACATTAGCTTCAGGAGCTAGAGATGAACAGTTGAATCCCTGAGAAAACATGAATTCTTGTGATGAAAAAAGTGCTTTTTCAAATACGAAACATTCCAACATTTAAGTATGATTATGATGATACAATAGCCAACCTTGATGAGTCTATAGAGCCTGCAGGTACATAGCTAACAAAACCTTTTGTTAGATTTAATCAGATTGTGCACATGAATAGAATTGAATTGAACAGTGAGAAATGTATGTCTTATTTTATTATTATAAATAATTTAATCAAACATAAATTATGTGAAGGGCACATTGAGCAATGTCTACACATAGAAACATGTAAAATGTAACATCAGAAACAAGATAAACTGACTTTAAGATATCAGTAACATCTTTTGATCAATTTGATATTGTATGTTTTTTTCTGCAAAATGAAAATATGAATGTTTCATGAACTGAAGTCACATTTAGATTGGATTTTAAGCATATCTGGTGGAAAGAAAAATCAATTTAAACACTTGATTGTAGTTGAATATTTTCTGCCAGCAATTTTCATGTCATTTCTCTTACAAAAACCAAACATTACACTTTTATGAATCATGTTATCTAAAAATCTTGGTTAGTAAATTCCAATAACAATCATTCTTTTCATTACTTTCCCTATTATCACAATAATCACATACATGTACATGTAGGAATTCATCAATTCAATGTGTAAAATAAAATATGCCAATTTACTTTGGCAGTCTGACTGACCCCAAATCCACCCCTTCCCTACCAATCAATTTGAGACCAATTAGGCTATGATTGTAGGCCTATTATACTAGGGTAAATCCACAAATATGTACAGTAATGTTCATAACTTTGCCACAAGAGTTATCATGGTTTTAGTGGATTAAGTTGCCACTGAAATTAAATTAAGCTTAATTTAATTTCAGTGCATGGCAACTTAATCCAAATCATCAGAATACATCAAAAAATAACTTCTGCCATACAAAAAGTTTGTAATATTCTACAAATTCAATCCTCATCAATTTTTGTAGCCATAAACTGAAATAATTCTTAATTGGCCCCAAGTTCAAAGCAATCCATTTCATTAAAATGCTGAAATCAAAATATATCCTCACCAATTCCCCGAACTTGAGTAATATCTGTAGCCCAGTCACAGTCCTCATATTAAGGGTCAATGCGTTCTAATTTTTACCAATCATTAGTAGCTTTCCGATCTGTTACACCCCGCCACTTATTTTTACACCAAACTCAAACAATCGCCAAAAAAAGTGCATTTTTCATCCCCAAAAGCTATAATTACTCATTATTGAGTTCTTTCAGTTGATTGACAAAGCAATAGCCCTTGTTTCCCATTGCCGTTTTTTATCCCGTCTCAATCGCCTCAATTTTCCGCTTGGAGTGTTGATCTAGCGGTATTTCTTTGAATGAAACCACAAGGTATTGTCTGAATCTAACGTAGAATCATTTATGAACCAAAATGAACTCATGTCTAATGGCTTAGTTCAATAACCTGCATCCAACAATCATAGTGACACATTTGACCTCATGATGTTGACTATGAGTTTTTGTACCCACCACAAGCAAAGGTCATTATATGCATCTAAAAGCATTAGCTTTCAAGAACTTAGCCCTGAGAGATTGGCCTTTTTAACTTTACGGTCCTACATAGTGAGTGTTTGCTCATGGTCAATACAACTATGAAGTTGAAATCATACGCAAATAATTTTGTCTAAACTTGAGATTGTCGTATTTTGACCAGGTGATGTTAACATACAGCACAGGCATGTACCGTATTCGTCCGAGTATAGTCCCATGCTCGAGTATAATCCCACCCCCCATTTTTCGAAAAATTTCAGAATTGTAAAAAAAAAAAAAAAAATTTTTTTTTTTTTTTTTTTTCAAGTTTATTTTTTTTCGGTTTTGGAGTGTCCCTGGACCTAGAATTTGAATGCATTTTGAAATCATTAATAGAGTATGACATGAAAACAAAGTATCAATTTTCATATTAAAAATACAAAATATCTTGAATTTTTTTTTTTTTTTTTTTTTAGGTCAACCATGAATGATCCTAGCATCTAGGTCTAGGTCCAGGGACACTCCAAAACCGAAAAAAAAAATAAACTTAAAAACAAAAAAAATAATTTTTTTTTTTTTTTTTTTTTGAAATTGAGTATAATCCCACCCCCAATTGTGAAAAATTTTCACATAAAAAACGGGTGGGACTATACTCGGACCAATACGGTAATTGCTCATTCACGTATGTATACCAATCGCCCGCATTTGACCCCGCGATGAGTACTTTCAACACCCACAAATTACTTGGCTTGGTGGACAGACGACCATTTAGTTCATACACCGGTGATGATTTTGGTAAAAAGTGAAATGTGCATGCAAAGAAAGGCATTTTGTTTGGATTTCAACTTTCAAAGGTGTCAAAATTGGTCTATTTTGACGAGGATGAGTCAAGATGGGATGGCGTGAGTGCAAGTGACCTCGGTTTTGTCACTTACGATTCTTACAAAATTTCACACAAAATCAAGAAGCGTAAATTACCAGACAATCACTTGATCTAAAGAAATGACTGCAGTGAGTGAATAATATATTTCTGATATTTCATACATATCCCCCAATACATCCAGGGATGCTTGGGGCATATTGGCTCCTGCAAAACCATGCACAATTTGCCTATATTTAGGGATAATGCTCTGCGTGCTAGCCATAGACTTCAACTTAAAAAGTTCACATTTTTAAATATTTTCTCAAAATATAAAAAGATATCACAAGAACCTCTCAACCAATACTAGGCTTGTTTGTATTCATTTTAATGCATTTTTCATGCTGATGCCAAATATGGTAATGAAAATGTACAATTCTGAAATTTATGAATTTTTGAAGAAAATGTGAAACTTGTCCTCTGCAGTCGACACCCGCATGCTGAGAGTTAAGGACTATACCTGTCCCTTAATACCTCAATCTCACTAGGCTCCCTTACTTGTTGAGATTATAAAGAGATGTATACAGACCTTATTGCTACAAATATTCTTAGCAAAATTAACTTGTGAAAATTAATTAGGACATGAAATTGCTACATATGGCAAATTATTTAACCCAATTTAATAAATATTCATGGAATTAAGACTCAATTTTATAAATATTCGTGAAATTAAGATCTTAATTAATTATTGAACACACTAATCACATTTTCTCCTCAAATATGTGCAATGAGTTTAATCAATACATAAATCTAAATGAGTTTGGAGCATGCTATGATAGCAAAGGAGGCAAGCCCTGCATATAGTATAACAATAAATCATATAGGCCTATATTGCGATTCTCCTCGTCGCCTTGAAATCTAATTGAATTTTTGATAGCATCTTCCCCTCTGATTGTGTGTCTTGATGAGGAGGAACTTCCAAACCAATTAGGCTACTGATGGTAGTTCCCAGTCAACGAATCAGTCTGCCTTGATGAGGAGGAACTTCAAACCACTTAGGCTAGTGATGGTAGCTCCTAGTCAACGAATCAGTCTTAAATTATCACACAATTGATGGCGAGGAAACTGTTAATGTTTTATGAAGTTAGGATGATGAGAATAAAATAGGATATCTTGTGAATGCTTTATTGCCATGTAGTGTAGGGCCTCATGTCATCCCATTCCCATTTCATTCCCCTGTAGTGTAGGGCCCAGTGTCATCCCATTCCTATTTTATTCCCATGTAGTGCAGGGCCCTGTGTCATCCCATTCCTATTTTCTTCCCATGTAGTGTAGGGCCCCGTGTCATCCCATTCCCATTTAATTCCCCTGCTGATGTGTTAAAATGGTACGACTGAGTAGGATGAAGGAATGTGTATTTGAAATGCACTGTTAGTTCTGACACCAATTATAAGTTACTTTGTTGATTGAGTTTAAATGGTGTCATGAAACAACAATGGCAGCACACTGTTGTTATTTATAAGCACAAATTCACCTCAAATTCATAAAATAGTTTTAAAGCTAAATTTTACATTGCGTGCAAAAGCTACATCTATATTTTGGTTGATATTGAATATTTTAATTACCACCTGTGCCATAAGTATGTATCATTGCATTTTACCACACCACTGGTTTTATCAAATTGTTCAGGTGTTTGATATAGCATAATATTTAGATAAGTAACCATGGTAACAGTCTTCCAAATTCACCCTGTGCTCTGATAGTAATTTCAAAACTTTTCACTCATTCTTAAAAACTTGAAATGCCGTTAATTTCACAATTTTCAATTTAATCACCAATCAGTTTGAGTTCAAGCCACGGGTATAGACTATGCCCACTGCCCTGAGGGCTGTGGCGAGGTTGTCCATACATTCAATTCAAGCGTTCATGGTTTACAGATTTAACGCTTTCCTGGGTCTATAAAGTCGGCTTTCTTATTTTATGATGAGATAATATCTCCAATTGTATAGCGCATAGCGATTAAACTTCGCACCATCGTAAATTATGAATGATATGGTGGCTGCAATCCAATAGACGTTCTCATACGCTGCGTCTTTGTTGATCCACTGATAAGCCAAAATAAAATCGCAATGGAGAGAAATTGAGCAAATGAGAGATTTCATTTCAAAACGTTTTGCTTTTGGATGACCTATTTTTGATGTCCAATTAAGTATTTTTCTCATTTATCTAGGAGTTGTCATGATTCACGCGTTGTTACTCGGAGGCTTGCATTTTGCTAAACGGTGAAGATATGTTGAAATATTAATTACCAATTGATGAATCATGATATACGACCATGTATAGCTTACTATAGGCTCACTGGTATGTACTTCAGAATGTGCAAAAAGCATGCTTTGTAATATTGATAATTCATTTTATTCAAAATCTGACACAAAAGAAAATTGATGTATATACATTTCATTACAATGACAGTTAACTTCTTCAATAAACTTTAGATGAGAATGAGTCAAAAATTCTTTTATTCTGTCTGCCTTAAATGTGTATGGGTATGTGTGCATGCATGCAAGTAATTTCAAGGTATAAAACTCTCAAGACTGCAGTTTATTGACCTATTTCAGAAAGTTCAGAATCGTCCCTTTTTAGATACTCTGAATCACATGTACTTTATATCACTAATTTTTCCACAAAATGCATCTCCTTTTTTTAAGGGAGGTGTTATGAGCGTGAACCTGGTTTGGATGCAGAGGGAGTGTGCCTGTAACAGACACAGCCACCAGAAAAGGACCAGCTCAGATCATGGCAGCGCCAAATAAGTTTGCAGTCCAGAAATTTCATTTTTTTTCTCAGCCTTGCAAAAAATAGGCAGAGGTGGGAATCGAACCCTTGACCTCGGTGTTGTAAAACCTACTGCGTTACCACTGAGCCAACTGACAATCAGCTATGAGAAGTTTGATAGTAATCCTTGATATTGCTGAATAGAATAAATCAATACTGATAGGTCTATTTATCTAATGTATACGATGCTATTCAAATTGGCCTATAAACTAGGAATATAATGTGAAATGACTATCAATCGATCAATCAATCAAGTTGTCAAGTTATCAACAATCAATAATAAACCGACGTAGGCCTATCATGGAATATTACTAACTAGGCCTACTAACTAATATTCCAAATAAATAAAATAAATAAATAAGTCAGTAAATAAATAAATAGGCATAGGCCTAAATAAATAAATAAATACATAATGCAGAATGCAGTTAGTATTTTAGTTGCAAAATTCCAAACATTCTATTCACACATTCTATTATAATTTTCTGCTATACACGCAAAGGACCTGTGCCTTTAATATGTCCGCCTAATCTAATCAATAATGAGTCTTTCACCATGCTCACACACCATGTTAAACTATTGTATCCCTGCAAGTATTATACTGACCAAGTCCTAAGGCTAGCTTCAGACTCCATATTGTACGTACAATATTGTATGTACAATACTTTTCGTGACGTCAAAAAGTATTACACGTGCAATAAATATACGTGCCATGCACGAGTTGAATCAGATTAAATAACGTGCTATAACCCTGACGGTTCATGGCGTTTGGAGGTTTTATCTGCACTTTACCAGTAGCCCTAATAAATTCATAAAACAATAAAAATCAAATAAAGATTTAGGGCAAATGTTTTTACCTACTGCTCATCTGATCCACTTTCCCAGGAAACTAAATACCGATACTCCTTAGTTTTTCCCTGACTTTCCAGACATAATTATGAGTGAACATCAAATTTAATGTTTACAAAACAATCAAATATATATACATTCTTTTGCATTTTGTACATAAATGTTGATATCAATAATGTAGGCCTACAAACATTAAAAAAGGGGGCCTAAGAGTATGTCTATTTTTAATCATATACTAATTCCGCCATGCCCAAACATATCTTCTTATGAAATCGTGTAATGGAACCCAAATTCCAATCAAAAATAAAAACAAATTTGTTATCAAATACACTAGGCCTATACATTGTATTATAGGAATTTAATAGATGGTTCATTTTAATAAATAAATAGATTAACACGGGTAACGGACGAGAAATATTTGGCAATACCGGATTTACCACAGAGCCAGTGGATAAAGAAATTAATTAAAATTAAAACAAATTAAATGAGAAAATGAAAGCAAGGACATTTGGTGAAGTATTGTTTTAGAATGCGAAGGAGTCCTAAATGTTATCCTGGCCCAGGACACTGATTAATGTAAATTGGACCCATAGTTATTTTGTCTACTTTTACCAGCATTCAACCTGTTCAATGTAATGTATGCCTATTTTTAATAAAATTCCGAAATCTGACGTGCGGTAGGCCTATCATCGTTGTATCGTGCACAAATTATGATTCGAGACTATTTCATTTGACACGGTTGTATGGATTTCAAAAGATCGGTCCTATAATAGATATCGAATAGAGAATTACAGCAGGAGGCTTTGAGGATGCCGTAATCCCCTTGACAATCAACCAATCAGAGAGACATATTTCAGAAATATGTTCGTATAATCATAGATAATTGAAACTCTTTCAACTCTGAAATATATATTTCAAGTAATCTCGTTTCACATTTAGCAGCACTTTGTCTTGCAATAAAGCCACAAAGGGACAGTAATGCTAATATACGATTTCAGTCAAATATTGGTGCAAATATACGATTTCGGTCAACTATTTGGCTATTCTTTGCCCAAAATTATGAAATGTTTAGTAACAACTCTAAGGAGGGTTTTCGAGTAATTTTAACGAAATAATGAGGTAAAATAAAAGAAAGCCCACTTACAATTTTGGACGCTTAACTGTGGTTTTCTAGAGGAATTAAAATATCACAATTAACGTGTTTAATTCAAAATCGTTGTCCTACAAGCACGTGTTAAATGGCTCAATTCACATTAGGTATAAGTTGGGACATTGTCAGATTGTGTGAACATTACAAATACAAACAATAAGGTTGAAAAAAAAAGCCATTTAAAAATGATTTTAAAAGATCATCTATTTTGTAGCTTACACTGATTAGACCAAATATCTGCCTCTGACGCATTACTATTAATAGGCCTATAATTAATGAAAAAGTATAGAAGGCGTTACATCCGGTCTGATGAGGGGAGGGCACAAGCCGCTTTTTGGCAGTTTTCCTATGGATTTTCTAAAATTCAGATCAATTGGGGTTGGGGCTCCTGCCCTATATAAAGCTACGGTTACTGCATTAACACGTTTATGGATGTATTGTGATGATCAGGCCTATAACATACACCATCATAACATGCCTCACCGATATCAACCTGTAAAAAGGTGTTGCAAATTCATAACACAACGTGTTATAATGTAACAAATGCTATGCCAAAACTTTAAAAAATAATAAAAATATCAATATCAATCAAATCAAAACCAGAATAAATACATAGGCCTACAAATAATACTTAAGAAACTGACTAAATCAATATATGACTAAATATAAATGAATCTCTAAATCAATTAATCAATCAGTAATCAATCAATCAATAAATAAATAAACAAATAGGCCTAAATAAATAAATCTATAAATAAATAAATAAATAAATAAATAAATAAGAACTGAATGTGCTATTTATATTATTATTACAATTTTAATATTTTTTTATATTAATATCAGTATTAATATTATTAACTTTAAAGGCGCCCATTGATTATATAATAATTCAAGTACAGTTGAATACAAGAAGACATAAAAGATGTTCATCATTCCGCGTACTAACACTGCACTAAATTTACCACTCTTAGAAATTTGGCAACTCCGTATCAATTAAGCAACCAATGATTGTGGCAAAATATATATTTTCCCGGTACATACTTTTTATTGTATGCGTGCAATACTTTCTGGCGTCATTTAAAAATATTGTACATACAATATTGTACGTATAATATGGAGTCTGAAGCGCTTAACACCTCAATGAAATGGATGCTATACCGTACCCAATCAAGCGAACATATCAAGGTCATATCAGGGCGTTATACAAAGAGTGGTCAAAGGTCAACGTTTCCAAAGAAGTATAATAATAGATGTAGACACAAGCTTTGTAATGCGGAAACATAAACACATAGTCGTCAGTCGTGTGGTTTTTATGAGATTTGATACGGCGCTGAAGTCTATTGGCTGTCCCAAAATCAGTACCAGACCCGGTTTCCAGACGGCAATGTGTGTGTTGTTACAAGGAATGCAAACTCATTTTATCAATGAGTGAACCACATAGAGGAATACGACATCTATCGTGAGCCAATCTGCATTATGTTGCCTGCAAAAGCCGACGATCAGGTAAAAATTCTAAAAGCAGCGTGACTAGATATTTGCGTTAATTTCATGATACGTGTAAAACGCATTGAAAACGCCAAATTGCAGTCATAAAATATATAATATTAGTAAATCACGAAATCGAATGTTAACGTAGGTATGTGGAAAAGAACTGCAATAACAATAACAAACTATGTGCCCAAAGAGTTGTCTTTGGCATGTTGCTTTTTTGAAATATGACCAAAAATATCAAATTTTGGAAAAACACCCCAAAATTTAAAACAAACACGAACCTTCCAAAATAAATATATATTAGCACTCGGCGGCCCAGTCACTACCTGCCGCTGTGATTTGGGGTAACTCATTGCTTCCCCTCTCCAGATACCGGAACTTCAAGGTCGCTCATACCCCAGCCCTTAAACTTATCAAATAAAATGGCCTAGATTTGAAAAACCCAACATCAATCTAAATGTCCTTAAAATCTGCATACATCTCAAGATTTAAGTAAGTGTAAGGCCATGCAGCCAGCATGTAAACCCCCTTGGTGCAGAGTTCAGCACAGTGAGTTGTAAGATGGTCAGTTCCATTCCTTGTCCCAATACGCTTTGCAGTTAACAAGCATAGGCCTACTTTGTGACTTTTGGAAAGGGCACTTTTCGTCTTCAATTTAGGCTCATTCAGCCCAGAAGTCATGGAAATCTCTCATTTTCACACAGCACTTAGTAAACAGTCATATAATTATTTCAAAGTTAGTTTTGTTGGTACAAAACGAAACCTTACGATGTTATGACGACATGTTCAGAGGGGGACTTATTTCTTTTGAGGTGTTTAGATGTTGAGAAACCAGGCTGGTATGCATGGTATTGATACATCTTGTATGCACAAGTACTTGAATTGCATATTAAAAATGCTTTCTCACAAATCAATGAATGAATAAATCAGTACTTCACAAACACCTGGATCAGGACAGGCTGCTTCCAATGCAGACAGACATTACTACTTCAACTGTGCACTTTTAGTAAGTAAAATAAGTTTGCAAATCATGAATAAGTAAATAATTTGATATTATCACTGCATGAAATTTGCATAAATTTACATTCCATCGATGTGAGATAAGCAGGTTTGATGCAGGTGACTGAATTATAATGTTTCTTTACAAAAAAAGACATGCACAACTAGCATCAACCAAAATTAACAACATTTGAACAAAATCTTAAAATAAGAAAATATATAGACCCATTTCTTGCCTGAAAAGGTGAAGTGCTGCACCAAGAATCACTGAGGCGATGACCTCATTTTAGTGACACAGTTCAACAGAACCCAGTAAACAGTGTTTGCTCATATATTAACCTGATGGTGGGGAATGGGGACTGTGAATTTTTGTATCCCACAAACTCAAAGGTCATTATATGATTCTACAAGCATATTGGGGTTAAGGCACTGTGTCCTTGGAGATTGGCATGAAAAACATCATAATTTATGTTGATGTTGCTATCTACTGAAGAAAGCAAAAGAATCAAACCGTTTTCAAAGTTCAGCTAAATTAGTCACTTTGTGTTATCTACTGAAGAAAGCAAAGGAGAAGTTATGTACAGCATCAGATTTTATCACATTCAAATGTCATGAGTGTACAATCATATTGAGATTAAGAACTTAGTCCCCACAGACTGTATATAATGTTTAGTGCAAAAAGCCCAATTTTCCCACACATTTCTTAATGTATTCTAATGAAGCTATTTATATGCACTTTGCTGCTCAAAATTACCAGACAAAAGAGAGTTTCCCAGTGCATACTCAAGACAGAATTTTTAACAGGTTACTGTACTATAAGGTGTACATTTAAGTGGCAGAAAAATGTCAAGTGTCTTATTGAGATTCAAGGATATTTGCATGTCCCAGATATTGGATCATGGATGTGGAAAACGCCACAATGACAATTTTACTCTTGGCAACATGCAACATCAACCAACTTCTTGTTAACACCCAATGAAGAAATCAAGGGTATGAAATAGTGCAAGAAAGCCCTATCTGCAATAGCTGCCCTATGACCATTTGACAATTTCTGCATTCTATATTGTATAGATAAAACACCTGGCAGCTATTATAGCAGATGGACCTTCTTGGGCTATTCTCAAAATGACTTCTGGTTAACACTCAATGTAGAAATGCAAAGCAAAAATCACAACAATAAACCAAGATTCCTCACTTCCCCAAGGCTACAAATCCAAGCTTACAATGTGCATGGTTAAATCACCAACATTTTGTGGAAACCATCAAAGAAGGAATGGCGAAGAAGGAATACAATAGACACAATGTCATGACAGCCATGGGACAAATTTGCCTCTTGAAATTAGCAAACCATCTCGTCCATTATAGCCATGTCTGCTCTAACCAAAACAAGTCTGCTGAATTCAGCAGTCTCACAATGTCATGACAGCCAAGGGACAAATTAGCAAACCATCTCATCCATTATGTCTGCTCTAATCAAAACAAGTCTGCTGAATTCCGGGGTCTCATTATGTCAGAGGAATTACTTTCTCTGATGCATCAAAATCCCAATCTTGTCAATACCATTACTCATGTTTATTGTCTGTCAAAGTTGGGTTTAGGACAGGGATTTGATTCAGACAGGGAGACACCAGAATTCCATATTTTGTCAACCAAACAGCTTGCATTCAAGTCTTAAAAATCTTTTTAAAATTAGCAAATTGACTTGACTTTAATAGTGACTTGAGGATATTATTCTTCTGTATACAACTCACTGGAAATGGACAAAGCAATTTTCTAATAATCACCATAGAAACGCTATAATGATGAATGAGTTTATATCCAAGGAGACATGGACAATGGAAGCTTTAAAATATTATTATTTATGCACATACATCCCAGCTGCATGGATTAGTGACTAGCTATTAATTATTGGCATTATGTAAATTCAGATTTCAAATATTGGGTTATTTTCATCAGATTATTCATACATCATCTTTAGATGATCTTTGGATTATTAAAGTAAATTATTATAATATATTGTAATTCTTGTGGGTACCTGCAGGCTCCTGGAATTCCACTACTCAAAATAAAATAGAGATCAGTAGAGTTAGAAAGCCATGCATGAGAATACAAGACATCCCTCTCAATATCACAGCATCTTTTCACCCGTCCATGCAAATAATTTCCTATTTGATACACTACAAAGTTTTCTCATCCTCTATAGCTCTTCTTCATGTTGGCATTCAAGGAGCCTAGATACCAAAATAAAACAGCCATCAGATTTAGAAGATCTGCTATGCGACCTTCCCTCTATAAAGTACCTACTTAAAATGCCCTTCAATAGCACTAATCTATTTGAACTTGGTTTGTCTAATGAGATAAAACACAGACTGACTCTATCAATTCATACACACATCAATAACACACTCTTCTCTGCTCATCTTTTAATAGGCAGCCCTATGTGATGCAGGTAGCCCAAAATGTGTAGCCCTGTTCACAGTTGCCAATAGTGGTTTAAGGTACAATATTGCCGGGGTGTTTTGTTGACATTTTTCATCTCAATTTTTAAACAAATCCTGTGCTACATTGTATACCTATAAAATTACAAGAAAATTGAAAGACTTTTTCACACAGTTTTAGTCAAAGAAAATATAAATAATTGTTCATGTTCAACTTTGTATATGTGTCAGCTATTTGAACCACAATTCAAACTGAATCAATTTTGACAATCAGATATTTTGTTATTAAAAGGGCATTTCGTGATCCACAGCATCATCCACCCACCCTTCTAAAAAAATTAGATTTTTATACCGCTGTAAACCTATGGCTACATAATGTTTATGTACCAAAAATTTCTTGCAGATTATTAATTAAAATACTCCTTCCTTTAAGTTATTTTGTCCCCTGTACAAGCTGTTGTCTGACAGGCATGGTATCATCTCATCTAAACATAGAAGTTGACATTTGGATAATTTCAACAGTGTGAAGCAGCTTGTGGTGTTTTGTTTATACTCCTGTGCATAGGCCTATACAATCTGAATAATAATTGATTATGAATTGACCTAATTATGGCTTATAATATAATTGTTTATGCACTGACCTAATTACTTAATTTATGCCTATGGATGCAATCAAAACTAAACCTCAAAGCATGCACAAATAAACCTCACAATTTCTTGGTATAGTCAATAAACTGAAAACCCCAAAGCACATGATCTCTGAACATTATTGATTACCGAAAGAAAAACAAGAAGACTGATCGTTTTCTAGTTACTTATGTACATCTTGTGTTCTTGTTCTTCCATGGCCCCTAGCCCCAGTTTGCACATGTCATGGGGCCTACACAAAGGAGCTGGCAGTTCTGTGAATGGCAAAACTACAAAAGCTGTGGCAGAATTTATGCTAAGTGTTTGAGACAGTACTAATGGCATTAAGAGCTATTAAGACAGGGGCAACTGCCTCCCCCTGTAGAAATTTGCCCCCCCCCCCCTGTGGGATGCTGGTCACCATAATATATTAGATTGTTAGGCCTTATGTGACCATTTTTGTTAACTATTGCCCCCTCCCATGTCACCTCCCCCTACCCCCAGACAAAACACTGTCTTTTCCACTGCCCAAATCCATGACAAGCCCACTATGAAAGCATATTAGTAATGTTCCTGTCTACTGTGCTTGCTAACATGAAGTAAAAGATTTATTGCTATGTATTCCACCATGCATGTATCCATGGCCCATTTTAACAAGGGTCATGCACGATTGAGATGAAAGCCGCCAATTTCATTTCCAATCGTTCTGCAAAAGAGCACATACAATAATCTCTCTGTGATCAAAAACATTCCACAGCTCAATCGTTCTCTCTATATGCATACCATGCTAGCTGGGATTGTAATCTTGAAAACTACTTGGGGCCAGTTCATTCTTGAGCTGAGATTTTGCTTTGGATAAATCAGGTAGATGGATGAATGAGAGGCGAACGAAAGAGAGGGAGAGAGGAAATTTGAAAAGAATCATGAGAGAGAGAGAGAGAGAATAAGATGAGATCAAAAGTGAGGAAACAAGAGGATTACACATGATATGATTAGTCCCATTAGGTATGGAAGATGGCAAAAGACTTAGTGGAAGAAATGATGACAAGTGGGCGAAGAGGAAGAGGAAATCCAAGAGAAAATAAGAAGATGAAAGCAGTATGGAGAAATTGAATACGGTGTACAGAATTTTATTCTCAATTTGTGAGGACCATTCCTAGGCCAAAATTCTGAAGTGTCAATTGCCCTTCACAGTTCACTATATATATCTATGGTTACTGGTTAGCCCAACCAATGCAAATGACTTTACCACCATCAGACTCAAGATCTTTCTAACCCCAGATTTGATGAGGATGATTTATTTATAAATTTAAAATTTCATCTCAAGAAACTGAAATATTCCAGGATTAAATCTCAACTTTTCATCATGGCAGTTTTCATCCTGATCATAAAATTTGGTAATTTGTTTGGGGTCAATTACGAGGTCAATATGAGGGTCAAGTTTGAGCCCCAAGGCATCATTTTGAAATGGCCCCATGTAGACAGTGACCCTTTTAGTTTAAGGTCACTGGTTGAACACAGACCATTCCACAACTACCTCTCATGAGGGCAGGTGTTTTCTCTTGCATTGTCACATTCTTGTTTCCTATTTATGATGGATTATTGATGTCTAGAATGTCCCACATGCAATAGCTGCCAAGTGTCATATTCTTACATTGTGTATAATATAGAATACAGAAAAATATCAAATGCTAAATGGCAGCTATTGCAGATAGGGTATTCTTGTGTTGTTTCCTTCTCCTGATGGAATATTGATGAGACTTGTGCAGAGACAGAAATAATGGAAAACTCAATCATGGATGTGGCTATCCATGTGTACATAGATGTGCATAATGTCCTGGTTATAATCAGGCCCAGTGTTGAATATTACAAATGTTGTGAGGGGTCGAAGTTACAAATTCTTCTGCTTGTTTTTATGAAATGTTTGAGAGTGACATAACACAGACTTTAAATTGGAAGCAATCTCCTCCTCTTGACAAAGTCCTATACTATGCATTTAGATATGATGGTGTTACTGAGAAACTGTGTCCACTATGAGTCAAAATGGTCTCATTTTCATAGCTCACAAATTGATCAAATGTAGTTGGGAAAGCATGTTTATAATGTACCTGATGCATTCAAGTGTCATTCTATATCAGGTTATAACATAGACCATGAAAAACAGGAGCTATGGTTACAAGAATCTTTGGTTTTGAAATAATAAGGTCCTGTGACTGTTTGGGGTCATACACACAGCACTTCATTGAGTATGACAGCTCTGAACATGACATGCCATGTACTTTTAAAAGAACCTTTCTCAGATTTCTAACTTCTGTGTAAACATTATTTACACTTATCAAATCTCAATTCTCTTTTGGATACAAATCAAAGTTTATGTATCAATCTTTCCACTCATTAATTATGCTAAATAGTAACTATTTGCATCATTTGAAACAAATTTCCTTTTCATTTCATAACCAGATCTCAAAAGAGACATGATCATCCATGCTCACTCACTCATACACAAACAAATAGGGTGACAAAGACTGATAGAGCTCGTCTAAATCAAGTGGAAGACGTAATCTCCTTTTCTAAATATACCGTGTGTAATCTCAGAGACATGCACCTGCCTCAGAACCAACCAACTATGCTACAATTCATCAAACCCCATGCTGATCATTTTTGTGATCAATGCCATGCTCAATAGCACTTTCCTTGTACCTTTTTCCTTGGAAAAATAATAAAATTTAATAGCAGAATTCACTTGAATAGTAAGTCTTAGATGCCATTGGAACCAAATTGAGGCTTGCTGCACTGCCTGCTTATGTAAGTCCACGATGAAATCTAAGCTAAGCTACAGTATTTTGCAAAACATAATGTAACTTTGTTCTTATCTTGCATTCTTTGCTCCTGAACTGAACAAACAGAAATGGTAATACATCTTATATAAATGGCAAAATTATGGTTTGCTACACTGCCCCTCCCTTAGAACAATGTCCCTCCTCCCATCAAATACATCCCTTGTTTGGATTTAGAATGAAATGTAGGGGTAGTATAACATAAAATCATCACATTGAAACTTTTGTTTAAAGTGTTACAACAATAGTTATACATCTGGTGAAAGTTGTATATCAATGTGGCAATTAGGGTTTGTTACACCGCTCCCCCTTCAATAGAACTATGTCCCTCCTAACAAATACATCCGTCTTAGATTACATCCCGTTTAGATTAGAAGGAAATATGGCTGGTATAACATCAAATCATCACATTGAACTTTTGTTAACATTAGGTTTAGCATTGCAAGTCTACATTGTTTATTATGTTGTGCCTCTATTCTGCTTTGAAAATATTATGATTCTTCAAATCCACATCACCTACTAGCATCTTAATAACTTGCATGACACTATTGGTATCGTGTTTGGGATTAAAATGACATTACTGGAGAATGCATCTCCATCACATTCTTGTAGCTGTGATGATATTTGCCATACCAAGTAAAGTATAGGCTTAAAATTCTATTTGAGGCCAACAGAACTAAATGCACAATACAGTCACATAATGTCATAACATAAAACAATCCCTTTTTAACTTCTTTGCACTTTTTGGTAAAGAAATAATAACCATTTTTGTAATGTAAATAATCAGTTCATCCCCAAAACACATTACAATCTTATGCTAATCAAATCACATGAAATTGCAAAATGTTTCACAATCCAATTTCAATTTCCCACTGCTCTCAGAATTCATTCAAATCAGTGGATTAATTGCAACAAAAGTTGACAAAACCCAAAATTCCATCAGATACTTAATAATAATAGCCATATAATAACCACAAAGGCCCATTGTTGGCCGACAAAGGCCCACAAAGCTGCTCATTATGATTCCAGAGATTCACCCATCTGATGTCATCCATTCATGGGTTTCTAATCCTCAATTATATCAATAATCTCCTTATATGGCATAGTGTTCATTTCTTGTTTGTTTTGTCAATGCTAGATTTGCTACTTTTCTTACCATTTATGATAATTTTGCTTAATAATACCCTTCTTTTACATGACAAATGTGAGAAAAAGGCTGCATATGATGGATGTGGGAGAAATGAAATTGAAAAAATTTCAAAATTAGGCTAAAATCACATATAATTTAAACAAAAAACTTTCTAAGAGCCATCATTTTAAAAATACAAATCAAAATGTCAAGCCCAAATAATTGCCAACAATTCACGCTACAGTAGCAACATCCCATCTCCATATCACAACCATGACAACCCTCTCATTCAATTCACACATATACAAATCATTCAAATCCATCGCTACAATCCATCATACATATTTCATGAACTATGGTTTGATAAAAACAAACGAAACAAAAAAGTAGTCATGCATATGTGTTGTTGCAAATCCGTCATATCGTTGACTAAGAATGGAATTGGAGTGGAGTGCGCATTCCATCACTGGCTGTCAATATTCATCCCCATCTCACCATCCTCTCATCCTCCCTCCTGGCTTTTCCTCCTGATGCTGGCAAATTTCAATAACCACTCGGCATCAGGGCAGGTGTTGTGTCCACTGGCTGCATCCACCTAACATGCTCATCTGTCCAGTCACAGTTCCTTTTTCCTAATATGCTTGCACATTCAACAAATGACCTTTGAATATGTTGGGTGTTAAAACACATACCAGACAACTTGAGGTCAATATTAATGCTATGGTTGTTGAATAGAGGTCATTTGACTTTGACATTGGAATTGAGGCAATTGGCTCATAGGTTTCACCAATGCCCTGGATGATGCATAACATCTACAATACATGGCATTACAACTTACTTTCAAAGAGAGTGTGCCATAATGCCATTAGTACTGAAAAGGTCAATTCCATTATTTTGAAAATATTTGTTGAAGAAAACAACCTCCCCTTCTCATAAAACAAAATTAACATGTTGATCCCCCTATGAACGGACAGATGGGGGAGGGGGAAGGAACTGTGAACTCAAAAAGATTTAGGCCTGCTTCGTGTGAAATAATTTATGTTTTGTCAAATTACCAGCCAAAATTTTTGAAGCTTTTCAAAATTTCAAAAAATTAATCATCAAGAGAAAATTTAATATTCACTGAGGTCAATAAACTAAATTTCAGCTGGAAAAATTCATGCAGATATTATGGACTGCTGCCACATAATTTTAATTTGATTCCATAAATTAGAGCTATATTATTTTTCTGAATATTTTAATATAATAACAACAATTCATTATAATTTTTGTATTTGATGTATGTAATACATAAAATCCTATCAAATATTTTCTTGGCACTGAGCAGATTATGAGACAGTGAAGGTCCAAAGAATTGTGCCATGGATGTAATTCTGATTAGTTTTTGCATATTGCATTGTTCAGGATGCTCTGTCTATGAGATAAATGGATAAATGTATGCATCCCGTTGTGTAAAGTCAAACTTGGAAACTTGTGTGAGGTCAGGTTTCTCTTTCAAAGATTCATGCATCCAAGTCTAAAATTGATCCAAAATTGTAAATAATTTGCTAATTTAGGGCAGTGGGGCAGTACAAGGTGTAAAAGGCTCACCTGACATCTGGACAGCCACAAGGGCCTCATCCCAATGACATAGTTCAATAACTTCAATTAAACAACCATAGTGCAAAATTTGACCTGTTAAAGAACTGTGCCCCTGGTAGATGAGCATGTTGTGGATCCTAGTACTTGCTACCTGGGTAATTTTGCATTGCATGAATTAAGATCAATGCCTTTTAGATGATAGCAAATATTGAGCTTTTTTTGTCAGGATCTGTGTTTTAACGTAGGATTTTTGTGTACATGTACATGCACCCCCACACACATTAGAGCGTTGGGGACCGTGTGCATGCAATTTGTGAGACAGGATGAAAGCCTATCATGTATAATGCATAAATAATTCCAAATTATCAAAGACCTGATACATTATACTCCAAATTCCAAGTCATTATCCATTAATTAGTGATGGGTTCAGTTTCAATTTCAAATTCAAATTGAATTTATTGAAAATATCATAGAAATCCATTATAATAATCAATCAAAATTATCATCAAATCTTCAAATCTCAACCTCTCTCATCAATTTTACCCTGCATAAGGCTGTGTTTATTATACCAAGCATGAAATTTATCTAACAACGGTTCATCTTCATCAATCAATTTGATATTATAATCAAACATTTTATTAAAATTTTTGCAGAAAATTTCAAATCCTAGTCCGATATTGAAAATTGAATAATTGGACACAAATCTCTGCTGAGTGCTGATATTGATATGCCCAGATATCATTACAATTTACATTTTTAAATATTTAAACCTATGAGTACTACATGCTGATTGGTTACAAGAATAGTTATTGTCATGATTATGATTTATTGAGCCAATCAGCAACATGGTAACTATGTTGGTAGGGCTGGAAAGGAATGAGCTTAAATATTTAGAAGCTGTATTTTAATTGGTCACTCAGATTAATATATCTCATAATCATCCAATCAGAAATTATGTAAGAAAGGCAGTAGTCATCTTCAAATTCAGCAGATGTAACACACATAAATCCCAAGCGCTAGCATTTTTAGTCTCATATTTTATCCAGATTTGGGGTAATACAGAGTGCTATCTCTACATAATACTGATTAGGTGTATCGTTTTACCACTTCTTCGTATCATGAATGATCAGTGTAGTCGTGTTCATGACATCAGACCTTGTGTTCTTCTTTTCTGGTGTATTAATTTGATATCACAAAACAGAAACATTATGACATGAATGAAGCCTTGTGATGAATGGGAACTATTACACAGGCTTGGGTTTTATCTGAATTGTAGCACACCACAAGAAGATATCTTACCCTTCCCAGAATCGTTTGCAACATAATACATTGCCTCATTTCAACAAACGATGCTCCCATTACTTTGTACAGGTTTCCTTTGTTTTCATTTTGAGGATAGACTGGCTGAACATGGGTCGCTAGTCAAGAAATAAACACATTTTGCAAGATCTGGATGTGCTCTGTTCACTGAGGTATATTTCATCACTATCATGTGACACAACATAGCAAATCAGTACAGAAAATTGATAGAAATGCATTATGGGAAGTGTAAGATATCTTCTCTGAAGCACCTGATGATATACACCCTCCAGGAATTATCTTCTCTATTTTTGTTGTAAGTAATCAAATTTCATCAAATTTTAATGAAAATGTTACATAAATAATTAAAATGGCAGACAACTTGACAAATAACATAATCTTTGTATATTTTTTCTTCAAATTTATCGTTAATATCAACAGTGCATCTCAGTTCAAAAAGAAAATCTTACTCTAAGATCACTAATTTGTAACATAACCTGCTCCTCATTGGATATTCACAAGGTATCAAAATTCTGCACACCTGTCATCTGAGACTACATGTAATTACTCCCATCCCAGGGATGTTAACCCCACACTTATGCCTCCATGTGAGCCCCAGGCAGATACATTTCCCTTGGTGTACAAACCTTAAGACTTCTTAATTTCATTCCATCTTAATTACAACTAGATACTCATTATCTCAACTAAATAAGCAACTATAAATGTGTACAAATAACACACCAACAATTATAAGCTTACATTAAAAGAACTCTGTAAGCTTACTAATTACCCTTCCCTTGCTCAAGCTAATTATTAGCTTCTAACCCCCTAGATATCCAGGTGGTATGACATAAGAGAATAGAACAACTGAACCGACTAATTAACCTGCCAAAGGCTAATTACTACCCTTATAGACTAATTAATTAATTTATAATTATTATTATATTCATATTCACCCCAAACCTGAAGCTTTTCCAACCTGTAAATCAATGAATGGTTACGACTCGAGGCAAATATTATAATTTAGTCGATGCAAACAACTTGTCATGAATTTGAATTTGCTCACTTCTAAAGGAGAGCAAGTAGAAGGCAACGGAAATGATCTGAAGGAAAGCTGTAGTATTGAGACTGCCTTACAGCCCTTGGGAAGGTTTGCTCATGTGGTCGGAATATATTGTGACCTATAGATCTACACCCTTTGCTTTAATAGTGATATGCACAGGCAAGCCAGTTTAACTCTTCAAGTACATGTGTGAATTTAACCATTTAAAATTTCTTTTAACATCAAATTAAAAAAAAACAAACATTATAGGGCCCTATTTTTATTCCTTTTTTTTCGATTACTGAATAATTCAATTTGCAATATGCATCCAAATTGAGTACAAACATGCCTAGCATTGCAATCAGTGGTTCGTTCATTATTTGGTTAATTTACAGAATTCGCAAACTATGTGTATAAAGCACGTACAACTGATCTTGTGCAAGAATCAGGTCGATAAACTTGGCGGCCATTTTCTTTTGCAGTACTATATCAAACTCATCACACCCACTACAAAACTCTGTTTATTCTGGGTTCTCTTTACTGTAAACTACATGTAGGTTCAATAGCATTGGATAGTCAGGAGGATCGAGGCCTCTCTTCACTTGTATTAGGTTTAAGCATGGTTTAATAGTCAGGAGGCCATAAAGTAGACAACATTTCTGCTGCAATGAGCAAATTTGGTACATTTTATAACAAATCCAGTTAATCCACAGCAAATGTGTTGGGATTACGGATTAAGGAACCAGAGTTTGACAAATAGCCTTGTTTAAATACAAATGTATGGACACTTTAATATCAAAACAACTGGCCAGCAAGATTTCTGGACAAAATCCTATTTTCAGGCAAAGAGCTTAACCTTCCTCTCCCTGGTCAGCCCTTTAGTTCTTTGACCCACAGATGATGATCCAGTCAACTAGCAGATGATAAACAAGTTGGGATAAATTTATGAATGTGTGGTGAAACCAACCATATCATGAGCAGACTCAAAATTGTAAATAAATGGAAAATCTTTAATTTTATTCTTGTTGTGGATGAAGTCCCATCAGATAATCCCGTGCACATTTCTGTGGTTTTCAATTGCAGGTGATTCTGTATGCCACTTGTTATTCAAGTACTTCCTTCAAATCCTGTTAACCCCCTATTCTGTACACTTCAGATATCAATAGGGAGTTCAAGCAGAAAATAGGATTGATTAAAATGGGATTACAATCCTATCAAATGAGGGCCAAATCTATGAATTAAATCTCCTAATCACAGGTGTGGATTTGGGGGAAGTTCTTGAATCTTATCATATTATCTATTTTTCGATGATGGTATTGTACTCATACACAAGTTTTGATGTTGAAAACATTCAAAATTGCAGACAATTTTTGATCCTGTTCTCTACCTTTACCCCTTGTAAACACCCCTCGCGTGCCAAGCAGATGATCACATTCACAGGCCTGTAGTAGCCACAGGGGTTTCGCTGGCCAGGCCAGTGATTCTGTGCGTATATTACTATTAATAGGGTGATTGCATCATGGCATCACATGGAATCCATGTGATGCATGCGCACTGGTTTTCCGTGTTGGATTCTGTTGGATTTGGCGGTTGGCTTATATTATGTTCCACAAGTCTACCCATCAGTACAATGCCCAAAAGTTCAAGCAGCAAATGACACAAAAGTCAACTCTTTTCCTAACAAATTCCAACAACCTGTACTCCGCTAAGCAAACACCCCTTTCTTGTATTGTTACACATCCACACCAAGAAAGCAAATTTAACCCCAGCATAGCACTACTTTACTCCTCACAAGCTAGCCCTGGGTTGACACAAAGCAAACCCTACCTAAATGTACACACTTAATTTGTACTATACAACATGCCAGTGTTTGTCTAGAGTGTCAAACGAGTTTTGTAAAAGGCACAAATTAACATTGAGGTTGCACAAGACTTTATTTGCCATCCTTACTGAGTGTATAGATTTAGTTCACCTCCATGTGTTTTCATCTATCCTGTGTGTTAACACTGTGCTAGTTACCTATGCATGTAGGCCAAGCGACATCACCCTAAATCTACTTTGATTTACCTGTTTCACTCATTTCATGTAAGGGAATTTTCCGATAGCACCAACCCTCAACCTAAATGATCAGAGAACAGGTTTCCGATCAAAACAATATCGTCAGCCCTGAATTGCGGGGTAAACTGATAAAAGAATGATTCTGAAAATCATGGGGCCACTGTCAAAAACATGTCCAATTTTCTGTGACAGAATATGGTCAGCACTTGCAGGAAAAATCACCCAATTGGGCTACAAATCGTGGGTTTGGCAACTCTGTATCAAAATCCCATTTCAACCAAGCTCACATCTCTGAACACAACTTCTTATCTGATGTGTTTGTGTGATAGAAATAAATGAATTCTATTGTATGTACAATGTAGCATAAAACGATTTACTTTCTATTCTCCAAGATTGAAACCCTGTAGGATGGATGTTTATTTACGCAATGCAGCATGGCCAAACTGATTACTACCCAGCATCTCTGATAACGACCCATGCTAATTAAACAACACTTGTATGATGAAGAGTAAACAGTGCTTGTGCAATCATCAACTACTTGTACTCCTATCCACGCATACTAGGGATGGGCATTTCAACACTTGACATTGCTTCTCAAGTGTAATGGGGTCGTTAGTGTTTACATTTGGCAGTTGGAATTAAAACTGAACTAGCAGCCTGGGACTAAGAGGAAGACAAGGGATGCAGCTTGTTTTGTAATGATAAGATTTGATTGCAAGTTTGTTTGTTTGATAGCAGTGTTATGGGAGGAACATTAGATTTGATTGGATATGATTGCAAGTTAGTTTGTTTGATAGCAGTGTTATGCAAGGAACATTAGACTTGATTGCAAGTTTGTTTATTCGATCAGTGTTATCTATTGTACAATTGGATCAAGTGGTTCATGGTGAGCAGGTTGTCACTTGTCAGATGGCACATGTACATAGTGTAATTAAATCAGGTTATCTAGGATTTAATTTTGATTAATCTTCTCATTTTTATCAAATAAATTGAACATGATTAAACCTGGCTTTCCAGAATTACCATAATTTTTTCTTGATTGTAAGTTGCATTATATTGTTTGTATTTTGGTAATTAAAATAAATATTACTAAATATTATTACTCTATGCAAACATATGTCTTATTTTAGGGTGAAACTTTTCCTTTAAAACACACAACTGCCATATTAAATAGACAAGTTTTATTCTGATTCTCACAAGTAGAAATGTGTGTGTTCAATTTATATCACTCACAGTGAAGTTAAATTGATTCAAATGTTGTGCACGCACACTTGTTTGTTCCTAAATTAAGTTGCCCTTTTTCAACAGCCGACGGCACGTAGAGAGGAATTCACTCAAACCATCCCTTCATACGAAATTTGCCGTATTGGACGTTTTGGAGGTCTGGGGCATTGACATGCCAATATGTATGGTAACCATTGCTTACGTGATTGTGCGTTTGTTCAGACACCTGCTGTTTACAATTGTGATGTTCCTCAAATAAAAGCCTTTAGCCTTTCATATGTTACTGATGATACATGGGTCTAGAAAACATGGACATCATTCATTTTCCTATCAATTCTTATGGCGTCCATCTATTTATTGACTATCCATGCTTTATACATTTGAAAATGAAAACCCACAGACAGGTGTTTTTTGGTAAACATGTAACATGCTGAATATGTTTCATCTCCGGTAAACATCTTTTATATTTTCTTCAAATCTATGTAGTAGATAAAGGGTGAGAAACAGACCATTATCAGAAATAATGGGCGTGTTGTTCATGACTGGTGAGATGTTAGTTGGTTTGAGGTTGAGACCCCGATAGGGGTCGAAACCGCAAACCAACTAACATTGAGCCAGTCATGAACAACACGCCCATTATTTCTGGTAATGGTCTGTTTTGAACCGTTTATCTTACATATACGGCGAGCAAAATTTAATTGTTTGTATCAAAATATGTAAATATAATAGTTTAAAAAGAAATTTAATGCCAAAATTTAGTTTCTTGAATTAAAAACACTAACACCTCAGACGCCAGCATTATCAAATCAATACAGAATTGATCTGTATTTGAAGTGTACTTGCATAGTTAATCTGCTGGAGTGTATTCACCCCGTTACCATTATTATTCAAATGATTAATGAATAATGCAAATGGCATAAAAGTTATCAACGTTTTGACTACGATCGGTTTCAACACCATGAAATTTATATCTTAGAAAAATGTGATTAAGCACATATTTGAAAACCCATTAACGCAGTGTTCATTGGTACTCCTTTTATGGGTAGGTCACAGTAAGGCTTTGCACCCCAGCCTCTTGACTTGTAATGAGTACCGCAGAGTAGTTGCGAAGCTCCCCTGGTCGGGTAGTATCCCGGGGGTTCTTGCCTAGTAGCTAATTTGCATGGACCGTTAAGCGTTTTTGGGTTGGGTAAGGATAAAGACAGATTCCCTCCTAAAAACCTAATGGAAAGTTTATATACATGTACTGAGTATACATTCAACGAAACATTAACTTTTTATTTATGAATAATTATTACTTTCGTTATGGTAATTAAGTTTTAATTTGCATGTTTATTAATTGAGCACCAGTGGTGTTATATAAAATATTAATGTTATACGGACTGCAGTAGCCCTCTATAATTTACTACTCTTGCCACATGTATGTTGTGATCCTTTCCATAGTGTTTCTAGAGTGTCCTAGTATTCCTTTTGTTCAGCTCGCTGCCCGAGACCGTTATCTTGAGCTATTGTGTTGATAATGGTCTCTGGGAAGTTAGCCACCTCCATTACTCTAGGTAATGGTCGGGGCAACGAAGCTTGAACAAAAGAAATACAATGGATAATCAGTGAATAGAAAAGGGCTAGACGTATATAAGGGCAATTCCACGGTAACGGAATTACAATTCAGAGAAATTTTGGCCCCAGTTTTAAATGCTGTGGCTTAGTATTATGGTCAAACTGATTATGAAAACTTTTATCTGGTCAGATAATACCTCTGCTATCATATAGAAATAAAAATTTGGAAACTTCCTGCATGTGGAAAGATCCAAGACCCAAAGAGTACTGGTAACGGAATTACGGCACAAATTTGGGTCTTATTTTTCCCTTGACTTTCAAAAGAATTTCTATGAAATCTATCAGGTATTGGCCTTAGGTTGGTTTTGATTTTTATTACCTATGGTGTCAACTATAGCCTGGCATGAATTGTTTCGCTATATTTTATGGATATTCAGTACTAGACATTTTCCCAAAAAGGCAGCGGTAACGGAATTACGATAAAATGGTAACGGAATTACGTCTCTGAAATATACCACAATAAATAACATTTCTTAAACATCAGATCGTCAGAAATGGCTTTGTTAACACTTCAGAAGTTCCCAACTTTAATATCGACCATAATACAAGTCACCTGTATTTCAAATTTGGTCATGTGACTTCTGTAGATACGATAAAAACTATATCAATAATGGAAAATACAATATTTCACATATAATTTGTACCCTGAAATGTAATTAACCACTTTCATTGAATTCCTTGACCTCAAAAACATAGAAAACAGCACCAAAATCAGTAGAATAGGACATAGAATAAAAAAGATACATAGACATTCGACGCGAAATGGTAATTGTCAGACTCCCCCACAGACCCCCCTCTCCAAATTGTTTTTTGGGCTGCATCAACTCATTTTTTTGGCCAATTTCAATGAAAATGGTGTCAAAATGCTCAGGAGATCATACTGCAACAAATAAGCTGGAGCCCTATAGAATTTAAAACATCACCCTTTTTTTTACCCCTATACAGCCCATCCGTAATTGATTTACTAAATTTGTTGATTTAGAAAACAACATACAATTTCAAAGTAATTATGGTGAGTGGTGACCATATGCAAGTCAATCTTTGTTTGTATGGTGTCAACTAAACCCTGGAAGGATTTTGTTGGGTTACATTTTTATGGATACTTCCATGGTCGACCTTTTTCCCCCAAAAAGGCAGCGGTAACGGAATTACGAAAATGGTAACGGAATTACATTTTCAGACATTTACCTGGAAAAATGGAAATTTTTAAACATTTTAAACATCAGATCATCAGAAATGGATGTGTTAACACTTCAAATGTTACCAACTTTAATATCAACCATAATACAAATCCTCTTAATCCTGTTTGTCAAATTAAAAACTATTAGGGGGATATACCTCCTAAAAATTGCTTATTTGGAAAACGATATGACACTGTTTTTTTAAATAAAATGGTGTATGATGCCAATATGCAAGTCAGATGTTGTTTGCATGGTGTCAATTATATCCTGGCAGGATTTTAGGGGGTTATGTGTTCATGGGTACTCCATACACAACCTTATAGTTCTAATAATAGGCAACAGTAACGGAATTACAAAAAATGAAAATGGAGTTACATCCTTGTAAGTTTACCTGGAAAAATCCCAATTCTTGAACATCAGATTATCAGATATGGTTGTTTTAACACTTCAATGCTAATATCAACCAAAATAGAAGTCACCTGTATGGTAAACTGAAAACTATTGGGAAGATATACCTACTAACAAATTTTGTTTATGTGGAAAACAATATAAAATTTCATGGTAATTAATGGGAGTGAGGCGACATTCATGTGTAATTGTAAGTCAATCTTTGTTTTTATGGTCACTGGTTTCAAACTCTGTAGTCCTGGCTCAGTTTATGGGATAAAGCATCCTATAAATCCTTTACTTGATCGAACTGTAGCCTCCGGAAATCAGGTTGCAATTATGTAATTCCGTTACCAATGTAATTCCGTTACCAATGTTTTAATAGGAATACATTGAACTATTTCAGAAATTGGTGTTTTAGGCTTTAAGTAGACTGATAAAGGAAGAGAATTTACAATTACAGAATAATTCAGCAAGAAATAAGCTCATGAGGAAAACTTCTTTCATATTTCGGTAACGGAATTACAACAAAAAAATGGGCAGATTTGGCAATTCTCTCCTGCAAATACCATAACCACTTGTACAAAGTGCTTTACCAAATAAGATCCCAGGGTTAAAACATGTAAAAGTAGAAAGTATACATAAGAATAAGTTTTTGATTCAAGGATTTATTGAATTTTGTAAAATTTAGCCAAGGGTCCTTAAGTCAAGCCAAAAAAATGTTCAAATTTCAAATCGGATTTTTAGGAAAACCACTTAAGTTATTCCAAAACGGTTTTGAGTTCCTTACAATTTATGAATTTGTCCACACAGGAAATGTAATTTCATAGAGGTTTGATAAACTTTAAATTTTGCTGTTTTTGCCATCTCTCATACGGAATTGCCCATAAATAGATAGTTTGCTTTTGTAGAATGCCATAAAACTGAGTATTTTTTAAGAATACCTGTAATCATACGGGGCAATCATGCATAATTCTGTTCTTGAACCATTGGACTACGTTATCTTCTGCAGATATTTGATTGTCAATAACCTTTCATTTATCAGTGGTTTATGTTGATAGAGAAACCAATATAATCATAAAATGAACTAATGTTTATGAGACACTCAGGATGTTGGCATTATGAGCTAATTTAGTTGGTTTGACCGTACATGTTACAGTATAGGCCTATATTATAATGGTACATGTTACAATATGGTCTGGCCAGTGGTAACAACCATGACATTAGTGGTGGTATCTATTGGTTTGGCCATACATGTTACAGAACTAGTATTAAATTATGGTTTGACTGCTGCCCTAATGATTATAGCCACGAACGACATTAGCGGTAGCCATTGGTTACTGTCATCTTCAATCTCATAAAAGCTGCTTTATTTTGATCAAATTCATATTTTTTACACAAATTATACCGAATTGTATTAATGTGCAGTAGAAAAATTTGAAATTAGCATTGTGACGGGAGGAGGGGAGTACAAATTGGATGAACAAGTAGGATCAGTGTAGGAAAAGTAGAAAGTGCAGAGATTATTATATACATTGAAACCTATAAACCCACAATTAGCAGCAATGACTGAGTGAATATCTAACTTTTCTTCATTTTGACATGTGCCTGTTTTGTGTGCATCAAGTAGGGCCTATATTATGCAAATTGTCAAAACATACAGGTCCAGTGCTTGAACAATAAATTTGATTAAGTACAGTATTTTTTAAATCTTTTATTTAAAAAATCATCAATCAAAAAGGAAAGAGGTTATTATTTTAAAATACAACAATTGATATCCTTCAAACAAAAACACAATGCTGTTCCTATACAAAACGTTGGTCGACTTAAACTAATGCGTTCCAATTGTTCTTTCTCAGTTATCACAACACATGCATAATGCCCAATAACCCTCTGCCATTGATGTCCACTGTCTACGGCCATGCCATAGACAACTGGACAATAGATTCTGGCCATTAACTGACCCAACAAACTCATCCATTAAGAAATCAATGGACGCCACTGCTGGACAAGTTGACCAGACAGAAAGAAGTGAAATGGTTTGAGGGGATGGGGGAAGAGAAGGCCCTATCTGCAATAGCTGCCAGGTGTCATATGTGTAAAGGCCTATACACTACAATGTAAAAATTGTCAAATGGCTAATTTTTGCTATATGGCAGCTATTACAGATACGGGTTTCTTGCACTAAAAATTCAAGTGAAACGGTTTTAGGGAAGGGGGTGGAGAGTAATAGCTGCCAGGTGTCATATGGATAATATTAGCATGTAGAAGTTGTCAAATGGCTATACGGTAGCTATTGCAGATATTGTTTTCTAATTCAAGTGAAATGGTTTTAGGGGAAGGGGGTGGGGGAGTAGAGTAAAAACAAATCAATATGGAATTGTACTAAAATCATCATGGTATGATTAAATAATAACTATAGAGTGTGTGATGTGGATGCCACAAAAAGGAAGACAGAAAACTGGTCAATATATTGGTAAAACAATCATGGTACAATGGGGTACCATTATTTAGTGCCATGTAGAATACATCCCAAATATCTCTAAAAATCTATCAATATTAAATTTTACTTTCCAATTTTACATCCCAATTCTCCTGGACTACTCTTACTCTTAGGGGGGGGGACTATATAAATTTGTAAAAAGCATAGGAAAACATGCCTATATAAAAACGCTAATGAAATAGTGCATATCTAGTGCATTTATAACTCATCAGTGGCATAGCATGGATGGGTCATCATATGGGGGAGCACCGATCACGATTGGGGCACCGGGTCTGATTGAGTGGGGCACAAATTAATGAAGGCTTACAAGTTACTATACTTCCAACTTTTAAAAACAAATGGTAGTACATTTTCAAATCTTGATAATTTATTCTTTAACATTTTATGGTCAAATTCTTGGGTCAAAGCGCACTTTTTGGCACTCCATTGTTTAACAAAGTACATGCTAGCACCTGTGTGCTAGCACTATACATTCAGTGACTGTTGTAGCTAGAGGCTAAGATTTAGACCAGAAATCAACTGACCACACTTTGAATAATGGAGGTAGGGCTGTGTCAGTGTGTGGGATCATTCTATGGTTTTGAAATATTCACAAGCACAAGAATTTGTTATGGTCAGTGTTGTGGTGTATGGCACTGCACTGTGAACCCTCAGGATGCTCAGTGGCATTAGTGTGTGTCCTCTATGCACTACAGTCTGTGCTATATGCACACAAACACCGAAGTTGTGCACCACCCCCATAGATCTACTTGAAGATCTAGCTGTGCCAAAAATGTACAACCTGTACTTTCTGGTTGTCCTTGATGCACACATGGGAGATTTTTTCTTCATCATCAAATACAGAAAACATGCATTTTCTTGTCAATCTAGATCCCAATAACAGGTGTACTGTACAGTACTGAGCTAAAGATTACATCAGTACTGTGCCTGCTGTGAACTCACATGGAGTCTACCACTTGATCCTCATACATATGCAAGCCACTGTACATTGAATAAGATGCATCAACAATTATTTCACTTCCTTTTTTTTTGTTTTTTTTTGACATCATGAATTTTATCATAAATTTTATCACAGTATGGTTTTCAAAATGTCCTGCACTTCTGTTATTCACTGAATTTTGCATTTTTGTGAGGGCAGTGCTTATCATGCATGGTGCAGGGTAGGTTTTATCGGAGTTGAGCTTCTGAAACCTGCAATCTGTTGTGTTGCCTACAAACTCATGCTGGATGTCATAAAACCATGCTAAAACCACTATAAATATATACTTGTTTATAGCAGGGATAACCAGGGATCCCTGCTAAAACATACATGAAGCCCACTGTATGCTCAATACTACTGTATATCATTATCAAGTTACCTTGAAATTAGTGTGAAACCTAATTAAATTAAACTAGAAATGCACACAGGCACACACATTATAATTGCAATGACCATCAGACTTGAGACCACCATTGACGTTAATATTATGCAATTTATAAACAATGCAGAAACCTTTGAGCTTCCATGGGAAAAAATATCAAGTACATGTATTGTTTCTTATTTTCATCAGTTTGATCAGGATTTTGTGGCTTGATTTTGCAATTTCATAGAACTCCATGTACCAATCACTATGGCATGGCACAGAAGAACGAGTGACACAATCAATGAATGTCTGTAAACACACCGAGACATATTGATATTGAAAAGTACAAGCAATTATGTGGACGCAAATTCCAGACAATATTTCTCCCTTTTATTGAGAAATAAAGCTACAAGTTGATTTCTTCCAAAGTTGCTCAAGTTGTATTTTGGAAGAATATATTTTTTAAAACAAAATACCAATTTCTTGTTCACAATCTGCAAGTTGCTACATCCATAAATCATTTCTGACATTCAAAACCCATTAAAAATGTATCCAAAGCAAACATAATAAAAATAACATCCACTGCTACCCTAATATCGCACACAAAAAAGTAATAATTTGCAGAGGATGGTATTCGCTTTGCGGAGCAAAATGAAATTAATCATTTATATTTCATAGACCATTCCAACACTTCATAAAAGCTCATATTCCTCTGCCTTGCATGTTCAGATAACCAAACACACTGAACACACAAACTCTAAAATGAAGGTATTATCTTACACATTTTGCAGCCAATTCAACAGGACGACTTCAATTTTCCCGGTTAATGCCCCAGTTTATATTTCACAGCAAAAAAATTCAAATTATTATTTTTTCTCATAAAATATAATAATACTCACCATTATCAAAGCATATATTCCATATTGATAGTAGTAGTAACGGCCACAAATATATTTTCCTACGATACATATTTCCTTTATTTTGTCGCCAGGGTTTGTGGTATAAAAAATCCCCAGCTATTGCAACCATATTCATCCACTCTCCTGCTCCAAATATGTGATCCACATTCTCTATAATATCCAGGAATTATTATTTCTGCTGAAATCTTCCTTTTACAATTTCAAGAAACTGGTGTAAATATTTCTTGTTATCACAACAACAGATGGTTTCTACCACAAGGGTGTAAGGGTAGATTGAGGCACCATCAAGCTGTTTATCTAGGCAGTAAATTCCAGCTAACCTTCACACCATACAGAGGGTCAAACCACCATCTCCCTTGTACACCAAAAAAAATCCACTGTACAATCACTGTAAATTTTTCCAACAAAGAAGTTTAAAATCCAAGTATCAAATCCAAGTCATGAAATACACTATATAGGTCCTTTTTCTCCACTTTATGCTGTGAAAATATTTAGCTCCAGTAGTAATTAATCCGTTTTTTGCAAGCAGTAAAAGGTCTCATCTAGAATAGTGTGTTATGAGTGCAGAGAGCCATACACTCCACCATGCAGTCATTTGCCCTAATGCACTAACTTACTTCCACACAGCAAACCGCACTTGGAGTAGGGCCATTCTCATTATCAACAATAGGGGTGTCCATAGCTATACAGAGAGGGACTGCACTATATGCACTAACTCAACACTCCCCTAAACAGCACATGAATATTTTCCTATCTAAATTATTATGTTACATGATTAAACATTTTATATACTCTATCTCAGCTTTAGGGTGAATGAATAATGAAGTCTATTTTATATATTTTGATAGAATAGTTATGTTAACATGGATATATAACCCTCTTGTAGAGTGTGAGATGCTGAGTCACCAATGGTAAATGAGTGAGGCCACCAGGTCCCCTTAGGGCAGATAGCACACAGTACACTACCACACCAACATAGTTCTACCAAATGTTATTTCAAGCATTTTTTTTTACTCAAAAACCCTATTTAAAAACTGCACTATTTTGATTAAAAATAACTCCACAGCTTCATTTAGATAAATGTGTGATATTACTGAATTGAACAAAAAATATGTGTACATCCATATCAAAACGATGCACTTGTCGGCTGCTACATATATCTCATTTCACATAATAGCTAGGAACAAATACCAGACTCATCTCAAGTGGAGGTCACTTCAAATCATCCCAAGTCACATGGTTTGGGAATTAGAACATTACTAAGTTAACCATGTGACTTTGGGATGATTTGAAGTGATTTCTGCTTGAGATAAGTCTGATATTTGTTCCTAGCTATTATGTGAAATGAGACACATGTAGCAGCCGACAAGTGCATCGTTTTGATATGGATGTACACATATGCGATAATAAAATACTAATTGGCTTCATTCAAGCATCTTTTTATAGGATTTTTATTCAAATATTAAAATAGATTTTACTTAGATTCGAAAAAAAGAATTATGTTTCTTGTCGAAGACTTCAAAAGAAAATAATATTTAAAGGCGAGTTACGATTCATATTTTCTATATCTGATGATGCTGATCAAAACATGAACAAGAACTCAATAATACATAAGAATTAAGTTGGCTTTTTTCTCTCTCTTTTCTTTTGTTTTGAATATAAGTAGACAACACTTATGGTGGAGGATGCAACATTTAAATAGCTGTGCTAAAAACTAATATAATAAATATGAGAAACATATAATTTATTTTCCATGGCCTTAATTACACCATGCACAACTTAACTTTTAGTCTAATCTGCAGCAAATTTACAAATCTCTGTTTTGTTAAAATATGTGCTTTTCACTGCTCCATGCATCTTTGTTCATTTTCATGCACTGGAGACACCCAATAGGATTTACCTTGCCAATCCTCTTTCTACAAAATGCTGCAAGCCTTTTCTTTGAGATGAGGATTTTCTTAGGGATTTTGGAAGGCACCAAGGGTCTTCAGTCAGCCTGACTGAGCAAAGTGGATTATAGGGAATATAATCAGTATGTGATGGCTTTTTGATTTCATCAAAACTTCACCTTTCTTTCTGACAGCAATACAGCCTGTCTCAAAAAAAATTGTGCAAGTGAAAGGCGCCCTCTCTGGCAATTATACACGTGTCACTTGTATGACCCACCCCATGACCCCCGGGGGTGGTGAGTCACTTTACAAAGGTGCGTCGGATTTAACTAGACCATGACCCACATGTGCGTCTAAACAATGACGGACATTTGCCGACAATGACTGAGCCCCTCGTCAAAATTGTGACGCACATGTTAAGGATTATGACTGTCCTCATGACGCAAATTTGACTCACCATTTAGGTATTTTGACTGACACTGATACACCTAACCATTGACGCACCTAGGTAAAGTGACTGACACTGACGCACCCCTTGGAGTATGTTGTGACGCTCATATTGAGTAAATGACCCAACCATGACGCACATCCCCCGGGGGTCCTAGGGTGGGTCATACAAGTGACATGTGTATTAGAAAATACTGTTGTGACATGATGCTCATATCAACGTCAAATGCGCAGTCTTAGCTCTCAAATGCCGTTTGTTCTGTTCGATTTGCTTGTGTTAATCTCGAGATATGTTTAGTTAACAACGAAAGGGTAAAATCACAATTGTGCCACTTTTACTAGGGAAGAGGGCTGCACATGTAAATCAATGATAGCTGATGTTGATCGTCTAATGCACTCTCCTTCGGGCTCGTGCATAAGACGCATCAACATCAGCTCGCATGCATTATTTTGTCTAAATTCTCTCCCAACAAGTAATACGTGCTCATTAACCTATAAGTTTGCAATATTTGTTTGTCTTTTAACATGTCTTGTTTTCAAAGAAAACAGTATTTACCATGATAAAATCATTGACATGCACATGTCTTTACTTTTACAGCAGAATGTGAAATATCTTTTCTTTTAATCTGTTTTAAGTGGAAAAAGAGAATCATATAATACCTGTATCATGATAAAACAGTAAAAACAGTAAAAACTATTTTTATTCTTGTGTAATTGATGCGTTCTTTTGATTTTCACGAAGGCACTCTTGATAAACTTGATGCTAGCATTGATTTACATGTACAGTACTCTTGATCTTCCTTGGTAAAAGTGGCACAATTGTGATTTTACCCTTTCGTTGTTAACAAAACATATCTCGAGATTAAAACAAGCAAATTGAACAGAACAAACGGCATTTGAGAGCTAAGACTACGCCCTTGACGTTAATGTAAGCATCATGTCACAACGGTATTTTTTAATTGCCATAGAGGGCGCTTTTCACTTGCACAATTTTTTTTGAGACAGGCTGTATTTGCATTTTTTGTAAACATAAGGTGTTAAAATAATAATTTGTAGCTATTAAATTTTTACTGGTTTTAAAGAAAGTTTCTTTATGTTGAAAACAATCATTGCAAATAGACAAAGGTGAAAACTTATTTATCAGGGAAGGGGTGAATCAGGAGTGAAAATCTGAAAATGTCTAAATTTTAAAATTTTGTTTGCTATTGCCATACTTGTTTATTTTAAGCCTATTTTTACAAGGAATCAAATTATTACATGACATTCAAATTGTTCTGTAACAACAGCGATTTCTTTCTGAAAAACATTTGAAATCCAAAATGCTTTCAATTATATGCACCAAATCTCAGTGCATTTTACCTATGTAGTCTTTATAATTCAATGTCAATTTTCTACGTCTGTCATTACAAATCAAATTATTCCGTATTAGAAGACTTGCTCATCCCGTCTAAGTAGACCTTCTACCTTTTTACTACCTTCCCTATTCAAAATCTTACAAACACTATTTTTGTGTGACTTTTTTTCACATGTTGCTGTCGTTGTTGTTGCCAACATTTTTCTATGTTTTGAAGATTTAAAAGCAAACCCTTGTTAAGGATTTCCATCAACATGAAAGCCTATTCACTCAAAATTGAATAAAAAACCCTCTATAATTAAAGACAGAGATAAAAAGAATTTAATCGCGTCTAATGTCACTGTCAATTACGATCCTTGATTGGTTTACACAGGTTAATCAGCGCGTAAAAGGAAGACCAATCTATCTGGTGCTGATCGGAGAAAAGGAATAGCAGCAAATGGCGAAAAATCACGTACTTTTACAAGGCAAAAAGCCGCTTTTCTAGGCATTGTGGACATGGTGCCTTCGGTTAAGAAAGTTTCCTACTATAAAGACCTAACTTTTGAGATGGTTTGCATGTCGAAAGGTGCAAAATTAACAATAAGGCGCCCGCTTATAAATCCGCGTTCAGCAAGTCATCATCACGACACTTGTAAACAAACCGTGTTTGATTGACAGATGACGTCAGACGCGATAAATTCTCTTTATCTTTGTCTTTCATTATAGTCCACAGTAGGGACAGTTTTCAAATTCCATAAAATATTGCAATGCTTTCCCATTTTGATAAAATTAAATCAATAACTACATAAGGGTCTAATAACTTTTGTTGGAAAATGGAAATGTATTTTGTAAAAATGTTTGCTGTATAAATTAATTAAATTTTGCCAAAATTGAGTCAATTTTATTTCAAAAATTAGTATAAACATGGGTCCACTTTGAGATCACTACCCATTTGTGGCTGGACGCGGCGAATGAGCCGTAAACTCGGCAATCTTCATTTCGAGCTACAGGTGAAAATATATGCAAATCTCGTATTTTGGCGAAGTTGAAATTTTTGCAGATTTGAAATGTTTAAGCTTTCTTCTAAACACATACAAAGTTTTATTTTAAAGAAATAAGTGGAAATATGAAATAATTTACATTTTCTGAGGCCCATCTGATGAGTGGTCATCATGCTTCCCTAACTTTGAACGCGTTTTTCTCGGTTTCGCGTTTTGATTCATGACAACCTATAACAAGCCATAACTTCGCTTCTGATTGTCATATTAAGTTCATTGAGGTGTCATTTTAATCCCTGAAACATGCTCTTTGCAAATATGTAAAAAAGTAAAAATTACTAGAGGGGGACTTTACGGCTTATTCGAGGTGTCCAGGCACATTTAGTCAAACAAAACTTGACTTAACCCCCCCCCACACACACACACACTCACTGAATATTGTTTTCCTGCACAATTACAGAAATTAAAGGATTTAAAAAAATATCTATTCTGTAATTTTACAGGATGTAACTGATATACACATACATGTAGCAACATATGTGAAGTACACAGTATTTTCCCAGACATTATAAAAGCTTATTTTCTAAAGCGCTAGTCTAGATTCACCTTGACATCCTTACTAGTTGTAGCATGTATGATACAATAGCTGGCAAGATTACTTGTTTTGTCGATGATCAATCAGCGTTGAAAAACTCCCATCTCAAAACGATAATATGACAATTTCATGTAAGAATTGGTATTGTTATGATGAAAGCCAGGGTATAAATAGATGAGTTGTATTATTAGGATTGTATAGAAATGATTACGTCCATGATTACTAGAAAATATAATACACTAGTATGAGGAGAAATGTTCTCATTTACAATGGCACAGTGCAATAGCTTCCAGTACTTATTGTACTCGTAAAATTAGTATTAAAGAACCGTGCCTGAATAGATTATCATATTTCTAATGATAATAACCTGAGGCAGGCAAAAACATTGTAAATGTCTTTGTAATTCATTGTCAATTATAGGCCTATGTCATTCTATCTTACGCTGCAGTTCTTGCATTTTCTTATCAAATTGTGGTACAGAATCTTGTATTCTTTCAACAAACATCTCATGATCAGGTGTCAGCATTTGTACATCTGTAATTACCCTTTTCCCAAGGTAACCCTATATCAGGGGTGTCTTTCTTCACCAGGGGCAGTCAACACATTGGGCACCTCAAACGAAGTGGATTAGGGTTAAAGCTTAATTATCCTAAAACATAACTCACACAACTCACTAAAACATTACTCTATGATATAAATAATCAGTTATGTAGCACATAGCAAATCATTGTGTAACATTCACTTATCCAACAACATAACTCACTTCACTAAGTTGCAAAACTCACTAAAACATTACTCTAACAACATGTTCATGTTTGATATTTTGTATATATTGTATTCACTTATCCAGAAACACAACTGACTGCATTGTACAGAACTCACTAAACATTACTCTACAATTTCCATGTTTGTTATTATGTATTATGGTAGAACATAGCAAATCATTGTAAGAACACATACGTTACAATGTGCTAAGTAATCGTGAAGATTTTCTTTTCTGGTCTGTACTCCCGGCCTGCCGTCACATTGGTGCCAGGGAGGCTTGTGAGTCGCGGCTTATGAAGGCCAATCAATGTTTAGAGTGGTGCGCTGAGAATTATAAGGGGCCAACTCAACATAGATGTCCATTATGAAGTATGTGTTCAGGGATATGCTGTGTGTGTGCATATAATTATTGATGTTCATGTGATGTGTCACGAAACTCAACAAGAAATTTTATGTAAAAAATCAACAAGAAATTTTATGTAAAAATCAGATTTTCTTAAAACAGCAAATGTAAATATTGTACTCTTGTTATTACTATAATAATACTAACATTTTAGCCATTTCTATTATCTTCATTCATGCTGGCAATTAGACAAATACACCACAATAATTATTCAAATTATTTCAAAAATCCACAAAACACACTCATCATTAAAATGATCTATCAAGTGCATTCTTATCAGAATCAGTCCATTATAGTGGTGGCACCAACTATTAATTTTCAGGGGAGGGGGCAATGGGTGGGAGATGGTGAAAATGAAATGGGAGGGAGGACTGAAAATTTGCCTAAAATTGGGTCATTTTTGCCCAAGAAATTTTTTTTATGTCGCCACTGGTTCAAAAAGGAAAGATCACCCCTGGGGCCCTCACCCTACAGCCCAAACCTCATTAACATCATCTACAATATTTAAAAGAGAAATTCCTCATTCCATATTACACTAGCAACAGCCCGAGCCCTAAATCCTGACACACACCCCACCCATTTCTATCCCATCTCTAACCCCAGACAGCTTATCACATCTTATTTGTCAAAATTAAATTGGCTCCCAAATAACATGGCTAAGAACCTGTTCGATACAAATCGTATTTTGTCGTTTAAACCAGCGGGTTCTCTGCGGATGCATCGCTCCCCAAGGGACTCATGTCATCAATTAACCCAGGGTCTAATCTTGTAAATTCCGGTTAAGTCTGACATGTTCCGCAGATTAGATATGTTCTCGTTCATGTTATTTTGTGATTTTTGTTAATACTGAAGTTATTTTGCTGTAAGTACAAAATAGTTCAGCACTAATAATCATGACCTTTTAGTGTACTTAAACATCAGAACACAAAAAAGTACAAAATTGACAAATTAAAGAGCAGTCATAATGCCATGTGCACTGTGCAGGGGTGATGAGCATTAACATACCTTTAAATTTAAACGTCTGAAATTCAAAATGCTGATTTTGGGGTGGGGACAAATATTAAATATATCTTTATAATTTATTTCAATTATGCAAATGTGATGGGGAGGTTCTTGAGATTTGTCTTGACCTTGGAATTCTAAAGAAAACGTCTTTATAATATAGTCCAATGTCCCTATAAAGGAGTATTCTGTGATCCTAGCATCCTCTTTTTATGACATTTTTCAGTAGATATCCAGGAAAAAACTTATTTGCAAAATTTCAGTTGATTCTGATTTTGCGAGTTATGCATGATTATGTGTTTTACACCGCTTCATAGACAAAGTGTTGTAATTTCGTTCTGGTGTACCAGAACATAATTCAAATTTCACAATATAGAATGAAATACACATGTAATTTATGATGATAATTTGGTCCTATACTTGGTCCTATATGAAATAAGATGCTGTCTACTAAAGATAGCATTGGTAATGGCATCAGATGCTGTCTACTGAAGATATCATTGGTAATGACATCAGATGCTGTCTACTGAAGATAGCATTGGTAGCATCAGATGCTGTCTACTGAAGATAGCATTGGTAATGACATAAGAAGGTAATGATGTAAGATGCTGTCTACTAAAGATAGCATTGGTATACAATAATGCCTGGAAAAATGAGGCCTTTTTTATTTAGTTGTGCTGAGAGGTAGGCTCCCTCTAATGATTACAAAACTTTCCAAAAGTGTTTCTTGTATATTATCAACTTTCTAGACATATTTATTGAAAAGTTATAACTGAATTTCAAAAAATAAAAATAATTGGAAGAATAACCTCAAAAAAGGAAGCAGGATAGGGGATGTGAAACATGTTTATTTTTCATTTGGAAAAAAAAAAAAAAGAAGAACATTTTTAATGTGAGATGAAGAATGTACCATCAGTCTAATTCACTTCACCTTCCCAACAATTATTAATCATCAAAATAATAACAAATTCACATGTTACATATCCAAAAATAACTTTTATCGGTCAAGTGATTTTCAATGGCGACAACAACACAGACAACTAGCGAAACACAGACTTTGAAGATATTCACATTTTACAATCTGATCTGGATTGAACTTGGATCATGGTGAGGTATAATATGCAAACATTTCTGTTGTAGTTTTGAGTGGAAATTTGGCCAAAATTAACCAACATGGTTTGACAAAAATGTTCAAAAATAGGCCTCTTTGTTGCACTGAGCTCCCACAAATGAGCATCTTCCAAAACAATTATTTACGTTCCCACTTGACAAATTCAGATCATGCAAACCTATATGGACTGATAAATCTGCATCATGCACGGCTGAATTTTGCAGCCCATTTGTCAAAACAAGTGAATCAGAAAGATTGTCAGTTTCTACTACCATGCTTTCAATCTAAAACAAGCTCATCTGTCAGTACACAGTTCATAACTCCAATATATTTGTACATGCAGAAAACGAACTTTGAATGTGTTGGGTACAAAAACTCATACTCCATAACCAGAGGTCAACTTTTGAGTTATGATTTTTGAATGGAGTTCATGAACTGTGAAACTGGAAATATCATACTTTCCATCTTTCATCCCATACCAACACTTCAATTTATCTCCAATCACATCCCTAGTTGCACACCCATACATGCGCATCCAGCACTCACACTATACTAGTAACATTTCCATGCATACTACCTAGATCATTTAGTTGTAAAAAAGTACAGATACAGATTTAGAGAATATTTCCAGGGTATTCACTGTATTTGGAGCATCACATACCGATGTTACAATTTATTATGCATTCACACTCGTTGCTCACTCATACACACTTAAAACTACGGGTCAAAAAATGACCCAAACGGGGTCATTTTTGACCCCAGCATAGTTATCAACTAAACACCATACCACTAACGGGGTCATTTTGACCCCATCGGTCGGGTCATTGCAATGACTACGTATTTGGGTCAAATAGTAACCCCATTGGGGTCAAAATATTACCACATTTCGGGGTCAAATGAAATAACCCCTTCAAAAGGGTTGCCTTATTGGGTTACTTAATGACCTCATTTCGGGGTCAAATGAAATGACCCATTTGAAAGGGTTGTTTTATAGGGTTACTCAATAACCACATTTAGGGGTTGTTTGGATTTTTTAGTAGGCCTATGGTCATGCTGGTCCCACCAGGACATAAGTGTGTTTCTGCACAGAGAAAGCATTACATAAACAGCAAACTGCAAAATGCATCTGTGTATCACACTCACACAGTCAGTCATCGCCTATGACAGTTCACGTATTATAAGCTTACATGATATAAGCTTATAACAACTGCAGCCAAGACACCAGCCACGACAGCATGAAATTGGAATGAATCTGCGTACATAGACAAGGGTCTATGCATCCTTGCAGTCTCACTTTTCAACTAACTTTTCATATTCCATCATGCAGACAAGCACACACGACAATCCGCTGAGCTGCACAATCAGAACAAATATGGCGCTGATGTAACCACGTGAGCCGATGCACACCGTGTGTGCAAATAGTTCAAATGCAAGTCATTATAAAGTTGACAAATTGGGTAACTTCGGTCAAAAAATTAGTTTTATTTATTAATCAACAAACATTAATTGCAGCTCATGTTTAAACTCATTTATGAATTGAGATTTTCAAAGCGGAAGATTGAAACTGATATCAATGCACGACGGTATCGGCAAAATGACCACTAAGTTTTTGACCACGTTCGTCGTGGCTAAAATGACCTCGTGAATGTGGTCAAATTAAAACAGTACAACCCCCTTGAAGGGTCAAAACAACCCCAAACGTGGTCAATTCAAAATGACCACGGAAAATATAACCCCGTAGTTTTTAGTGTGTACAAGCGTATGTATTTACACACATACCTTTTTAACAGTATTCATTGATATACTTGCACACTTTGAAGTCAAATGAGGACAAAAATCTAGATAAATATATTCTCAGTCTTTTACAGCATAATATGTATACCAATTTGAAATTTTGATTCAAACAAGAGCATCTTGTGTATCAGATCATGAAGCTACAGTAGAACTACAGATTTGCTAACACCATTGCTAGAATTTCATTGCATCATACGCATAACCAAGAAGAAGAAGTAAAACATAATGGTATAGAGTTCTTCAGTGCACAACACCACCTGTTATTAAAACAATAACATACAATGACAATAACAACAACAACAGCTAAACTGGATAACATTTCAGAACAGAAGTGTACATAATCAGTTCTCAACAATAGAAAGCATAACCCTGAATCAGGACCATATGTAAACATCATTGCTCTTCACCTGATATGAGTAAGCTTACACTCTGACATATGACTGACACAATCTTGATAACGTCATCTACTGAAGATAGCAGAATATTGCCAAGGGACTGCACAAGAGATGCCTAGATAATAAGTCCATTTATGCCAATTGCTTCTGATTGGGAAGCTTGATAACTTCTTGGGTTATCTCAACCTATTTCCCTTCTCTCAAAAATATTGGTTTTAGAGGATTGCGATGAAAAACAATAAATTTTGGGATTGTTAGTGAACGTGATTCATCCATGTGTCAAATATGACAATTACAAAATTGGTGACAATTTGAAATCATTATCATGATCTTTGTTAAGTACCTTTGTGATCCATATTTTGGGGAGATGAGAGCAAGAAACTTTGTCTGTGTAAAGGTATATTCTTACACATCTGATGTTGCCAATGCTATCTTCAGTAGACAGCATCTGATGCCATTGCCAATGCTATCTTCAGTATACAGCAACTAGCTCATGCAATTACCAATGCTATCTTCAGAAGACAGCATCTGATGTCATTACCAATGCTATCTTCAGTAGACAGGACATGTTTGTTAAGTGGCTGATATCCAGTTGAGACATAATGGGCATCAAATCAATTTTTGATCTAAATTATAAATATATGAAACTGACTTACCTGTGAATGTGATCCAAACAAGGTGAGATGAGAATGCATGGAAAAGAGAGAAAGAAAAAACAAGACAAGTATTATTATCCTGATATCAAATTGTTTGAAGAATGTGAATGAATTTGTATCATAGCCCACTTTTAAATCGATCAACCATCCATATGATATGAGTAAAGAGTTAAACATCCATATGATGACCAGCTAAAAGTGAACTTTGCATTGCACTATGAGGCTAACAGTTGAATAAATTAAGTCCAATCATAGCTAGGTCAACTGTCCGAATGATGCCCAGCTTAAGGCGGTTAATGGGTATCTTGCCTTCTGGTATCATCATCATCCATCTAACTATCTACCAGAAGATGGGGATGGAGAATGTGTGGTGGGATGACTCAATGGTACCAATTGCGATTACCAAATTCTGTGCTTTCTTGGTGGCAGTAAATCAGTGTAAGCTTACTCCATTATCAGGGTCACTGACACGGACGTAGACACAAACCAATCCACTTGATGGTATAATGGAATAAATGAGAATTGGTATCAATGATGTAGGGTGAATCACTAGATGGGAGGGGACAACAGTAATGTTTGATTCAACATCTACTCTAGTTTGATCATTTTGATCAATTCTAAATTTGATTGATGCAGCAGCACAGCTTTAAGAGCAAATATAGAACAGATTTTTCAGTGAAAACATTACATTCTATCAATATCATTATCTTTATTCGTTACTCTTTAGTACTATAACACCACTACTCTCCTCTGCCCTCCATCATCCTTCCTTCATCTCTTCTGAGGCTTCTTTATTTTCTTCTACCATTTATATTTTTGATGTTATCACTACCAACCTCCTCACCACTTCACTTTCACTCTCCTTGCCTCCTCATTAGATAGTTTCTTATCAGCTAGAGTAATAGATATATGAGCCCCACATCCTAGCACATCAAGGGACAATGGCACCAATCTCAATTTACCTGATTATCACCAAGTTACCAGAGCAGACCCGCTCACCCCAGCATCAATTGCCCCGGCTGGTCTTACTGCTAGGCTAGGATCCAGCCAATTTAGATGATTTCATGCACAAAATCAACAGTGCCAAAAACCCTCAATGATATCATCCATGCAGAGATTGGTGATGATTGGCCTCTAGATTTGAGGTATTAGAGCGTGAGAGATGATTTTGGTCAATTTCAGATTTATTCCGGGTAAAAAGCCATATAATCAGATTTCTACCATCCAAATATTCCACTCTCATTGCCAGAATACAAAGTTCAATACACACTTGCAAACACTCTTGACTCATTTTGAACCATGCATAATTTATTACTGAAACTCATCTACAAACATATAAGTTCATATGCAAAGATTAACACATGAGTATGTGTCAATGAACTGTGTAAGAGAATTGATGCTATTTACACTCTTTATGCTATAACAGGTGGTTATCTTTTCCTATTTAAATAATTAATCATAAAAATATCGCATTTCTAGTTTTTCATTTCCAAGGTAAATGCACTTTATAAATCTGCTCGGTACATTAAGTACGCTTTTAACAGCGCTTGTCATTTCCAGAAATGTAAAGGGTCAGAATGTAAACCAAATGACTGTTAAATTTGATAAAAATGTGTTTATTTGACACAACAAAATCAACATATAGTTTCACAATTATTTCAAGTATTCAGCACCTGCTTCAAGATAGCTGCCAATATGTCAAATGATAGCGAGTTATCATCGATTCATCTGCACTTTTTCAGCTCAAAATTTGCTCCAAAAAGGGATAAAATAGGATTCAAATTGGGTAAATATTTCCGCTTGTAGTTTTGCGCTGTCACATCTGAAGCAATAAATGAAATAAATCAATGTTCAAATGTACATATATGTGTGTAATTTAAGAGGAGTAGAATTTATGAATAATTATCGTTTCCTATATGCTGCTCACCTGTCACACCTTAACCCTTCTTTCCTTATAAATGTTCTAAATTTGAAGAAAAAAAAATTCCAAAATTTCTGAATGTTGTAATTATATGCCCATATTTGGATTCAGCATCAAAAATGCATTCAAATGAGTACAAACAAGCCTAGTATTGGTTCAGTTGTTCTTGACATACCTCCTCAAATCATGAAAATTTTGGTGTTTTTTTATCATTCTACCACAGTGTAAAGTACTAAAGATGTGTTAGTAGTCAACTTGTCAATGCTGTAATACTTATATACACAGCTGCACATAATTATCAAAAACTCAATGTAATCAAGAAATTTCAAGTTACCATTCATCATGTTGTAACACGAATCCCATTTTCTATCTCAACAGCTGTCTGTTTTCCACTCCAAATACACTCCATAAAAGACGACATGTTACATAACAATGACAGCTTCTAACAACTTCAAATTCCTCATTTCCTAATTGTGATAAATAAACAGGTTCTCAATTTCCGCCGCTTTCAAAAGAAAACTACTTTGACTAGAAATCTACTCAATTTTCATAGAGAAAAAATTGCATTTTGATCGTTTTGCATAAATTGACAGTATATAATAGAGATTCCGACACCCTGAGGATGCCGAATTGGGATCATTTCCCCTCTCATTTGAAGATACTTTATAGCAATTTGGCTGCGGGGTGAATTTTCACTTTTCACTTAGTTTTTTATTAAGATCTGCGAGTGGCCAATTTTTCTTCTCAATATGTTTTTCTTCTTGTATTTTCCTCTACGTATATTTTAATCAAAAGGGCTGTCCAACATTATCTTGAATTGAACCAAACAAGTATTTATCTTCTCAAGTAGAAATTTCACTTGCGGGCTTAATGAGAAGCACTACTTGCAAGGTTTGTCCTTATTATTTGAATTTTATTGAAAATAAAATGATGGGAGAAGCAGCAATAATAACCTTATGACTCTCTGAAATGTCTTCACTTCTAGACTTGTGGATGGTACACACATGCGTAAATAGTGATGTTTTGAGTTACTCTAATCTGATAGGAGAAAGATATTACTGTATAAATACAGAAAAATAACTTCTCCCATATCTTAGAAAACTGTTTCAGTTGTATTGTAACATTGTGCATCTCATTAAAGCAGTAAGCCTATTGCAAAGGGTAGAATTATTGCTATCTACTGAAGATTCACATTGCTATCTACTGAAGATGTACATTGCTTCATAATTTGCTATTACAGATAAATGTTGATATTTACTGAAGATAAGCATTGCTATCTACTGCAGATAAGCATTGCTATCTACTGAATATTCACATTGCTATCTACTGAAGATAATGATTGCCATTTTTTTTAAATACTGATTGCTCCTTAAATTATTTTTCCCTCCCCAGTTATTTATTTTCCAATTGCCACCTTTCAATTAGTTCCATTATATTGCATTAATAAGCTCACTAAACAAACCCATTTCCAGAAATGATGGCAGCGCAAAAGTCAGAACTCATCCTCAGTGATGTAATCATCACACAGAGATGACAGCGGGGAAGACACAGAATACCATTAGAATTGATAAACACTCCATTAGCATACTAATTGACTTTCTACTATCAATTGAAGTCAAAAGCTTTTGAGTGGAGCTAATTGCTGTGTACGCAATTATTCACTAATTGTATAAAAGAGCCTAATACATTTCAGAGTCGTTGAATCTTAATGAATTTTGTACCCAGTATAGGATTGCTTGACTGTCTACAGTCAGTGGCAGCACCAGGGATTTTTCGGGTGGGGCGGACATGGGGGGGGGGGGCAAAGTGAATTTTTTTGGGAGAGGGCAAAATCAACAAATTTTGGGTTTTTACTGATGGGGAAACTAGGGAGGACAAGAGTTCTGTTTAGGGGCATTTCCCCCATGCCCCCCCTGGCTGCCGCCACAGTCTACAGTGTGTTTGTGACAGTACAAGTAGTAGGCTATGTGTGAGTGTATTGCTGCAGTGAATAATTTGCAGATGATGTAAAAAGCCATTTGATGCTATGTCTACTGTAAAAGGTCCATGATTTGTTGCAGTTTGAGCAGCAGGTGCCTCCACAGTCAGTAATAGTTTTAGTCCTCAGGTGGAAGGTTTATACCAAACATTGTTTTATAGCAACATTACAGTGGTGCTATATCCACAAGGCTGTGTGTGTATTTTGTATGGTTCAATTTCAATAACGAATATGATTCAGAAAGAGAATTTTTAAGATAAACAGAATGTGTTCAATACTTTAAACGATGTTTTTAACTATAGCTTAAATCAAAAAGTGTAATAACTTTTTTAAACATAAATTTCATTATTTTATCTGTAGTTCATCAGTTCCTCACACAAACTGAAATGAAGCACTTTTTGTCATCTACTTCTCCCGCTACTTCTCTGGCAATAAGATCAAAGCTGATTTTGATGATAATGATGAGGAAGTTTTTAAAGCTGTTAAAACTATCATCATAAAAGTAGTTTCTAATAGGGCTCATTCTATGTATATATTAACAGTCCACTGCTGCCTCCTAATAATTAATTTTCACCATCTTGTCAAGAATTTCTAATTAGAAAGAAAAATATCATCTAGGTTCATATTTGGCTGTGGACCAATATATATTTTAGCTCGATTAAAAAATGCAACACCATAACAGAACCATCTGTAGTTTGCATCTGCTTTAGTGCAAGATTCCTGAGGGTGGAGACTTGTATTAAACCAGATTAGCTGAGTGCAAAGTCACTGGCCGCCTCTACCTATTATATTATAGTATGATCGGTTGGCAAATGGCAAATGGTATGATGCACTACAATACTCAAAATTCAGGAGTATGCATTTAGGGACCGTTCACACACACTTGTTAGGGGGGCCTGATGCAAAATGGGGGGCCCTTAAAAGTTTTGACCCTCCTAAGGGGGGGCCATGAAAAAATTGACCACACATTTTCCCCGGTCTGCTTTTCTATGGGGTTGACCCATAATTATCATGTCAAAAAGAGGGGCCCTGAAATTTTTGAGACCTGAAAAGGGGGGCCCCAAAAAAATTTTCCTGATAATTTTTTTTTGCATTAGGCCCCCCTAACAAGTGTTTGTGAACGTTCCCTTAGGCTCTTAATTAGTAGCATGTATTGAGATTGGATGCACCAAATTGACATGTTGCTATAATTACAATATTCTGAAAAAGGTACATTTTGTTTAACTCAAAAGCTAAATTTATTCAAATTTTAATTATCCAAGAACGCAAGATCCAAATTTCTTTGTTATCATGTTAAGGTGACTAATGACAAAACGGTTTCACCACGCAATTAATTTTGATATAACAGGCATCAAAGTTATTATTAAGCCTTACTGAAAGAAGCAATAATGCCTCTCCCAGTCGGAAAAGAGGTCCTCCAAGTTGAACATTTCATTTTACACATCAATTTTGAATGAAACACTCTCTATAATAACTCTGTAATACTTTCATCAACAGACCAGTGGTCTCGGCCAGTGACTCCTGGTTTAGTAATTGTTTCTTATGATTATTTCACCCTCAAGAAAGTTGTTACTTAGGACAATTTTGATTGCCCTAAGGCATGATTTGTTACTTAGTACTATTTTACCTTCAGGTAATCTTTATAATAATTCTGATAGAGAAGGGGGATGAGATGACTTTCATCCAGGGTTATGGGGTTAAGTAAGAAGTTATAGAAACATAGCCAGATGGATTTGAAATCAAATTGGAATATTTCTTGCTTTCTTGTACTTTACTTTGTACTAAGCACATTATACTCTGCAATGAAGAAAGATATGGAATCCCAGGATTTGTGGTTCTTTTGACTGTAAGAAAAAGAAAGAACCAAACTGATACAGTGGCTCCGGAACCAGGGGAGGGGTGCCTGGTCCCCTGATAATTCAGTGGTGGCTATGGAAAAGTACCATTGCCCCCCTCCCTCTGGAGCCTTTGTGATCAATCAAAATTGCAAAGGAACTGCAGTGAATTCTGTGCAAAGAAAAGTTTATTCAACATAATTTCAGTTTCAGATTCAATCCATCAATTTCTCCCAAACAGATCCAAAATGTAAAATGTCTATATCATGTATAGGCCTATAGTGGAGCCAACATTGACATGACTCAAGTTATAAAACCCCTCTTCTCTGTTCTCAGGTTGTACATCTAGGAAAGGTCACTTTACTTTACTATAAGCAGACATGGACTGGGTACAAACATAATTGCTAATATTTAAAAAAAATTTTAATGCCATCAAGAAGGTGAGATACAAGCTATACATGTATGATAAACTACAATTGCATTGCATTGTGGGTCTTTACCCCAATTGTCGTCAATTTCTGAAGAAACAACAATGCGTGCAAATTAAGTAGAAAGAGAAAAACATAATCGAATAAAAACATCACAAATTGTTGCCAAAATCTTGCAGAACCCGAAGAAAAATATGATTGTTGCCAACAGGAATTAGTTTAGTCAATTTTTTTGCAACAAAATCCCAAGTTATTAATTTTTTAGTAACCAAAAACATGTAGATGTATGTAACAGATAAGCTCGTTATTATAAAGCGCCCTCGGGCTTACAGGTGCAACTGGAGGGCTTTTGTTTTTTCCGTCTATGCTTTGCCTGAGAGGACACGAGCTAAAATCACCAATAATTTAAGAAGATCAGCGTAAACTATAACTCTGAAGTGTATCACTCCTTATCATCAAGATTATTATGCAGATTTATTATATTAATATAAAGTGATATTGTTCAAAAAAATTAAGTTTTAAGAAAAATGTACATTTTTGTTAATCCATAAAGTCGCCAAAGTCATGTTATTACAGTTTATTAGTAGGATTACATCTTGTAAAGTTATTGTATTCAAATAGGGTTACAAATTGTAAATGCTAATCTTACAAATGACCCTCAAGTGGGTTTGTGTCCCCTTAAATTGAAGGGTCAAGTCAGGTTATGATTGCAATATCAGCTGGCCAAAAGTTAAGAAAACTCATTTTTGAATTTGGTAAAATCATTATGATATGCCTAGACCCTCTGGTATAAGGGAATTTGTTGAGTGAGAGAAGGACAGGAGGGCAATGGGGTGGATGCCCTTTTAAATAGTTTATCCAAACTATATTATAAATCCTAAGGAATGTCCAGGGATGTTAATAGAAAAATATTTGCCATTTAGAGTGCACTTTACTGAGAGCACCAGCAGACCTAAGGACCTCTACCAACTTGCAAATACATCCACTAGCCCACTCCTACAATAATTCTAGAATGGGCCAAATTTAGACCTATTGTCTAAACCAGACCAAAAGTTAGATACCGTATATCTCAAGTTTAGTCAATTATTGTGTCTCAATATTTTGAGCGGGTCGGTTCTCCCTGGTTGAAAGTATCGAGATGTACCATGTTTTGGAGGTACCATTGCAGTGATATTGGTATATACAGATGGGTGGGTTTTAAGTGAAGACCTTGCACCCTTAAAAGCACCCAATTTAGGCAAATATTTGTGCTTTTTGTAAAAAAAACTAGTACATTGATGATGGGTTGCAAAAACAGCAAATAAATAGGTATAGAAAGTCATCATCTGAAAGTCTGTGTACAAAATGTTTTGAAAAACCCTCCTCAGTAGACAGCATTAAGTCCGATGTATACTCCACTTCGCCACTTCGCGAGAAGCTGTGATGAAAAAATTCATTTGCAGCTTCGCGCGAAGGCATTCATGTATGATTCATCAAAATATCGCCGAGTATCGCGAAGAATTGTTGCCCGCTCTGTGCATTCATATAGAAACTTCGCTGGCCTACCCCCCAAAAGTTGAACCAAATCCAACTCTCCGCGAAGCGAAGAAACCTGCTCTGAGAAATTCCTTCGCGGAAGTCGTACAATTTCAGCTCAAATTACTTCGCGGCCTGCGAAATCGCGGTCGCGAAGTGGAGTATACATCGGACTTTAGAATGAACATAAAAATTGACTTTGCAGACCACCCTGTCATTACCCAAACCAACCTCAATGTTGTCATCATCTTACATGCCCAATGAGCTTGATGATAGATAGGAAGATGTCTTAATCACAGCAGATACTTTGTCTTCAAACATTAATTATCATCCATGTATACATAAGATTCATTTTGCCTAAACATCAGCGTCTTTGTTCATAAGCTATGATATGGTCTTGCCATCAATGGCATCAACACAATCCCAAAAGACAAAGTTCAGTAAGTGACATGTGAATGACTATGAACTTGAACTAAACTTGTGTATTCTTGGAACTAGAAATTATACCCATTTTTAAAAGGTTAAGTTCAAGACTGTATTAGTGGGTAAATGTTTATGAACTATGGCACTGACAGTGAGGTTGTTGTGCAATGATTTAGTTGTCAAGTTGTCATCTAAGGTATCCATTGTGGAGGCTGTTAGCATTCATGGTTTGTAAAGTTTTATTGGGTTTATAGATCAAGGAGCAAAGACAATTTCTGCACTACTGATTTTGATTGAAATGTGAACAAATGCAGAGGAAACAAGGAAATTGAATACTCTCAAAGGTACTTTTTTTGATGTTCTCAGTTTGACATTTTGTTTTAACATTTACTACATTGATTGTTATGAATACAAAATATGAACCAGTTTTGTTTTACTATGTTTATTAGGCTAAGGAGAGGTGTAAGGAGCTACTGATGTCATCAAAAATGAAGACCGAATGTAAAAGTAATTTTTGCCAAGCTAAGAATTGTCCGCAATAAACAAATTGCGTATGATTTTGTAAAAAGATCAGGGTTGGTAGAAAAACAAATTTATCCCTGAATACATATGACACAAACAAAAGAAAATTGTGTTTTCCACAACATTATTTATTTTGACAAATCACGTACCATTTGATAATTTTATTAAAAAATTTTGACATCACATGCAGCTAGTGCCTTCATTTAAATTTGTATCAGTCACATAACCAGCAGCCTAATGTCTTGTGCACAACATGATCCAAAATGGTTTCTCCTTTATCCATTTATCATTCTAAATCTAAAAGTACGACCACCAGTCTCATACACACCGGCCTGGTTTCTACCTTGATGAGAAAACCTCAAATTAGCAACCACAAGAGACAATCTAATAGTAAAGAATGTCCCATCTGACCACTAATAGACTCATCAGTCTTGCAGTAAGAGACTATTCTAGGTATTGATGTCAACATTGTCCTTTCTGACTGGTAATTGACCAATCAGGACAGGGTACTATGTGAAGATTCTCCCATGTGACTGGTAATTGACCAATGACAGGCCTAGATACAAAGTAAAGATTGTCCCTTCTGACTCTAATGAACTGATGGATTGACCATTGTGCTGTCTGCACACTTTTACCTTCAGATAAATTGTTTTCTAGTTGTGCGCCAAATTTAGAAGCTGCTAACGCAAGACGTCCAAGCGTGTGCTGAAAAAGCTTATTTTTGTAACAAAAATAGAATAACAAATTAGACCATCCGTAGAATTAACATGCCCTCTTAAAAGTCCGAACATTATCTACATTAATGAATCAAGCTAAACATCGTTCATGGCATTTCAGGAAGTGACTTTGGAAGAAGTTGGCGACGACAGTCGCGTGTAAGGAATTAATAAGTGTTCAGACAAGGACATATAATGGCTGAGGCCAACATTGCCTTGACTGACCCACTTCATAAAACAATTCATCCCTTAAAGAGATACTTTGATTTTGCAGTTTGGCTCACATCAGAGTTTCTTTATCTCTTAGCAACTTATTGATTATCTTTATTTAATAAATAGTATTTATTTATTTATTTATTTATTTATTTATTTATTTATTTATTTATTTATTTATTTATTTATTTATTTATTTATTTATTTATTTATTTATTTATTTATTTATTTATTTATTTATTTATTTATTTATTTATTTATTTATTTATTTATTTATTTATTTATTTATTTATTTATTTATTATTTATTATTATTATTATTATTATTTATTTGTTTGGATGTGTATGTTGGTGTCTTTGCTTGTTTGCTGGGGTGTTTCTTTGTTTATTTATCTTCGTATTATTTTTTTGATGCTATGAGAAGTATTTCAGATCTAAATAGGGGTTAAAATTTGTTTGCTTTATTGTAAAAATTATGCCATCTGGTCAACACAAATTCATCCCAACATTTTATTTTGATATATATTTCATTAAAAATAGATTCAAAATACAATTCGACCAATGAAAACACTCACTAAAAATATCATGTCATTATTAATCCAAATTATCAATCAAGAATTGCCCAATTTCTTACACAAAATGCATCATCTTTATTAATCAGAAGAGAAAATGTATTCATTTTGGTTCAAAGCAAATAACCACCCCATTTTCAATATTTATACCATCATACAAATAATGCATAATAAGACAAGCCTCATCTAAATCCTGTCCATGTTTCTAAACCAGTTCCGGTAAATTACCGACATGAGTCAAATACAGTCTACTTCCAAAAGCCTCATTTACACAGTCCATTGAACTAAAATCATAGTATTTTGCTCCAAATAGTGACCAGTGATGAATTATTCATGGTCAGTTTGATCCGTGCATGTTTTGGGTCATTGGCCCGACCCAACGCTGCACTTAAAACTCTTGTTGCGTTTATTTTATCTCTCCGATAGATTCAGGGTATTGGTGATTTCACCCTTTTGTTACTTTATACCCAACTAATTTGGAATAAGAAAAATGTTAAGTAGTTTATACATCTGCTGTAGAACAAAGAGTAAAGCCTTTAATATACAGTAATTTTGTATTCTCACTGCAGGGGTTTTAAGACTGAAATATAAGCTGTGATTTGAATAATGATGCATTATCAAATGGTGCGTACTCCGCAGTCGTTACAGGCCAGCCCCTTGCCTTGATATATATGAAGCGATATCAAATGGTGCGTACTCTGCAGTCGTTACAGGCCAGCCCCTTGCTCTAATAACAGATCAATACTTTATGTATACAATGCCTTGGTTAACTCTCCTGGTAAGCGAAACAATTTTATCCACTTCACGACACACACAGACACAGCCAAGGGAGGTGGTTTTGTTTATACAGACCCCTCCCATAGACTTAAAACTTTATCAGCATAAAATAAGGGGTGGTAGAAAATACCACATAATTTCGTCCAACTCTTATTCAACTCATCCTCCTCTTCTCTTCTTCAACATTCAGAAGGAATCAAATGAACAGATTACACAATGCTTTGACAAACTAACAGTTGCGTGCGCAAGGGGGGGGGGCATGGCCCCACCTTTGCTGATAAGTTGGGGGTAATGCACCCAGTCTGGGAAAATTTCGAGGTTTACCTGTTACGGTGAGAGAAGCGAGCTGAAAATGTTTGAACAGTTGAGTGAAATAACAGACGCACTACAAACTTATAGTCTTTGATGGCTTATTTCTTGTATTTAAAAAAAACAGTTGCATTTTGCTTCAACTTCCATGGTGACATAGGAGTTTGGTGACATCTATCCTCATGTATGGACAGCTTTACCCTGGATTCAAACCCAGGACCTCAGGTTTACAAGACAATTGTCAGTATTCCATTATTGTTATTTAACAGTATGGAAGTCTGCAATGTCAACATTTTCACTCTTTGAGATATTGGACAGGCAACTTTTACATGTCCCTGTTATTTGTTTGCAAGGTAAAAATCAGTTAAAGATATTGTTTTGTATTATTTTTTGAGAGGTTTATGGACCAAATATCAAATCAAACTCTGCCTACATTGCAACCCATCCATGGTGGATGATCACATAGGCCTATTATTGTTTTACAAAGCTGGGGAACTTGGAGCCAAAATTAGTAATACCATGTTTTGATTTTTGAAACAGCGGATAGATGTATACAATGTTAAATGTTGCTATTCATCATTTGACCGCAGGTTACCCCCATGCAGCCACACATAAAGTTCTTGTATCGCAGGTTACCCCCATGCAGCCACACATAAAGTTCTTGTATCGCAGGTTACAGCCACACATAAAGTTCTTGTATCGCAGGTTACCCCCATGCAGCCACACGTAAAGTTCTTGTATCGCAGGTTACCCCCATGCAGCCACACATAAAGTTCTTGTATCGCAGGTTACCCCCATGCAGCCACACATAAAGTTCTTGTATCGCAGGTTACCCCCATGCAGCCACACATCAAGTTCTTGTATCGCAGGTTACCCCCCATGCAGCCACACATAAAGTTCTTGTATCGCAGGTTACCCCATGCAGCCACACATAAAGTTCTTGTATCGCAGGTTACCCCCATGCAGCCACACATAAAGTTCTTGTATCGCAGGTTGCCCCCATGCAGCCACACGTAAAGTTCTTGTATCGCAGGTTACCCCATGCAGTCACACGTAAAGTTCTTGTATCGCAGGTTACCCCATGCAGCCACACATAAAGTTCTTGTATCGCAGGTTACCCCCATGCAGCCACACATAAAGTTCTTGTATCGCAGGTTACCCCCATGCAGCCACACATAAAGTTCTTGTATCGCAGGTTACCCCCATGCAGCCACACATAAAGTTCTTGTATCGCAGGTTACCCCATGCAGCCACACATAAAGTTCTTGTATCGCAGGTTACCCCATGCAGCCACACGTAAAGTTCTTGTATCGCAGGTTACCCCATGCAGCCACACATAAAGTTCTTGTATCGCAGGTTACCCCCATGCAGCCACACATAAAGTTCTTGTATCGCAGGTTACCCCCATGCAGCCACACATAAAGTTCTTGTATCGCAGGTTACCCCCATGCAGCCACACATAAAGTTCTTGTATCGCAGGTTACCCCCATGCAGCCACACATAAAGTTCTTGTATCGCAGGTTACCCCCATGCAGCCACACGTAAAGTTCTTGTATCGCAGGTTACCCCCATGCAGCCACACGTAAAGTTCTTGTATCGCAGGTTACCACCCTGCAGCCACACATAAAGTTCTTGTATCGCAGGTTACCCCCATGCAGCCACACATAAAGTTCTTGTATCGCAGGTTACCCCCATGCAGCCACACATAAAGTTCTTGTATCGCAGGTTACCCCATGCAGCCACACATAAAGTTCTTGTATCGCAGGTTACCCCCATGCAGCCACACATAAAGTTCTTGTATCGCAGGCTACCCCCATGCAGCCACACATAAAGTTCTTGTATCGCAGGTTACCCCATGCAGCCACACATAAAGTTCTTGTATCGCAGGTTACCCCCATGCAGCCACACGTAAAGTTCTTGTATCGCAGGTTACCCCCATGCAGCCACACGTAAAGTTCTTGTATCGCAGGTTACCCCCATGCAGCCACACATAAAGTTCTTGTATCGCAGGTTACCCCCATGCAGCCACACATAAAGTTCTTGTATCGCAGGTTACCCCATGCAGCCACACATAAAGTTCTTGTATCGCAGGTTACCCCCATGCAGCCACACATAAAGTTCTTGTATCGCAGGTTACCCCATGCAGCCACACATAAAGTTCTTGTTATGCAGGTTACCCCCATGCAGCCACACGTAAAGTTCTTGTATCGCAGGTTACCCCCATGCAGCCACACATAAAGTTCTTGTATCGCAGGTTACCCCATGCAGCCACACATAAAGTTCTTGTATCGAGGTTACCCCATGCAGCCACACATAAAGTTCTTGTATACGCAGGTTACCCCCATGCAGCCACACATAAAGTTCTTGTATCGCAGGTTACCCCATGCAGCCACACATAAAGTTCTTGTATCGCAGGTTACCCCATGCAGCCACACATAAAGTTCTTGTATCGCAGGTTACCCCATGCAGCCACACGTAAAGTTCTTGTATCGCAGGTTACCCCCATGCAGCCACACGTAAAGTTCTTGTATCGCAGGTTACCCCCATGCAGCCACACATAAAGTTCTTGTATCGCAGGTTACCCCCATGCAGCCACACATAAAGTTCTTGTATCAAATCACACAATAAAACTCATGAATTAGATGTCTTGGAGCTAAGGAAGGGCGGTGGCACTTAACGAATGAATCTACCTCTTCAAGCTATTATACCAGGACAATAGATTGTTTGCATACATAAATTGTGACTACATTTGTCTTCTGTGGTATTGTGCAGTTTTCTTACTTTGAACTTTCATCCTTTCATCCTTTTATCCTTTTTTTCTCCTCTATTTGCTCTTTTCTCATCCAATTACTTTATCAAATCTGCCCATGCTTACATTTTCTTTGATTTTCCTTATTTTAATTCTTACACTCAACTCCTCCCATCAATGTTTCTTTTTATTTTGTTTTCTTACTTCCTCTTCTCCTCGTGTTGCTTTTTCTTCCTCACTCAGACATTTGTTTTTTTCACAATTTAATTCTGTACAGACAATTTTCTAATACATAGAGTAGGCCTTATGAACGCAAATTAAAAGTTCTATGTCCCAGAGGCACAATCTGTACACAACATACATGAATAAAATGCACTGAGATTTGTTTTCCAAAGGAGAGACAAAAATCAACACAAAAGTGAGCATGATGAATTGTGAAATTGAAGATGAAAGCTTTATCCTGCAGGCTCAAGTACTGAGAGGAAAAGAAATCTTAGAAATATTACAAGTTAAGCGTCGGACACGTCGTATCTCATGCCATCATCCATCATGTGCTGAATGGGATTTGAGCACGAAAAGAAGCCATTTATCGGGAGATATTAATTTTACAGTTTTTATGTCATATTCTCATAAAACAGTCTAGAATATGCTGAAAAAACAATCCAAATTGGACCAGTGGTTCTTAAGTTATGCATCTTTTTATGTTGTAAAAAACAAGAAAATACAAAACAATCTCAACATTTCTTTCAACTCTAACTCAATATTCAGTTCAGCGACAAGTACCTCATTTGATTGATCACATCACATATTCCCAGCACTATGCACTGCTACATCCAGATCCGTTCCTTCATTATCGTATTCATGAGACGGACATGTTTCGTATTTTGGCAGTCATGGACTTGGCCGTTAATTAATATCTCGCATTCGTCCCCCTTGTCGGGTTGGCGGCATGCTCTTTGGGAGTTGAAAATGATACAGTAGCGGATTTTGGCTGTCAATAGGAGTTGTAAGTCTTTGTTTGCTTGAGTGTGTGTCTGACTGAGGGTTTATTTGCTTAGTTAAAAGTGTGGTCATTTAAAACATGTGAAAATGATGGATTGAATCAAGTTAACTTGTGGACATAAAAAGCTAACAAAAGACATGGATATGGTCTTGAATTAGACTCATATCGTCAGAATATGCTAATGATTTTAAGTTCTTTCTCTGTTTTCTTCTGCATTTATGTATCCTTATTTGATTTGCTCCCCCTATGTTAGATGTTTAACTTCATCCCTATTCTCGATTCAATTTTCTCATTTCACAGTCTATGATTTTAGGCAAATGCAAGTTAATAAACCTTTACATGACTGATTTAAAATCAAATAATAAAGCAACACATTTTTGTGGGACATACCAGGGGGGGGCATATAACATAAGCAAAACCAATAGATGAATATGCTACTCAAGATAAATGATGTAGTAAAAAAAAAAATAAACATTAAATAAAAGTTAAATTGTTTAATAGAAATAACACACGATTCACTATTAAAATGAAAATACATTGAAATCCATAACATGTTCATCTGTCAAAAGACACAGATGCACATAATCACAGCACATTCATAGAATTACATTAATTTTGAATGTCAACTTTTGAGCAAATTGGATGAAGGTTCTTGAACTAAGCCATGGAGATGAGAATTTCTAATGATTTTATACATTTGTGGCATGATTATAATTTGTTGAGTCAGAACTAAGTCTGAAATGTGAAAATAATTGCTCTTACATCATATGCATGGTCAAATACAAGGTCAACATCACAGAATGTTTGATTGCCATGGTTACGAGTAGGCTAGAGTACCCAATAAGAAGTCTTGTCTGACCTTGAAGATTTGTTTCATTCTTAAATCAGCTGCATTAAGATAACCTTGGCATTGACTATGTCTTTGTCCTTGAATGCGGCAAAATTGAACCAGAAAGAAACAAATGTATTCTATAAGGCAAGATGAACTCATGCCCAATGGCATAGTTCACTAGCATTCCTTTAAAAAGCATAGCTAACAATTTGACCCAAAGAAGTGGAGTATGAGTTTTTGTACCCAATATATGATAGGTCATTTCTTGATAGTACAAACACATTAGGGTTGAAGAACTGTGGCTGATAGATGAGCATGTTTGAGATTCTAGTAAAATATTGGTCAAATAGAGACAAAATATCCAGAAGACTTAACAATGACAAACAAAATCTATTCCAAAGCTCCATTTGATCGTTGATATTAACCACTATTTTAATATCACTGCCTTCTGTTTCTTTGTATAGCCTACAGGAAATGTTAAAATTAACAAAATATCTTGAGTAAGGTGTAATCTTCCCCATGCAGAATAATCTCAATTATTGGGTGGTGAAACTGACCATGAGTTAACCTTATGCAAACTACCAGCCGATTGGCTAAAATTAAATATTGTGTCCAATTTTGAACCACTCAAGGAGGGTATTCATAAGATCATCTTCAAATGTAAGATTGACCATAAATAGTTCAAAGCCTAGTCATAATTGGCGATTGAAATGAGAATTTCAAGTTATCAACCAATCAGAAAAGCTGTTAGATGACTGTATTGTCCAGGGGGTTAAGGATAAAAGGCGATATCTTTAGGGTCTCTCTTCTACGATTCTAAGGTGATTTGTGACATTTTGCTTCCTGAAGTGTAGCCAATAGAGGTTATCCACTTTACTCATGTGTGACTTCTAACAAAAGGCGCTGGTTCCCGTAGTATTCCTCATTCAAACTAATTCAATGCACGACCTCGGAGTTACCTGCATGACTTTGGCGGGCTATTTTGAAATAGTCATGGTTGCACATACAGGTACTTCTTTTGAAAGTCCTAAACAAGGTATAGGAGTCGCTGGTAGGATATGCAGCTTATAGAACACGGATAACCTCTATTATTCCCAAATATTTTTCTGTGTTTTAAAAGTCATTATTTTGTGTTTACAAGTGTCAGTTAAAAAAGAAAAAAAAATCTGTAAATGTTTCAGATTTGAATAATTTAAATATTGATTTGATTTGACAATATTAGGAAAATATTAAAAGACTATTTCTAATTGTTTACCCATATAATGGCTGAATGTGGTTGTATTCAGAGTCTAAAATATAATTTCCATATTTTTTCCTTCAAAAAATACATTTTAGGATGATAAATATCTTAAAATAATACAAGAAAATCCACCATTTAATCATAAAAAATATCTAGACATGGAGGAGTAGCCAAGACAAGTAGTCAAGCTCTTATGAGAGACACAATGTTTTGACTACAAAATGCACAGACCTTGCACTAATTTCATCTGACTAGTCGTCCCCAGTGAAAACAACGCCAAAGACAGAATTTGTTGCTTCAGCTCAGATCGTAATGCACAGAATTACCCAGAGTTCCCTATTGATGTGCACTCATGTGGACGTTATGTAATAATTGTATGAAGGAAATGAGCATACCAATGACAACGAGAGGCAGATGGCTTAGGAGGATGTCCCACTTTGATAATCATCTATTCATAGGCTTGCTGCTAATTAAAACATCTTGTTTTCTTGCTCATTTTCATTTTTTCTTCATCAATGTTCATTAAAGAGGAAGTCCAGTGTTTTGGTATAATGGACTACAAAGCGGAATCATTTATTCCAAGAAACATGATTATGTAATAATTAGTGATGATGTCTGACTTTATATAATCTTGGTTCTCCAGTACTAGTGATAGTAACTGATATCCCTAGGGTGTAGGATGATTCAAGTTAAGGCTGGGTGGGGTGTGTTGGTATTTGGTAGTAGCAGGTGGAAGTAGAGTTAACAAGTCAAGAAACTAAAATTTCAGGCCTGTATGTATTGATTTACATATTTTTGTGACAAATGCAGTGCTGGTTTCATCCAAATGAAAAAGGTTTGTAAAAGAATTCAATGTATAGATTAAAAATTTTTCAGTGATAATCTCATTAAATTATCAAAGAGACGTACTGTATAATTGTAATGATGTTATTTTCATCCACCTCCACCGTTTCTTACATCAGAGTCAAAACATGCTTGTCTGTTGATGTGGATAAAGCTGGTGTTTTGTTGGGGTGGTGCTGGTACCACATCAAATATATGACCATAAAGACAAGCATAAATCATTTGCTACCCTGTCACTGTCATATTTTTTCCAAAAGAAGAACAGGGCAAGATAATCCCAAATTGCAGGTGGAATCAGGGTCATCAACATAATTATCTGAATATGTCTGAGTATCTTTTATTCAATATAATTAATATCATCTGAATTGGCTCATTAAATATGTTCTGCACCTGGCCTTATCAACGGTGAAACATATTTTGAAAGATCTCATTTTAGAGACATTTCTGCAATTTTAAAAGATGCAGCTTAGCCTGTTGTCTGATCATCATTCATACATACACCTGTTAAAATGAAATTTTACATAATGCAATGTGCTATTTAAGCATTGATATTGTATAATTTTTGCTTTATTTTGCTGAAATATAGCAATATAAATTATTTTTACAGAATGAGAAGCTGAACAGTAAAAAATAATTTATAACCAATGAGGTACTGAACATGGAACAGGAACATAATTTTCATACTGATCATCCGGTTTGAGTGAATGTCTTAGTGTTATTTTTATCCTGCATAGCTTCACATACTTGTGTAGAATACCAACAACTGACTCATCTATGGATAAACTTTCATTGTTATCCTGATTGTCTTAAGAAAATATCCTCATCTTTGAGAAATCTTAATTCTATGTGTTGCCTGTCTCCATGTTAATTAGTAATCCTGTTAGTCATTCACTGTGACAATACCTGATCCATAAGGCCAAATAAAAAGAAAATTGGCATCAACAACCAAGTTTTAAGCAGTCGCGGCGTCATGAATAGTTCTTTTTTTTTTTGAGGGGGGGTAAATAAGAAAATTGGAATTGGAAAATATCAAACTTTTTATGCATGCCATAGATGTGAGGCTCACTTTGACAATGATGCTAACTCACTTATCATTGTCTTATTGTGTTAGGTGATTTAAAACTGCATTAAATTTAAGGAAGAATAATTGAACACAAACACAAGGAAATGCAGATTTATAGTTAGATTTTAAGAGGCAATACGAATAGTGATCAACTTTAACAACAAATGTTTTTGATATTCCAGGGAAACATGCTGTAAAGATAAAGTGTTAATAAAGTAATTAGCTAAGCCTATCAAGCAGAAACAATAGACTAATGATTGACATGTCATTAAGATACATTCAGTAGCTCATCTTGTGGTTCTTATTACCTCATTAAAGCTTACTAATTAGGTGGTTCTCATTATGCAAATTAGGTGGTTCTAATTATGCAACATCCGAATGATAGGTCCAATCAGTGCATATGGGCTGAATAGAGATTTTATCATATCGGTGAGTTGACTATCAAAATGTGTGTAAAACCTATGGAAATACTATGACAGCTATAGTTGCTGATTTAGCTCTAAAACAAAGGTTTAGAAAACTTGACAAATTAGGTTATGTGTTCATGCCTAAACTAAATAGCACAACTGTTGCAAGAATATTAATTAGAGTTTATAGTTCTAAACTACAAACAGAAAATACAGTTACACATAAGTATAAGATGCATTTAGGGCACAGCATTAAAAAATCAAAAGGGATAGATATTTTGGAATCTTGGGACTCAAGGTTTGAAAATCTTGGAATCATCCCATTTGGCCATCATCTTCTATTTACTTCCTTCTAATTATTTCATAAGCTTTCTTCCTTCTTTCTAATTTTCTTCAAACATCTCTTCAATAATATTTGTCATGGTCAACACAACATCACCCTTGCACCTGCCTAACACAAGCAAACACACATTCTTACTAAACTCTCTGTATCAAATACAATTCTATGTAGCAAACTGAGAAGGTTTCTATTGACACTGAAATTGTACTATTTTATATGAAACCTGTGAAGGCAAACAGTTGTGTAAAATAAGGAACAAAAGCACTCTGCAAATACTTGTATAGGGGTCTATGGCCCTGATATGACGTGACAGGCATGACAGGAAATCCTGCAATTTAAGTCATTCTTCAACCAATTCTTAATTTTTAGAGAAAAAGAAATTTACTACTCCCTAATTAAAGAACAAGGACCAATACTAGGCATGTATACTCATTTGAATGCATTTTTAATCTAGATTGTGATTATGATTATTTAAAATGTAGGCCCTAGATGTATGAAAATCAAATATTTTTAGCGTTGGTTTATTCATTTGACATGGGAAAGGTTAAGGTACTAGGCACACTTACCAGGTCTCTAATGGAGGTATTCAAATTTGTAAGTAACCTTGATTAAATTTAAATAAGAGATTAGGGGACCTTAATTATCTCACTTAGAATTTTGCTCAGTGTGTGCTATAGCAAACAAAACCCCACAATGCATTGGGTTTTGGTCCATATTTATAGGCATATCATCTATTCCAAGTTATCATATTTCATAGTATTTGCTGAATGACAGAGGCATTATGGGATTGCAATGCATTTTGAAGTGCAAAATTGGGTTGTTACAGAAAATACCTTTTGTGACAAGTCTCATTAAATGGCTATTAGTAATAACAAGAATAGCATTACCACCTGCTTAATCTGCATAAATCAATGTATCAATGATACTGTCTTCTGATTGGCTCAAAGTTCATGATCACATGCAGGTAGATGCACTCATGCATGGAGTATCAGTCACTTCAATACAAAACTCTTGTAAATTATCTCACCTGGTTCTTTGTGTAAGGGACGAAAGAGCATGTGTGCATTAAACTTTGCCGAGATCAACACACCCATCACATCACTCCCATAGTGATGCAATAGTATACCACTTCACTTAGCTAAGACAATGTGAGCAGCAAGACTTTAAGTATCACACTTCTTGGCTTGTTTATTTTCCTAGTCAAGTTTGTTTACATCAAAATAACTAATATTATGACATACTATGTCTAGCATGTAGACATATGATTTCTCATTGCCAAGTTAACTTCTAAATGTTTATTTGTACTGTAAAATTGGAGCCCTATTATCAGTACTGTAAAGAGTACGGAGTTTCATTTTGGTGAGTTAAAGGTGATGAGTTCAATATATCCAACCAATAATCAAATGTCAAGCACAGGCTTTGATCTCTCAGTCAAATTGCCTTCTAAATGTTTGTACTGTGAACTGTACATGTATTATCTGTAATACAAAAATACACTCATCTACTCTAGGTCCCAGAGTAAAAAATATGTACAGCTTGTCTATACGCAGTGCGATAATACTCATACATATGAGGGAGGCACTAATAAAGAAGAAGAAAAGCAGTAGGGAGTTTCATTTTGGTGAGTTAAAGGTGATGAGTTCAATATTATAAACTATGTCATGTCAAGCATGCATATATATGCTTTGATCTCTCACACAAATTTCCTTCTAAATGTTTGTTTTTACTGTGGATTGTATTATCTGTATTATAAGGAGTCCTGGCAATTATTGTAGTTCTTTAAAAACCAGTCCACATGTCAATTCTGGCTCAAATAAAATGTAAATCTGAAGAGACAATTTCAATACATGTAGCACAAAGAAGAACATAATGAATTCAGTTGAATTCCATTCAAACATAACGTGTGATACACAATATTTCAGTGTAATTTAGTTTAGAACTTTCTCACATTTAATACCAAATACTATACCCCTTTCTCCCTTTTGAAACATTTCCAAAATGCATGAGACTACTGTACAGTATTTGCTTAAAAGATTATGTGTAACACATGAATCATTGAACACGGATTATGTTTTCACAAATTCACTTTAAGCTTACAATGTGTATGACAGACAAGAGTGCATTAAGCTGCTCTCAACATTTAGCAAACACTGGATTATTTTAATGCAATTTTCAGGTGTTTTTTTATTACTTTTTATTTATTTCATTATATTTTTGATGATTTTTAACAACAAAAGTGAATATATTCAGAATAACCTGTCACATACTTATAGTTTTGTGATCCAATGACATCAAAAAGTTGGTATGAGTACATTCCTCCAGTAAATGATTTTCAGGCCCATTGCCAAGGGAGGGGCAGATCTACTAAATACAAAAAATCCCCTTAATTCCATGCACCCAAAAGCTCCCCTAAATTTCTGTCCCAAGTCACCTCTGAAACATTGGTCCAAGATCACCCAAAATTGCCCCTAAATCTTCCCAGAATCCAACCAATTTTGTGTGGCTTCCACTTTTTCACAAATCTGCCCTCAAAAGGTCCACTTTTTCAAAAAATCCACCCTTCTCAAAATTATTTGCCTAGGCATATAGTTGTACAGGATGAACTTACATTTACTAATTCAATTATCTAATCCTGTAATGAAGTTAAAACAGAAGCTTATGATATTTGAAATCCTATAAAGGATGGCAAACCATTATGTAGCTTAACTCTCTCCACGTGGATGTCGACTGCAGATGACAAGTTTAAAAAAATGTTAAAATTCAAAAATTTCAGAATTGTAAAATTTTATGCTCATATTTGGAATCAGCATGAAAAATGCTAAAATGAGTACAAACAAGCCTTTGGTTCAGTGGTTCTTAAGATAGCAGTTGATCTTTTGAGAAAATATCTCAAAACTTTTTATGTTGAAGCCTATGGCTAGTACGCAAAGTATTAAGAGTACAAGAATGTCTTCATGTTATTAACTATTATGGCTGTATGCTGGCAGGTAAATTAGATGATAGCTATAATAGGAAAATTGCTGGCTGATTACGCAGACATGTACTTAACAAAATTAAAGAAATTAAGACACTATAGAGAGTGCATTAGTCCGCCTCCTTTATTGGCAGTCAACGACCTCAGCTAGGCCTATTGCTAAGATGGGGTTGACTGAATGATAATTTGATTATTTAAACTTAGATGGAGCTAAATGCATGTTGAAGCAAAATTATTATATTTGCTCAAATGTCATGTGTTTTATCTCAGTAACACTTTGCAGTGTCTTGGCTCACTCCTCAGTATGTTCCAAAAAATGGCGCAAATAAAAATGTCTGATTTGCTCCTGAAAGTTGTAGTTTGATGCTTTCATATTAATACCACACTATTGATAGCTCAAACATTCACCTTGCCAATACTTGTGTAATCCACTTGCTCAAAATAATCATCAACTCATGTCACAGAAACATAGACAACTTTACAGACAATCTCTATAGGCATCTCTCTAGGCAATACACAATGACATAGAATTCACTAGCCCGCCCTCATTTACTCCTTGCAATATTCTTTGCTCTCACTTTCCTCTCTCCATCTCTTGATGATGTTTGAAACTATCTCCTCCCATCATCTTTATACCAGGCGACCCTTCAACTCATGTCACAGAAACTGACAACTTTCTGTAGGCATCTCTTAAGGTAATAAGCAATAATATTGAATTCACTATCCCTCCCTCATTGACTCTTTACAATATTCTCTGCTTTTCTCCATCTCATGAGTAATGTTCTAAATATTATCTCCTCCCATCTTCTTTATACCAGGCGACCCTTCAACTCATGTCACAGAAACATTGACAACTTTCTGTAAGCACAAGCAACAAGATTGAATGCACCAATGTACTATCGCTCCCTCATATTGACTCTTTACAATATTCTCTCCTTCTCCTCTCTCCATCTCATGATAAAGTTCTAAACTATTTATTTCTCATCTTCGTTATACCAGGCGACCCTTCAACTCATGTCACAGAAACATTGACAACTTACAGAAAATCTCTAGGCATCTCTTACGGCAATAAGCAATGAGATGGGATTCACTATCCCTCCCTCATTTACTCCTTTCAATATTCTGTGCTCTCACATCTCTCTCCATCTCTTGGATGATGTTTGAAACTATCTCCTCCCATCTTCTTTATACCAGGCGACCCTTCAACTCATGTCTCAGAAACACAGACAACTGTCTATAGGCATCTCTTTAGGCAATAAGCAATAACTTTAAGATTGAATTCACTATCCTCCCTCATTGACTCCTTACAATGTTCTGTGCTCTCAATTCTCCTCTCTCATGATGGTGTTCTTAACTATCTTCTCCCATCTTCTTTATACCAGGCAGCCCACTCTGTTGGCATCTCTTTAGGCAATGAGCAATGCAATTGAATGCACTATCCCTGCCTCATTTACTCCTTTTCAATATTCCTTGCTTCTCCTCTCTCCATCTCATGATAATGTTCTAACCTATATCTCCTCTCATCTTCTTTTCATCTCCCTTTCTCCATCCCATCTTCTTTTCATCTCCTTTTCTCATCAAGCTTCCCATCAAACCAACAGTATTACCCAGCAACTAATCTCCGCAACACGAAGATATCAGCTGGCGTCCCCATGCCGGAAATGCGATAGCCATCGTGCCAAGCAAATACTAGACATCGAGGCATGGATTTATACCGTACTATTCCGCAATCTGTCGTTAACTTGATCCGCAACGTGCTTATCGTTGGGTCCCCGTGTTCCTGATGACAAGCTGGAGAGGGTCTGTGCTAATATTGCTAGTGAGTTTCAAGTGTTCTTCAGACTTGATTTGTATATTCAGAGACGACTCTTCGTTTTTGTACCAAGTGACAGTGTAAGCTTATTAAACACTCTGCATGCGACTCACCATTTAACAATACAAAGAATTTCTATCAGCAATTTATTTTCTTCAAATAAAACACACAAGCTATTTCATAAACCACTGAACCAATACTAGGCATGTTTGTACTCATTTGAATGCATTTTGCATGTATATTCCAAATAATTTTAAAGATTTAAAATTCTGTAATTTTTGACAATTTTACGAAAATTTTACTATGATTTCATCGTTGTAATACTACAATTTCATGGTTGTAATGGTTAATTTGTAAGCTTATATAGTACTTTGTGCAGAGGTCAATAGAAGCTGTGTACTGTCATGTACAAGCACTTTGACTGCTACAGCTAATTAGACTGATTATGGCCGTATCATGAGAATACTGCATTACAGTGAAACCTCTATTTTTGTTATCGATAAAGTGCATGCATATGGCGTAAATTTGAGTGAACAAGCATGCAAATGCATGCACATAGTGTGTATTCACTATGTGCATTCTGGATATATAACATTAATTGCTATTAAAATAAACATCCATTACCATTAAATATACATTTTTGTTATTCTAAAATCAATATTGACAGCAGGAATATCATTCACACAAACAAACAACCATACATACAAACACACAAAATAAATAAATAAAACAAACAAAACATGGAATGGAGACTTCTTTACATCAAAAACAACAAAAATTTAATTAACAACAAACAAACACATTGAACAGGGGACTCGGTCTTTTTTATTGCACATCTAAACTGCCCAAAGTCAAGGTACCTAAATGACATCCTTTAATATTTCATATATTTCCAGTTCATTCTGTCAAATTCATTCATGCTGAAAGCCAACATTCATTACTTGATCCAATTTCATTCTCACTATCAAATTACTACATGAAAACATTCAAAATTGGCCAACCCAGACTGCAATAAAACATACTGGAAATCAAACTCGCCATTTTTCTATAAGTCCATCTCTCCATCTCAAAAACTACAAATTTTCATCCACAACAACATCATCATCCACTCCTTCTCTTCCTCTCATGCTCGTCTTAGCGCAAAAAGGAAATAATTCATCTCAGAAAGCTCCTCCGTGGCTCCGTATAGCCGCGATTGCCCAGGTAACATGAGCTGCGTAAACGAAGAGCCGCGAGCCCTGGTCGGTTCGTAAAGTGACGCTGTGCCCTGCGGCTGGCAAGGGTGTCCGCATGATAGGCACACTGGGACAGACAAAATATGAGGAGCTGTATTTAATTATTTGCCTGCTGTATACATCTATGGATTAAAATGTGGTGGATTTGTTTAAATTATTGCAAATGTTATAGGATCTGTTTCAAAATACCTTCAAAAATGATGAAACTGTACTGGCCATGTTCATACTTGTGCTTGTTGCTTTTTATGCAATAAAAAGCCATGTTATTGTAAAGATTTACCCAAATAATTCACTCTTAGTACTCTAGATGTTGTCATCTGGTTAAGTATATAATACTAGCGGGATACCCGCGCTTCGCGCGGGTCCCCGCTAGATGAGTAAATGGGAGCGTTCACTAAAACAGGAGGAATTACTGAACAGGTAGAATCATTGAAAAGGTAAATTTTATTTATGTAAACCTGACCCTCCTTAGGCCTATATTTCCTTTTTAGCTATTTACTTTCTTATGAGTTTCTTCGACATGGGTCAATTTTGTTCCATTAAAAAAAATTGCTGCTTAGCTTGTGATTTCCGTGTTTTTTTTTATTTAGGCCTATGTAACCCCGTTCCCGCGATCCCGTTATTTTCTACATCTGTCCTTTATTGCATTCCCCTTTTTAGCTTCATTTGCTGCTTAGCATGCTTAGCTTGTGTTATTTATTTAATTCAGTTCTCAGTTAGCTTTTTCAATTTATATTTCCTGATTGTTTCTTATTTTAGGTTATTTTTTTCTTACATTTCCTGATAGTTTCTTTATTTCCTATTTTATTCCCGTTTTTATTTTATTTTTATAGCCTACATACCCGTACCTTTTTTGTCATCGGCCTTCGTGTATCCTAGCACATGCACTCGCGCGGAATCGCTTGCGTAGATAGACGCGTGGCTTACGCCAAACACATTTGTTTGGATTTGCCTAGTAACTGCGAGATTTGCGCCCGTCGGTACTCGCGAACTACCGGTACGCATAATAGCGCACTGCTGGCACGCATTGGCGAGCCGCATGAGCAGGCATTGGCGAAGCATGGCACGCGATAGCGCCATGGACAGAGGGATTTGACGGACGGACACGCCGTAATTAGTATTAATATATAAAGGCATATCTTACACTTGTAAAACATTGGATACCTCAAGAACCACTGGCCCTATCCTAAATGTAGGCATGTTTGTACTCATTTAAATACATATTTGATGTTAATTTCAAATTATGACAATTGAAAAGTTATTATATTTTTATATATTTTTTTTTTAATCAATCCATCGTCTGCTTGTAATAATTATTTTGTAAAATATCTTTTTCTAGATAAGTACAGGTTTTAATGTCTTGTTTCTTACAAAAATCCTTATTGAATTTCTACTTTTAGTCTCATACCCAAAGTGTCAGTTCTGTGAATACACATGTAAAGATGGTAGTAATTGTATTCTAGGTATTTTATCTCATACTTCCTAGTCATTGATATTGTAGCCTTTGCTGCATATTACAGTCGATAATTGTTTTCATACAAGACGCATGGGAATTTGTGAATCAATCTGTTTGCTTGATATCATGTTTTATTGAAATTTGAGAAAACTGAAAAGCTTTCATGATTTCAACATTATGAGTTATGTGTCTTTGTTTTTTAAAATTCAATAAATTGATAAAGGAGCCAAATCAAGAAATTATTGGTAAAATATAGATTTGCAATTTTGTGTACAATGTGTATTTTGGAAAAATATAAACAAAAATGACAACAAGGAAACAAACTAAGATTTAATTTGCTCAACCAGACATAAGGATGTCAAAAAATAGGTATGTCTGGTTGACCAGATTAAAATTAAATCTTAATTTCAACATACCCAGATGAATGATAGTCTACACAGTTCAAGGAAACAAAACAAACAACAAACTCAAAAGAATTAGCAAAGATAAAACAAAAAACAATTAGCAAACAAAGAAGCACACAAAATAGAGAACCAGCTAGTCAGTCAGACAGACAGACAGACAGACAGACAGACAGACAGACAGACAAACAAACAAATATACATACAAATTATCACAGTAGTATACTGCACATCTCGCATATAAATGGTTTCCAACATCCCTCCCCACTCAGAAAACCAAAATATAGATTGTATTTCCCTCACACGTTCTAACGTTCACTCCCAAAATTGCTGAATTCCGATATTTCCCTTTCTTTATCACATTCCCCTCGGCATTGTTGACGCTGTTTGGGGACAAATTCCATTAAAACGACTGGCCAATAATAGCCTGGATAGGGGGTGTGTTATTGGAGAGACCTTATATGCATGTGTTAAGTGCACATATTTATTAAAAATGCCCGATTTTAGAGAAAAATTTAATTTACTGAATTCCTGATCATAATCAGTGTAGTTGTGTGCGTGCATATTAGATTGAGCTTAGGAGTAGGTATAAAAAATTTTAATTTGGGGCAGTGTTGACCAATTCAGGCATAAAAATATAAATAAATAAAAAATCTACCAAATTGTCCAATTTCCTGAAAGAGATTTTTCAAGATGACTAATCATCTGAACATTAATAGAAAGAAAGTTTGCCCAAGTAGAAAACATCTTTATCCAGTATGTCATTGTTACAGTCAACTATTTAAAGTCATATTTCATTAAATATTCTATAGCAGTGCAGCTTTGGTAATTGGTATGGTGATGAATGTTCTTCAACGGATCAGACATTTTTTCATCTACTTCCAAGTGAGTTTAGGATGGACTGATATTCTGACCATATCTCAATATACAAGCCTCACCAACTATGACTTTGGTAATTGGTATGGTGATGAATGCTCTTCAAAGGATGAGGTAACTTTTCATCTACTTCCAAGTGAGTTAGGTTTGACTAATATTCTGACCATATCTCATTATACAAGCCTCACCAACTATGACTTTGTGATTGGCAGGTCTTCAAATAATTTGGAGAGCCAGGACATCCTACTCCTCTTCTACAACTGTACATATTATATACTTCCAGTAGCCATAAATGGACTCTGGTCAAACTTACTATACCAGTACTTCCCAAACTATTGCCGGTGATGGACACCACCCTTCAAATGAGACAAGAACTTGAATTCTACTTCCTCCAATGGTCAGCAACAACCACTTAACTCAACTGCATACACTTCAAATAACAAGGTTGTCTTCAAGTAATATAGGGACAGTTTAATTTCCATCATGCCCAAACTATTCTATTCTATAGCCCTACCACTTACAACTGGATATGCTCAAAATGGACTCTGCTACTTCTTTAGACCGGACACACTTCAAATGATTGCCTCAAAATACTGAGCCATAAATAGGTCATCCATCTCTCCAACAACTGTGATACTGTGATAGACAGCCTATTCAACTTCTACCAATTGGTCATTCCGTAAATGAAGATCCATCAAAATGGACCCACTGCACCCAACTATTGTGATAAATCACTTTGGAAATGGTGTGTAGCTTTATGCCACTGTCAAGTTGTACCACTTTAACAACTTAATAAATTTCAAGTAATGCACCAATGGACTCTGCTACAGCATATATGACTATACGTACTGTTTTACCAGCCATCTTGTTCATGGGCCACTCTTTGAATGGTGCATTCTTTTAATTGGACATCCTAAACCACTCCTACTACTTTAACTGGACAAACTTCAAATGACACTACATCAAGATGGACACCACCCAGTCCACCCTACCCAACTATGGTTACAGATTGCTCTGGTAATGTTGTGTATCTTTCAACCAGCAAGACATTTTACACCACTTGTATTACCAGGCATACTTTTAGCATTAGCAACCCACCATAGATATGGCCTCTGTTACACCCATAATGCTTAACCAGCCATGCCTTGACACCAATCTACTTTTGAAAGACCATTTCTACCACCAGGACATCATATACCACTTGAACAACTGGACGTAACTCAAATGACACTACATTGAACTACACCCTACTCAACTACAGATCGTGCTGCAAATGATGCATAGTTTTTGACCAGAAAGACATTTTATACCACTTCTATACAACTGGGCAGCAACATGCTATAAATATGGCCGCTGACACACCCGCCATATAACCAGCCATATTCCTTTCCCGGGATGCCTTGACAGTCCACGCTTGAATAACACAAGCAGTTTTACTACCACCAGGACATTCTACACCATTTCTACCACTTGAATAACTGGACCTACTTGAAATGACATGCCATGATATTGTCTTTGCCACACCCACTACTCTCCTGTGCACAGGTTGACAGAGAACACTTCAAATGATGTGTCATTCTTAACTTGTTTTAACCCTCTACTTGCTGATAACACTTTACAGGTGCAATGGAAATTATCTAAGCAATATTTAAAAAGTTCCCATTTCTTCATTTTATGACCACATCTAAAAGCTTACAGAAATTCCAGTAAGTAAAAACATGCCTAGTTGTGTTGGTATCATGGTTCTTGCATAACCATTAATTAATCTGAAGGCTTTGGCTTCATGCAGTGAAACCCATATAATGTAATTCAATGCATTATTAAAGACACTTGAGAATCATCACCTTATGACGAGTCATGGACACGTCTCGCAATAATAAAAGTTTTGATTTTGCATATCAAATGCCTGAAATTGATATCTACAATTATATTATACCGCAACTCACAATAGCAAAAGGGCAAAAATTACTCAGCATTTTGATAAATGATATGGAAGGCAGGACATGTATTAGAGATGGCCATTTCAGCTGTATTCAGTTAGAGTCAAGTCAGGTGTCTGTGGAATAAGCCATATGTACTCTATGACACTCCCTGTTCCTTCGGCATCGGTATATCCACTGGTTGGGTGGGGGGCAGGGGTGTGGAAGGTATTTATGAAATAAGCCATAAGGTGCAAGCAATTATTGCAAAGACCAGGCCAGTTGTAACCATGAGTAGGGAAGAGTTTCCGGCAGACTGCTCTCTCGGAAAATATCTGTTCGAAAGGGAAAGTTGAGTGAAGTTCTACATCTCTACCCCGGCATCTCCCATAATTTAACTTGGTGGTAAACACCAATATTGAAATGAATGTTTGGTGCCCTCCTCAATGTTAACAAACCTTCTATCTTTCTCCCCTTTAAGTCATTTGTAAGTACTACACCTATTATGAGAGAATTATACCAGTGACTAAGGAAATGTTCTGAGCGTACACATGATAAATTTAACCATTTCCTTACAGCAGCATCTAGATGGTATACAAGCTCATCAGCATTCAACAGGACCTGTGTTGTTGGATACACTCAACATCTCCAATTTCTAACCAAAAACTGCCACCTTGGCATTGTATGACAAGATTCAGGTGCGGGACAGCTGAATGCGCACCGAGTTGAATTTTAATCTCTTTTGTCAAAGTGCCGTAACGTGATAGTTAATGAATGCAACACTGCTAATGAATGCAACAAAATATATCTAGCACCTGTGGTGGCAGTGTTGCCATAACTGTTTGGTGGCAAGGTGTGGCAATCTAAGGATGAAAAACACCTAATTTTACAATAACAATTGGGTTCTATCAGTTAAACAAAAATAACCCAACTTGCAGTAATGAATAGTAAAAAATGCACCCAAATATCATAAAGCCACAAGGTTCTATGTAACTATTTCCAACCAAGACATAATACCAATCTGAAAAAGTAACCCAATTAGTCACTTTATCCATAGCATAGGCAACACCAGCTTGAAGATGAGGTGTGAAATTCAAGCACAATATGTGTCTTTTCTGTCTCATTTTTTATCAAGTTTATCTGGTTTTATACCATCTTATCACTGAGTATGAAACATCTGTCACTACTCCCACATAACCCAAAATGATGACACATCTTTTATTTCTGCCAATTTAACAATATCTAGTCTTTTGGGGTCAATATTCAAGAGATTTTTATCATTATTTTGGTCTTGTCTGTTTTGGAGCATTCAAGGGTGATGAGATTGAGAATTTGAAATGTTGCAAAATTTCCAAACATTTCATGGATCTCCACTGTGATGGATTTCAAGATTGAACAGTTTCAAGATATTTACTGCTCCTCTTCAAATCTGGTAGAATCAATAATTGTAATAAAGGGCACTGGTTCAAGTTACATGGAATTGGGTGTCCATGAGCATCTGACTGCTTTAACAAGTTTCTCCATAGTTGCTTCCATCTAAGTAAAATACCAACCAAATGATGCAAATGCTTGAATTATAATATGTATAAAACGACACAATTTCCTTAAAATCATTATTATTCTTAACACATAAACACAAACAAAGAGTCATCATTTTCCAAGTATTTAAACATCAAGAGACTCCAACGCAAAACTGAACAATGCTTCTTTCATAAATATTACATGATGATGACACAATTGATGTATGAAGTCACACCTAAATGCACTTAGTAACTGGTGAAAGTCACACTTAGACCCATTTAAACCTGCATGGGCAGAATGGAAATATGCTAATACGTATTTGCCATGCTGTGTTTGTTTGCAAATGTTGCTACCATCTTGACATACAATCATTTGACTATAATCATGATAATGCAAAAATTCTGTCAATGTTTTGTTTTGCCTGTATCATCTAGTGAGTTGGCTTGGATGTTGTTAATGTTGGCTGGAGTGTAGGTGCTTTAATCAAATACATGTTTCTATACCCACCTGCTTTGACTCAAAATCTCGTGTTTTTTTCACAAAGACCATAACTTGAAAGTGAGAAGGGCAGGAGCCTCTCATGATGGCCTCTTGGCTTATGAAGCCATGATGATATTGACATAATTATATTTAATAAACGGTGTCTTTTTATATGGTCCATATCATTATGTGAGCAGTGCTTTAAAAATCAATGCAGAAAGACCAGTGTTCTGGGAAAACATGCCCCCCCCCCCCCCCCATATCCATTCCTAATATATTCCAACTCTAGTAACACTGTAGTCATTTCAGGTCGATCAAGTAATGCAAGTAGTATTTCATGACAGATTCTGAATACAATAAACTGACCCTTGCCCATAGCTTCTGGTTTACAATTCCAATAACTGCCCACCCTGGGGGCAACACAACATGCAAATTCAAGGCCGTAGAGTAACGAATACAAGTCTTCAAATAACGCTCAATATGTTAACATGTTGACATTACCACACCTTTCATAGCGTTTAAAAATATTTAATTCTCCCACAAATTCAGATTTTGTACCATTTAAATGGCTTTAGTTAATCTGTTGATGTTATCTTTGGTGAAGCCATTTTGCCTTTAGAGCACCTTGACAACGCATCTTTTTCTTCATCTTCTTTTATAACATTACACATCTATACTGGCTTCTTTACTCTGACACAGTGGCAGCGCAACCAGGAATTTTTTCGGGGTCCATTAGGGGAAAAGTGAATTTCAGGGCGGGAAAAAGCAACAAATTTTGTGCAAAATTGCTGTCAAAAGTGGAACTTTTCGTAATTTGGGGGTTTTCTGGGGAGGGGGGAAACGGAGGGAAAGAGTTTTGACTGGGGGAATTTGCCCCTCCCATGCCTGTGGCACTGCCAATGCTCTGACATTATTCAATTCATAAAATATCTTACCTGTTTATTTGAAGTAATCATCAAGAGCACAGCATATGCAAAAGAACAGAAACAGAACATGGACATTAGCAACTTGGAAATTAATATTGAGTTTAACAACATCATTAATGTACAGTTAATTAATTGAATTGAATAGAATATTTTACTTCCATATTTTGTTTTAATTACAAAGCATAATAAAGACAAGGACACATTTATCAAATTTACAAAGATTGAACATAATTCATCATTAAGAGACAATTACTTGTGAAAACAAATAACCATACATTGAGCGCCACTGAAAAATACACATTTGCCGCTTTTAACCACAGACCCCATCAGCCTGTCAATAAACCATATACAATTTTATCTCTCTGACATTCAAGATTGCCTTTCCAATTTTTGACCATGATAAACATTGATTTCCCTTCATTTAAAAAAGACAAGAAGCGTCCCCGTCCATATCCGATAACTAAATTACTACGGGCGCGTAATTAAACCTCATTGGATGACGATGATGTCATGAGTAATTCAAACCACGCCGTTACTTTGAATCATATTTTCTCAAGTACGGCGTGCTATGAATAGATAAATTGTCAACGCTATGAATAATTTACCACACCACTTAATTGTAACCTAATTACAGACACTGATATGAGTTCAAGTGGTATTTTTTATTTTTTGAATTTTGACATACTTATTCATCTTTAAGACACAAGGTCAACAGCATCATTGTTCTTCTAACTGGCATTGGATCATATTTCAGTCATTCATTCTCCTATGATATTTCTCGATAAATAAATAACAAACACTAATTATTAACAAAATTGAAAGTGTCTCAGATCACATTTTTTTGTCACAAGCCTTTGTATGAATACTACCAAAAAATAGGTAAAATAAGTTTTGACATAGCTATGGAATTACGAGTGGTAACATCTCTCTCTCTCTCTCAAAACAATTAAAACCCCTGGTAGTATGGCTCCCAATAACATCTCCCCTAAATTGAAATTCCTTTTACAAGGGAAAGTTGACCCCCCCCCAAAAAAAAATCCTCCTTTTTCTCCCTTTTTTAACCATATAGAAATTGGAGGGGTGGATTCCAGCTATGTCCACATTGTAGCATTCCTCGTATTTGTATTCCTATACTTGTGTCAAAGTTCAGCAACTCATTTTGATACAGTGAACTTTGCCCATGGAACTTTTTCAAATATCACTGAATTGAGATATTATGATTTTTATCCCAGATTTGTGGCATTTACTTCTCCATTTTATTTGCCTGAAGTCAAAATTGTAATAAATATCAATCTGGCCACATGTAAATAAGTGTCCAAAATTGGATAGCTCAAGAGAATATTTTAGCAACAAATTGACCTGATTTTAACATGTCTATCTAAAAATGACATCTGAGTGAATGACATATCTCAATCTCATATCTCTAGATTTGTCCCCAAGATACAGACTCATTTCAGAGGTATAGTTCAATAACCCACATTAACCAGATAGCATTTGAAATTGACCTTATGCTGTGAGAGAGGAGTTCTGATACATTGTGCATAAAAGGTCATTCAATCTGTGTACATGCATATGGAGGGTAAAGAACTTTGCCTAAGTATGAGATACTAACTATCATCTATAATGTCCGCCGGAAGATCCCAAGGTTTGAAGGCTAGGTCATTTTTAAATACTTATCTGTTTTAAGTGCAATCACTGCCTTTAGTCAATCAACTACTTAACAAACTCCTGAGTATTTTATGGTTTGATAATGCTTCACGATTACGATGAAATCCAATATCTTGTTTACAAGGTTTACCATCAACATGCATTTTTAGGTGGAATAAGATTACCTTTTCCCATTACTTTTACTCTCATAATTATTGGTGAGATGATTTTTAAACTGGTAAAGGGAAAAACAGTTTGCACCACTGAGTGAGCATCTTGCTATCTACAGTAGATAGCATGTGTCTTTGCACCATGGGTACACTGAAGTATGAATGACTCCTAAACTAAAAGACATTGGCTATACACTGACTTGCTTTCTACAGTAGATAGCATGTTGTGGTTAGTGAAGGCTACTTGCGATCTACAGTAGATAGCATGTCTTGGGTAGTAAATGCAATTTGCTATCTACAGTAGATAGCATGTCACAGACAGCTTGCTATCTACAGTAGATAGCATGCCATAGTTAGTGAAGGCACTTTGCTCTTTGTTATCTACAGTAGATAGCATGTTGTGGTTAGTGATGGCAACTTGCTATCTACAGTAGATAGCATGCCATAGTTAGTGAAGGCAATTTGCTCTTTGCTATCTACAGTAGATAGCATGTTGTGGTTAGTGATGGCAACTTGCTATCTACAGTAGATAGCATGCCATAGTTAGTGAAGACAATTTGCTCTTTGCTATCTACAGTAGATAGCATGTTGTTGTTAGTGATGGCAACTTGCTATCTACAGTAGATAGCATGCCATAGTTAGTGAAGGCAATTTGCTCTTTGCTATCTACAGTAGATAGCATGTTGTGGTTAGTGAAGGCAATTTGCTATCTACAGTAGATAGCATGCTATAGTTAGTGAAGGCAATTTGCTATCTACAGTAGATAGCATGCTATAGTTAGTGAAGGCAATTTGCTATCTACAGTAGATAGCATGCTATAGTTAGTGAAGGCTACTTGCGATCTACAGTAGATAGCATGTCTTGGGTAGTAAATGCAATTTGCTATCTACAGTAGATAGCATATTATGGCTAGTGAAGGCAACATGCTATCTAAAGTAGATAGCATGTCATAGACAACTTGCTATCTACAGTAGATAGCATGCCATAGTTAGTAAAGGCAATTTGCTCTTTCCTATCTACAGTAGATAGCATGTTGTGGTTAGTGATGGCAACTTGCTATCTACAGTAGATAGCATGCCATAGTTAGTGAAGGCAAATTGCTCTTTGTTATCTACAGTAGATAGCATGTTGTGGTTAGTGATGGCAACTTGCTATCTACAGTAGATAGCATGCCATAGTTAGTGAAGACAATTTGCTCTTTGCTATCTAAGTAGATAGCATGTTGTTGTTAGTGATGGCAACTTGCTATCTACAGTAGATAGTATGCCATAGTTAGTGAAGGTAACTTGCTATCTACAGTAGATAGCATGCCATAGTTAGTGAAGGCAATTTGCTCTTTGCTATCTACAGTAGATAGCATGTTGTGGTTAGTGATGACAACTTGCTATCTACAGTAGATAGCATGCCATAGTTAGTGAAGGCAAATTGCTCTTTGTTATCTACAGTAGATAGCATGTTGTGGTTAGATTATACTAGAGGAGTATGAAACTACTAACATCAAAAAGTATCAAAAGTAGAGGGTATTACTCAGACTGTGAAACTTCTGAAGGCAAAACAACTCTTTCCGTGAATTTTGAATTTTTTTTTTTTTTTAACATAAGCATGTTTTGTGCTGAATGTAAATGATTGAACTGTGTAATATACAGTGTGAATAGGTAAAGAGATAAACACACTGTTAATTTTCATCATGTATGCATGTCATAATGTCACCACAGACTTAATTTAACTCACAAGAGAAAACATCAGAATGATCTAATTTGATGATCTCATTAACCGTTAACCCTCCATGTTATATCATATTATTATCTCTTCAGGGTTAAGAACATGACATGAATATTTTGCAATAATTGGAGCAATTTTCACAGAAATGGGAATAAAAATGTTGTCTTAAGACAAAATTAGCAAACATCGATTTAAATATTCATACTATATGTGTACCCTATGGAGTATGGTGTATGGGTAATTTGGGTATGGAAAAGATACATTTGACTGAAATTGGGTAAAATAATTAAGGTGAAAGAAAAGACAGAAACACGTAATGAGAAGAAATCAAATTAACCCAGCGGATTAACGGCAAATTCATTCACTCAATTTTGACTAAATCAAAGAGATTTTAGAGCTCACATCGCCTGTAAATGTGTCCCTAGAATTTGTTACCATGGTTACAGAGAAATCTTTACATTTCTGTAATTTTGAAGATTCCCAAGATACTCCTCCAAATTGAGAGGGGAAATGTTTAGATCTGGGTTGAGATTAAACGAAATGAGAATTAGGAGAGAAATTAAGAGGATGGGAGTAGGAGCAGGAGAAGAAGAGAGAGAGAGAAATGTGAAGGGGCGAGATGGCAAGATGAGATAGTGGGTAAGAGACTATTTTGAGCTTATTATTACACTAAGAACTAACAAAATGAGACAGTGAGTAAGAGACTGTTTAAGCATATTAGTACATTAAAGAGCCAACCTAAGAAACAATTCTGACACTGACAGCCAATATAGGTGCGTTATAACGCCCGTCGGCAGCAGTAGATCAACGACACGTTCCTCGATAAACACGCAGCCTGCGAGCCATCCTTCAAAACCGATATTTCCTTGCATTTATTCGGGACTGTCCCCTGTTTTGTTTTTTGACATGTTTAAATTGGTTGGGCCATAGTCAAGCTGTCATCTCTGGTTGGTAATTATAGTACATAGAGTAGCAGCCTGAGATATTGATGATCTGACCTGGGAAATGCCATGTAATGTCACCAGTGGCATTCATGCCATTAATACTTTCCTATCCATTTCTATACAAAACTTTACATATCATGAATTTTTAAATCAAAATCAACAGGCCTATCTCAAGAACCACTGAACCAATACTAGGCTTGTTTGTACTCATTTCAATGCATTTTTCATGCTGATTTCAAATATCGTCATGAAATTAAAATTCTGAAATTTTTTTTAAAAATGTGATAAAAAAATTTGTCAGTGGATTTGACGTCCATCTTCAAAGGGTTAGAGCAATATAATTTGGCTTGTGGTATTAGAGTGAAGTTGTGTTGAAAATGTGTCGTATAACGGCTTAATAACGTTGTTTGTCTTCACATCACATTCAGTTTATATTCATTGATGCGATCATTAACGGTATCGTTTCCACTCTATCACGTATGTGCGAGAGCGTCGTCTGCCGTTTTACCCGTAAATGACTCTGGGTTGTCTTTATTATATAATGGTTTACAAAAGGTTAGTAGTCTCTTTAGAAAGTAAGAAATAGGTTAATTGGTTGGCGCATAACTGTAGGAACTTTGGCATATTGGGCTATTCCATTTAAAATCCACACTACCATGACTACCCCTGTTGAAGATTTGCTAAAGTCTTCCATAGAGGGAGTATGAGTTTCAAATAGAATAGACAGTTTGGGTACCTACTTCCATTTCCTCACTCCAGTTGTGGCAGATATAGGTAAAGCCATAATACAGGTGGAGTATGAGTTTCAAAATGATTAACCCTGAGCAATTACATTTAAAAAATATACTCCCCTTGTAGAAGATATAGCCAAAATCTTCCACAAGGGTAGTGTGGATTTCAACTGGAATAGCCCATTTGAAGTTACATCTTCACTGAAATCTATTCCTGTTACTCCCTATCATTATATATCATCAGATATGGGAATTACCGGTGGTGCTCACAACAGGGAGGGGTACCCCAGTGGCATACTGATCAGAAGGAAGGTAGGGGCATGTTGCCCAACCCCTGGGCCCAACCTGGCTTGAAATATTGGGGCAAAATTGACAGGTGTTTATGACGTGCATCCTTCATTTGGCACGTTTTATGCCACAATTGTCCGGTCCTCATCTTAGCCTATTTTTAACATAAAAGTAAAGTTTGGGCACACTTTTTGTGAATTTGTCCCGGTAAAGTCAGCCCGTTTGCAGAAATAAATTCCAATAAAGCCGTTATAAGCTCAAATTCCACTAATAAAACATGCAACATTGTGATACACAGTTTGTCCACTGTTTTTCCAACTGAACAGAAATAACTAATCCAAATTAAGTTTCACCACTTTTCTCCCAACCTTCCATTGACCAATATTAAATTTGCCATTGACCAGTGCCATTTGTCTGTTAGCCTTTTCTATGTTGTCATGTCATGCTCAGCAAAAAGAGTGAAATATTTTCAAAAATTGAATTTCCTAGAGCAACAACACAGATCTAGAGCACAGATACTTTAAATGAATCACCCTATATTATTTCACTCCTTCTTGAGATTATAAAAAGCCTACTTAATTTTGAGACAAAACTTAAGATTGTGATCATTTTTAGAACAGAAATTCCACAGCATAGGTATGTACCAATTAACTTCCCTAAGATCTTAAACAAGCTAATCTATCAGGGCACAGTTCCTTAACCCCAATATACTTGTACACATATGGAATGACCTTTGAATATGCTGGGTACAAAAACTCATACCCCACACCAAAAGGTCAATTTAAGGTCATATACTGTTGAGATGAGGTTATTGAACAGTGGCATTGTAGATGAGACCATTGTAGCTCATCTTATTTCTCGCTCTCATACCATGACTCATACAGTCACATTTTGTTCAATAAAATCCCCAGATACACTTCAAAAGTTATCACTGTAAACATTTAGACAAATCATCATCCCCTAGAGACCACAGTTCATTGACCATGTTCACTGAATGGCTTCAAATAGATACAGAGTATATTTTTTTTCCAATGAATTGTCAACCATTTGAATAAAATAATTCAGTGATTTCAACAAACCAGGATAAACCACTGATTGGTTGATTGATCAACTGATGGCAAATATCTGACTGATGAACATTCAATTGCATGCATTGACTGATTGATTTGATCGACAGTCAATCGATTGATTGATTGATTGATTTCCCCCCTGAAATTACCCCATAAAACTATCAAATGATGAAAAGTTGTCCAAAGCAACTGTTTTCCTGACACGTATGTGGGCTCTGGAATTGGTAATTTTTGGCCATCGAACTTTGCCTGTTTTTGTGCCTACATAGGTTGCTTATCTTAATACTAATTATGGCGTGTCCGTCCGTCCGTCTCTCTGTCCGTGCGCTATCGCGTTCGCGTCCGCGCGGTTCGCGTTCTCGCGGTGCACAATCGCATGCTCGCGGGGCGCTATCGCGTAGTATCAACGCGGAGTGCCGGCGGGAGCAGTGCGTGCATCGGAAAGCATTAGGCCTACTTTCAACACATATTTCAATACGGAACGCGTGGATTGGCCTATTTCCGCACAACATTATTATTCCCGAGGTCTTAATGGTTATCATTATGATAAAAATAATCTGTTAATAAAATAATCAGGTAAGGCCTATAACCCGTAATATTAGGCCTTATTGGGTTGACATTTCACCCGATTGATTTCATTACTTTAGTAACGGCCTACATCCAATCTAGATACTAATTTCGGGGTATTTTCGGGGTCCTCCAACGTAGTAGCAGGACATTCAGAGCTTGGAAGAGGTGAACGATGGGTTTCGATTATGGTACCGAAGTAAGCGTCACAGCTACAAAACAGAGTTGTGTCAAGTTGGATCTTGATCATTGAGAGACGGCGAGGCCTATAGTAGTTTAATAGGTCAGGGCAGCTATATGGGTAATGGGTGTTGGGCAATTAGAGATAGGCCTATTACAAGAACCGCACAACCCGAGAACCGCGAAATCTAGTCGTATATGTTAATGTGCACACTGATTTTCATCACTTGTTCTAGCGCACTTTTGTATTCCCATTGATTCATGTTGTTTCTACAGGTTTAGCACTTCTTTAAACCTTGGAACTGGAAATTTTTGGCCATCGAACTTTTCCTACTTCTAATGCCTACATTTGCTGTTTTTGTCCCCCCTCTGCGTACTATCTAGTCTGTATTTTACTTGTTTCCCCACGTCAAGGTGGTGTACCTTGCTCTTTTTCTTTCCAGTTGTCCAAATCAATAAATGATTGCTTGACTTTTAATTGATTGATTTAAACAATTGACTGAACAAATGATTGATATTGATTGATGATGAATGAATGTTGGATTGATTGACTTTGACATTACTTTCTGTGGTAAAATCACAGAAGACAAAGACACATATCTGATGGGGTTTATATAAACTGAACAAGAAAGAAGAAGACACAAGCATGGGCGAAATCAGAACACACGATAAGAAACCCAATTCATGACTAATATTTCCTGCAACTAAACTTTAGTCATAACTACCTCAAGTCTAAGCATTTAATTTCACATAAAACACAAGCCTAAATTTGATACTCATAACCTTGTGGATAGGGCCCTATTGAATGTCCCATCCTGCATGGTGACTCCATTGAAAGTCACACTCCCTGTGTAGAAGATTAAGGCAATGTCTTCCACAGGGGGTGTATGGATTTCAACTAGAATAGCCCCATGTCCGGTCCTGCTTGCAGCACATCATTTGGTAGGTAAATCTATACCAACAATGCAACTTTATTCCCAAATTGTCCTGACCTTTTCTTATATTTCTCAATGTGCAACTAGAAGATGAAAGCTAACACTAACACACTCATAGATGTTTAATCATTGGGGCTTTGGAGAAGAAAAATAAAGGACTTTTATGGTTTCTAATATTATAGACTCGTAGTCAAGTATAAACTTGTTGTAAGTTGATGTAGCATTCAATACGTGGCTCTTAGTCTTATATGCTGCTATCTACTGATGATACACTGACTGATAAACTATGTTATACCCTATTTACACAAGGTTGCAATCAATTTCAGTGAAGTTGCAATCAATTTGATTTGTATTTTAATTGTAAACAGGTAGAATCATAATCAATCATTGTAGTAGTTTAAATGATGACTTGGATCATCATTCATTTTGAGGTGAATTTAATTACTTATGAGTTTTCAATAACATACTTGGTTGAATTTGCTATCTCCTGCTGATACATTTGTTTATTAATGCAATTAAATAACAGAGTAATTCTCAGGCATTTGTGCTATTGTTTTTAAAACTATCAAAGAGCCATCTACTGCCAATAAAATAGCAGATATATAGACCGAATAACACTCTTTTAACCAACTCCAATAGTTCTACGCTATTTGTACAAATCACTTTGATAGGCCTATTACATAATATTACAGCTATCTACTGCTGATGTAATGACTAATAAACTATCTCAATTGACCAACTTCGATGGCTCTCTGCTAATTTTTGCAGTTGCCTTAAAGAAATTATTATAGAACTATCTTTCTACTGCTGATATAACAACTGATAAATTATCTCTTTGATCAAACTCAATAATTATTACAATATTTTTTGGTATTTTTGTGATGACTTTGAACATTATGCAACAGACATACTACTGCTGATATACTGACTGATAAACTACCTCAGTTGACCAAACTCTATAATTAAAAGATTCTTTTGGCATTGTTGTGACAGCTTTGTGACAGACATATAATGTAGCTATCTACTGCTGATATACTAACTGATAAACTATCTCTGTTGACTAAACTCTATAATTAAAAGATTCTTTTGGCATTTTTGTGATGGCTTTGAGACAGACATATAATGTAGCTATCTACTGCTGATATACTAACTGATAAACTATCTCTGTTGACTAAACTCTATAATTAAAAGATTCTTTTGGCATTTTTGTGATGGCTTTGAGACAGACATATAATGTAGCTATCTACTGCTGATATACTACTGATAAACTCCTTCTTTCTCTTACTTTCCACTGCAGGAAGCACATTGCACATGAGTGTGTTGTGTGTACGAGCATATATACATTGGGGAACCTCACATATTCTTGGCTCTAAAGCATCAAGTACAGCACATCTTTAATTATATATCTGATAACAAACTGCTGACCCAGAGTCGTCATAATTTCATTTCCAACATGCTCCCAATCCCTGGATCGTTTCCTTATGACCTTTTTAAAGATGAGTATAAATCTATTAAGTTGAATTACTAAAAGCCTCCCTACAGGGGAATCTAATGGAGGGAGGATTATTACAACTGTCTGTCATTCTGGCCTACCCCTCATGTATTAATCTAACAGTGGCATTAACAGTTGGCAAAATAGGAAAATTAGCACTGTGTATAAATTCAGATCAGGTGTACGTAAAATGCTTGTGTATTCATGATCATAATAAATGAGGATAAGTACCCCTCCCTGTTGCATGATGTGAATAAAATGCTATTCCAGATGAATTTCACACTACCCCTATGGAAGATTTTGGAAACAGCTTCCTCAGTGGGAGCAAGTTTTTCAATTGTAATTGGTCAAAGTTAATTATTTTGAAACCCATACTCCCCCTGCATTATGGTTTTACCTATATCTTCCACAAATGGAGTGAGTATTTCAAACAGAAAATTCAAAACTTATACTCCCTCTGTGGAAGTTTTTAGTTAAATCTTCCACAGGGGTAGTGTGGATTCCACTTGGAAATATGGCTTTGCTTAAATCCTATGTGAAATCTTATATGCATATATCACAAACACAAATCCTGTCAAGATAAGCCGATTTTGAACATTTTTAACATACCCTGAACCTTGCAGCAATGGGAAATACAGCCTTCACCATGGGAAGGAAAATAGGAAGGTAAAGGTTGCCATATCATTATGCTCAATGTAATCACAGATGTGTTCCAAAATCTGTGATGTAATATACATTATATAATCTGTCCAGATTCACAAAATGTGGTACAAGCACCCCACCCCCTCCACTCATGGACATCAAAATAAAAAATAAAAAAGAGGAAAAGGCCAACAACAACAAAAAAAAAGAGAGAAGACTAAAAAAGAGGGAAAAGACCAAAAAAGAGGAGGAAAATGAAAGAAAGGAAAGAAGTAGAAAGAGAAAGAGAAGGACTAACCACTTTAAGCATCCCATAATGTCAGATCCTGCATTGGCCCCTGGTCATATTTAAAGACATGCCTTTATTGGACATAAAATCATTATAATTTTTACAGAATTTACAATAAGCTAAATTTGATCAAAACAGATATGTCAATTCACATCCTATTACTATGTATATTGGCATTCATACAATTGCTCATTATTATGAGTAATATTGACATTGAAAACATAATGAGCATTAATTAACATTTTGCTAAAGAGTGTAAAAGTTGTTGTATGGATCACTCAAAATACAATACAAAACCACTGCACAATAGAACTAGGAATGTTAGTACTTATTTGAAGACATTTTAAAAATACATTTCAAATAATGGTCACAACTTTTGAACATTACACCATTATTGGAAAATTAATAAACATATTGAAGCCTTTGGCTGCTCTCGCATATAAAGGTTTTAGGAATGTGCAGGGCTTTTATCATAGAACATGGTGTAAGCTTAACTCTTTCCATGCAGGTGTTGACTGCAGATGACATGTTTCAAATTTTCTTTAAAAATTCCAAAATTTCAGAATTGTACAATTCCATTACCATATTTGGCATCAGTGTGAAAAATGCATTAAAATGAGTACAAACAAGCCTAGTATTGATTCAGTGGGTCTTAAGGTAACCCTTGATATTTTGAGAAAATATTTCAAAACTTGAACTTTTTATGTTGAAGCATATCATGCAGAGCATTAACAATACAATGCAGCACATCAGGTGGCAAACCAACACAGCTGGTATAAAATGAATCACTGGGCCAATACTAGGCATGTTTGTACTCATTTGAGCGCATTGAGGTACATAATTATATCTCAAGAACCACCCATTTTGACATAAAAAAATAACAAGTTCTTCCATCTGTTTACGCATATAGGGGTTAAGTAAAAATGTGGCTTTTCATTACATGACATGGTGTAAGCTTAACAATAGACTGTAACACGTTAGGTGATATATGAACGCAGCTGGTGTGAAAATGTCTTAATTAACATTAATTAATGTATTGATTCACACTTATTAATGTATTGATTGGTCTATTTTTTGTATCAGTGTTTCTATATTTTATAGTTTCCCTGCATCTAATTAATAATTGATATTTATCTACAGCATACATGTATTACACAGTTATGGTACATGAGAGTCAATTATTTATATAGTTTAATTGTTACAAATCAATGAATTAATGAACAATGGTGTCTTATGGGTAGCCAGATGAACATTAAGTTTGATCTTAAAATGTGTAACTGGAATGCAATGCCTCAAATGTTTGTACATGTATTTGCTTGATTCTTTTTGGCCTTTTATTTTGTTTCTCAAATTTCATTACATTTTCGTCACTGATTTGGCAATTATTATACTGACAATTACTTAGGTTTTTTTTAACAAAATATGCTGAAGAAATAATTTTCAGCAACATATTTTTTACGGCTACATTTGTTACAGAATAATAACACAGTCTGTAAAAATGATACCTCCTGATTTCATCATTTAATATCACAAAATTACCTTTTAAAGAATCATAAAGCTTACTGCATAGCATCCCGGACATAAATAAACCTTACTTTTATATTCATAATTTCAATAATTATAAGCTAATATTAATCTTACCAAATTATGATAATAAGTCAAATCTCAGAACAAAGACTTTGTCGGTGTTCTTGAAAACACCTGAAAGAGACTAACCATGAACTAAAACATGTTCATGGACTAAAAGCTAATAACAAAATATTACAGTGAAGGTCAGGTATTTTCAATATACAGTGCCGACTGCAGCAGATCTTGCTGCCAATTGCGGCGCAACCTTTGAGGATTATGAAGCAGGGATTTAACACAATTTTGTAGGATTAAACTACTAATGTAAGAGGAGGGCTGGATGGTTTAGGGAACATGTTGGAATACATGTTAACCATATGAGAACTACCTGCTGATTGGCCAAAATGAATATTGGATCCAATTTTGAACCAATCAAGGAGGATCATCTGCAAATGCAAGATTAACCATAAATAGTCTAGTCATAATTGGCAATTGAAATGAGCATTTCAAGTTATCAACCAATCAGAAATGCTGTTAGATGACCAGTAGTATCCAGGGGGTTAACATCCATGGTTAACCCAAATGTTGGTATTAATTTAGTTTTAATCAATATTAATGTTATATGAGCACACATATTTCAGTTTTGATTTTAATGTATTGATATTCATAACTGCTAAACAACATACATGTAACAGCTGTAGATTTTCTTTGATATTTTTAGTGCACTTTTTAAACAAACATACTGTGAATATTTACCTTACAAGATAGAGCTGAAAATCAAGAACTTTATATAAATAATACATCCATCATGTCTTCACCTTCAGTCAGTGCTAAAATTTCCTCATTGAATTTTGATCTAATTTTCTTTAAATTCAAAGATCCAAATATCAAATTATATCTTCAATGCACTGACATTTTCCTTAAAAGATTACATTATTCAACTTCCAAATTATATTCAAACCATCAAAGCTCTGAAGATACCCGGTACTCATCATATGTGCATTTTAAAACTTGCCATTGAGGCCAAAATTGTTAAAAAGAACACAAATATATAGGAATAATAATAGTATCTGTCAGAGTTCTTTAAGATCAAAGAAAACCATAGCTGCACATCAATGTGCTATTTTATCACTCAATTACTATACAGCTTCAACTTTTTGCTCTTCAAAAAACACATCCCAAATTCCCTCTAGATTAGCCTAACATGAGCATCCCACATACATTTAGATTGACTGTATTACTGTAGGCTACATGCTTACTTTTAAACATAAAGACCGAAAAAAACTCATTAAATCTCTGTGACGACGTAGTTGCCATAGTCGTATGCATGGAATGCTCCGTAGTGACGTGCCACAACGACGTTATTTGCTTGATCAAGCTGGTAAGTAAGCACACGGAATACGTAAATAATTTGGTTTCGCAAGGCTTGTAGTTTTAACACTTAACATTCTAAAAGTGCAACATGATAGACCCTCCGACAATTCATAATGTTGCTCATAGCATATATACATCTAACATATGCTGACAGTTTTCATGAAATACACATCAAATGATTCTAGCATTAGTTGCCCAAACGATAGATACGCTTCAATATTTTGTCAGAAAATATAAAGTTTAATTTAATTTCAGGTTTTGACAATGAGTACATGTACAATATTAGCAGGCCCATCATAACCAAGGGGAGGGGGTGGACCCCACCAAAAAAACAAATTGCCAAATGCCCCCCAAAAACCCATTTGCTAACATAGTGAGTGAAAAAATAGAGGCTTTTAGCCCCTTCTGGTCAAAAAGGTCAAAATTTTAAATCCGCCCCCGTTCACTTTTTCAAAATCAGCCCCCACCTTACACACTAAAAACTACGGGGTTATATTTTCCGTGGTCATTTTGAATTGACCATGTTTGGGGTTGTTTTGACCCTTCAAGGGGGTTGTACTGTTTTAATTTGACCACATTCACGAGGTCATTTTAGCCACGATTTAACGTGGTCAAAAACTTAGTGGTCATTTTGCCGATACCGTCGCGCATTGATATCAGTTTCAATCTTCCGCTTTGAAAATCTCAATTCATAAATGAGTTTAAACATGAGCTGCAATTAATGTTTGTTGATTAATAAATAAAACTAATTTTTGACCGAAGTTACCCAATTTGTCAACTTTATAATGACTTGCATTTGAACTATTTGCACACACGGTGTGCATCGGCTTCCCATGTGGTCACATCAGCGCCATATTTGTTCTGATTGTGCAGCTCAGCGGATTGTCGTGTGCTTGTCTGCATGATGGAATATGAAAAGTTAGTTGAAAAGTGAGACTGCAAGGATGCATAGACCCTTGTCTATGCACGCAGATTCATTCAATTTCATGCTGTCGTGGCTGGTGTCTTGGCTGCAGTTGTTATAAGCTTATATCATGTAAGCTTATAATACGTGAACTGTCATAGGCGATGACTGACTTTGTGTGAGCGTGATACACAGATGCATTTTGCAGTTTGCTGTTTATGTAATGCTTTCTCTGTGCAGAAACACACTTATGTCCTGGTGGGACCAGCATGACCATAGGCCTACTAAAAAAATCCAAACAACCCCTAAATGTGGTTATTGAGTAACCCTATAAAACAACCCTTTCAAATGGGTCATTTCATTTGACCCCGAAATGAGGTCATTAAGTAACCCAATAAGGCAACCCTTTTGAAGGGGTCATTTCATTTGACCCCGAAATGTGGTAATATTTTGACCCCAATGGGGTTACTATTTGACCCAAATACGTAGTCATTGCAATGACCCCGACCAATGGGGTCAAAATGACCCCGTTAGTGGTATGGTGTTTAGTTGATAACTATGCTGGGGTCAAAAATGACCCTGTTCTCCTTCACAGCTGGTTTATGTTGTTCCTAACACTCATTGTTCCAAACCACATGCAGTCTGGGCCCAAGACAATTGTCACCTTTGTTTCCAGGGTGTGTACAGGCACAGATATGGTACAGGGTTGCAAAATTGGGCAACTATTTTTAAAATCTTAAAAGATTTTCCCTGCAACTTTTGACAATTTCCTACCCCAAACCAAAGAAAATGTTGGGCAACTTCCCCAAAGGGGCTCCTGCAACTTCTGGTAGTTTCCACAGAAACAAATGGTAAGATATAATAAAATTGGGCAGATTTTTGACAATTTGAACCACAATTCTGGCTGAAAATGGTTTCAAAGGGGTGGTAGCAAGGCATGTTTGAAAAGAAACACATTTAACACAATTCAACCTGCATGATAAAAACTAAGAAACAGACAAATAATTACTTTCATGTTCTCACCAAATGCATACCAATACTTGCCAGTCATGATTGTGTGAATTGTAAGTAAATAGTTCAAACCCTTTACTGGCTCTCTCCAGAAAATCTGGAACATTGTCCTCCCTGACTCAACTTGAAAACATTCCCCATATTCGCTGTCAAAAATATTGACAGCAAATTCAATAGTAAAGCCTGATTTTGTCACCCTATTCTCATCATTTTATCATGTGAATGTTATCAGTGAACCATTTCAATAGTTTCAAACACACACTTGTATGTCATATACAATGCTACCATCTGCAGTAATAATGTGAATTGATGCCACATTCTTGAAATCGTTACCATTGATAAATGACAGGAGAGGTTCTAAAGTTTCTACGATTGTGACGATGATAATGTCTCATTTTCGTTTGAATACCAATAGTTTTATCAAACTTCTTCTAAGTAATCACGTTTTCACATCAAGTAGGGTTAAAATTATCACAACATTACAGGATATCGACAGGAAGTGTCTGATATTTTATAAGCGATATATTTCGTTGTTGAAGACTTACCTTTCAAGAGATTTTACTCCCATTGTCAATCTTTTAAATCTTTATCATCATGCCGTGCATGCGGTATAATATTAGCTAATAATTGGTAACATTATCAGCATCATTTTTAATAGTCAATCTTTTCAATGTTTATCATCATGCATGTGGTATAATATTAGCTAATAATTGGTACATTATCAGCATCATTTAGCCAATCTTATAAAATCTATATCATCATGCATGTGGTATAATATTAGCTAATAATTGGTAACATTATCAGCATCATTTAGTCAATCTTATGAAATCTATATCATCATGCATGTATATTAGCTATGATTGTGTGAATATAAGTATCATTTAATCATTATAACCATCATTATCGTCATCACCAATATCATTATTGTGGTCACGATCATGATCATTTTTATCATCGTCATCTCCATCATATCATTCTCATCATGAAGTCACCACCACCACCATCATCACCACCATTGTCATCCTCATATTTTGTTCTTATATTAATAATAATATCATATTGAAAAAATATGGAACTACATTTATAGACCACTTGACATGTGACGTCATTGCCCGGCAGTTTGTGTGCAAATTATGGCAATTTCCATTGTTCTTTGCCCTGCAGTGTGCATACGCATCATATAGTTTACTCAGGACACATGCATTTTAAATTGCCCACAACATTTCATATAGTACAAGAAAGCTATTGAACAGTGTAGCGGTTCATTCAAGCATATCAATAGACCAGTCCCTCGCCTTTGTTGATAAACAATGATGTCAAGTGGTCTATATGCTATTCATTTGATGTGCCTACCTGTTCCACTTCAATTAGAGGGGTGTTGAGATACCAGCTTATGTAGCTTTATGTGTCTATGATCTGACAACTGAACACCCCTCTTACTCAAGTGGAACTGGTGGGCATATTGGATCATGAACATCCTTTAATTCACCCACCGCATGGTTCCGCTATGTGCGAGGAGAGCCACGACCTAGCAGTGTGCATGAATGGGAATTGAACCAGTCATATAACATTGCGTAAAGTTATGTAATTCTTCCTTTCATATCATACCAGTTTGAGGCTCTCCTTGCATCACGGTGGAACCATACAATAGGTGAATGCTGTACTATATAAACTTCTGTATCAATAACACAATGACAAAATAACCCTGTATAAATGGCACCCAGCAAAAGTACAAAAAAAATAAAATTGTTTATAAATTGTCTAAAAGTGAAGGGTAAGTGATTAAAATTGTTATTATTTTTGAAACGAAAAAAAAAATGGCAACAAATGAGGAAAAGAGCAGTATTGACAACGTTGTGACCCATTCCAATACATGTAGCTATTACAGATTCATGTAAATATCTTATTTTATCTACATAGCTTTCGGCTGAACCACTATGTTAGCACATCTATGACAATGACAAAGGTACCAAAATCTGATTTTGGATGATTTTTACGATACAATCGTCCAGATGAGCAAATCACAGAATGGGCTTTTAAAACCTGTTACCTTTAAATCTGTAGTGGCTCCGGAACCGAGGCAAATCCAACATGTTTCCTTTAATCACTGCGTTCTCGTTTTTAAAGACATTTCTTGTTTGGATGGATGCTTTCATATTCATATACAACTATATATCCTTAAAATAAAGTTGCATCCATATTAAGTCACCACTAGGCAGTGGTGGCGCTACAGGGGGGGGGGCATGGGGGGAAAATGCCCCCCAGTCAGAACTCTTGCCACCCCTGTTTCCCCCCAGTAAAAACCCAAAATTACGAAAATTTGACCTTTTTATGTAATTTTGCCTCCCTGAAATTCACTTTGCCCCTCAATGCCCCAAAAAAAATTCCTGGCGCGCCACTGCCACTAGGCATGTTAGTACTCAAGAGTTCAATGACCTTGAATCCCTCAAACCCTTTAACTCAATACATCTCAAAATTCTCCTCCAGAACTCCTCATACTAAAGTTCACTTCATACATTGACAGCCCAGGTTGAGCACTGACAAGGCAAAATATCTGAACTCACATACAGCTACATCCACATCTCAGCCCTAACAGCCCATAGCTTTGATTACAGTCTTGAGTAATGACAATTTTGAGCCGAATTTATTTTCACATTGTATGTATTTCCATCAAGTTCCATGCACACAAACTTAAAATGCATTTTAAATATTACTTATAGTGTGTAAATGTTCTTGGTCCAATAAAATGTATAATTCACAAATAAAGACAAGCAAACAAAGTTTTAAAATTTATGAGAGTGAAAAAATAAACTATGAAAATAAGAAGCTATAAAATGTTTTATTTGCATCTTTGTTTTCCCCCTACAGAAATACAATATCCAAGTTATTGACTGAGAGACGACTCAACACGGGTTCTTCACCTCCTACAATAAACGTGATGATGAAAAGTTTGTTGCATGATGTGAAGACGACTATTTCAGCGATCCAGGGAAAATGGCTGACATTGATGACTCCAACAATTCATCAGCAACAACTAGAAATTGTCCAATCACCACAAGCCAAATTAGCCTCATATCCGATGACATAGTTGAGTGACCTTCATTTAGTCCATTCAATAATCATAGCTCAAAATTTGACCTCAACTGAACTGAGTCTCATCAGATGACAGGTTGCGTCAGCGCTACGCGCTTCAGTTGAACGCCTCGCGCTACGCACTCACTAAGTCCCTGAGGGCCACAAACTGTGGCTAGGCTATCATCAAAGATGTGTAAATCTACCTGCAAATGTTGAATCAATTTTTCATCTATTCATCAAAGTCAATGATAAAAAATAATAATAATATACATGTATGTGAATGACCTTGTATTCTAAAATCTACATGGCCCAGAAATAAGTTTAATAAAAACACCTTGCGAAGAAAACACTCACAAACGGTAAGACAATATTGGATGAAATGATACTATCCAGCTAAAATTTCAGTTCCTTTTTAAAATTCTTGTTGGAAATTCACAACTTATATTTCCATTTTTTTCCTGTTGGAAAGCTAGTGTTACACCCGTTCAATGTTAGGGGCGCACCATTAGATTTCCAGGGGGGGCATGGGAGTTTTTTGAAGAAAAAAACTTCGCCCACTAGTGAGAACGAAAAAAAAAAAACTTTGCCCACTAGTGAGACGAAAAAAAAAAAAAAAATTTTGCCTCACCATGATGAGTAAAAAAAAAAAAAATTTCCCCCACCCCACCTTCAAAAAAAAAGAACATAAAAATTGAAAAAAAAAAAATTGGTGCTCTCGAATGAAAAAAAAAAAAATTCTGCCTGACCCAAACTCCCATGCCCCCGAGAATCTAATGGTGCGTCCCTTATACTGTTGATTGTGTGTTATTCCCCCCTCCTCCTTGTCCCTGAGAATATTGAACACATAATGTGTGGGAGAGAGACAACGGATTATATTTCAAAATCCAATTTGATTAGTCTGATTAAAAAATATGACCTAAACAAGCAAAATGAGAATAATATCATCATATTTTGTATGAACCGATTTACTATTCAGGGCCTTATGTTCTTTATTGATGAATGCTCATCAGTGTGTTCGCCAAAGGCTTCAACATAAAAAGCCCCAAGTTTTGGGATATTTTCTCAAAATATCAAGAGCTATCGTAAGAACCACTGAACCAATATTAGGCTTGTTTGTACTCATTTTAAAGCATTTTTCATGCCGATTCCAAATTTGGTCATGGAAATATAAAAATGTACAATTCTGAAATTTTTTGAATAAAAAAAATGAAACTTGTCGTCTGCTGTTGACACCAACATTGGAGAGAGTTAAATACCCAATGTAACTCTCTGATGTAATTGAAAGTCATGCTGAAGTAAAGATTTCAAAATTAATTGTCCTCATTTTACTTCATCATCAGGGCAGATATCTTTATCACTCTTACTAAACATCCTCAGCAGAAGGCAAACACATAAAAACTGATAAAAATGCAGTACCGGTATCTGCTATGTTGATCTGTAGAGTAAAATTTTACACAATGTATAATGTATAGTTGCTTGGTTCAAAAAATGTTAAACAATAATTTTAACAGTGTACAAAAACAAACTTCGACATCACTTAATGCCCCCTCCCCTTAACAACATTTCTCTTCATAAAATAATTTCCATGGAGTGCATACAGTCTGATTACCATCCCTCCCCTTAACAACATTTCTCTTCTTAAAATAATTTCCATGGAGTGCATACAGTCTGATCATCATCCCTCCCCTTAACAACATTTCTCTTCATAAAATAAATTCCATGGAGTGTATGCAGTCCGATCACCATCCCCCCTTAACAACATTTCTCTTCATAAAATAATTTCCATGGAGTGCATACAGTCTGATCACCATCCTCCCTTAACAACATTTTCTTCATAAAATAATTTCCATGGAGTGCATATAGTCTGATCACCATCCCTCCCCTTAACAATATTTCTCTTCATAAAATAATTTCCATGGAGTGCATACAGTCTGATCACCATCCCTCCCCTTAACAACATTTCTCTTCATAAAATAATTTCCATGGAGTGCATACAGTCTGATCACCATCCCTCCCCTTAACAATATTTCTCTTCATAAAATAATTTCCATGGAGTGCATACAGTCTGATCACCATCCCTCCCCTTAACAACATTTCTCTTCATAAAATAATTTCCATGGAGTGCATATAGTCTGATCACCATCCCTCCCCTTAACAACATTTCTCTTCATAAAATAAATTCCATGGAGTGTATGCAGTCCGATCACCATCCCTCCCCTTAACAACATTTCTCTTCATAAAATAATTTCCATGGAGTGCATATAGTCTGATCACCATCCCTCCCCTTAACAACATTTCTCTTCATAAAATAATTTCCATGGAGTGCATACAGTCTGATCACCATCCCTCCCCTTAACAACATTTCTCTTCATAAAATAATTTCCATGGAGTGCATACAGTCTGATCACCATCCCTCCCTTAACATTTCTCTTCATAAAATAATTTCCATGGAGTGCATACAGTCTGATCACCATCCCTCCCCTTAACAACATTTCTCTTCATAAAATAATTTCCATGGAGTGCATACAGTCTGATCACCATCCATCCCCTTAACAACATTTCTCTTCATAAAATAATTTCCATGGAGTGCATACAGTCTGATCACCATCCCACCCCTTAACAACATTATTCTTCATAAAATAATTTCCATGGAGTGCATACAGTCTGATCACCATCCATCCCCTTAACAACATTTCTTTTCATAAAATAATTTCCATGGAGTGCATACAGTCTGATCACCATCCCACCCCTTAACAACATTTCTCTACATAAAATAATTTCCATGGAGTGCATACAGTCTGATCACCATCCCACCCCTTAACAACATTATTCTTCATAAAATAATTTCCATGGAGTGCAGTCAGATCACAATTAGGCTAAGGATGCGAGGAGGAAGCATAATTAAGGACCTCCTTTTTATCCCATTTCATCATCGTCAACCAACGTGCATAATGTTCCCTGGGGCTCTCTTCAACATCATCTGCAGCCGCAAGCCGGAACATGAAAATTTTAATGAAATTTTTGCGAGATGGGCCTTTTTTCTTCATCTTTTTATAGATCTGTTTTATTTCTTGAATGCTGTTTTTTCTTAGAGTTAGTCCTACTACAGGGGAATATCTTATCGTATAGCAAATGTCGTTTTTTTAAATTTAATGGGCATACCCCATAAAAATTTCTTTTGAAGACCTCTTGTGTCCTCCTGAGAAAATCATTGTCTTTAGGATGCATGTAACCATGGTAATGGTCATTCTGGTCAATAATTCTACCACTGTCCCAGGCCACTCTCCCCCTCCCTTAGAAAATTAAGAAAGATAGCCTGTCCGTCCTGCAGGACTCATGCACTAGTTGATGTAGAGACTTCATGACATCATGAATTAACGATGCAAGGTACTTCAAGATTGGATAATATTGAGTATATAGACCAGAGTGGATGAGTGCATTTTTAAATTGAAGATTTTCCCCGGGGATATTTGGTGATGATTGTAAGCCAAATTCAGGCATTCTATGGAAAATGTAGACTAGTAAAACAAAAATGACTTGGAGTATGTGGGGTAAACACACAAATAGAGAGGATGTGATGGGTTTTCTCTCAGTCATGTGTTGAGTGATGCTATGTGAAGCCAACCAAAGTCTTGATATTGAGTCAAATTATAGGTGCTATCACTATCAGCGAAAGTAAAACAAAATTTAAATTTATGTGAATTGCATAAATTGAACCGATGTTCTTGCTGCCTTGTGACAAGCTGATCTCAAAAGCTACCAACACTATTTTTGGACTCATATGATAATGTTAGCAAGTTATGATAAATATTACACAATCTGATCAATATGGCAAAAATTGAGATATAGGCCAAAATATGGAGTAAAAAACAACAACAAACATACAATTAAAAACATAAGAAAGGGAAATGGACATATCAAAAGTTATAACTTTGCAACCAAATATGCCTTTGAGTCATAATTTAATACTGAATCAAAAAGATTAGTTTACGTCTGACATCAGGGAAAAGGCACAGTGTGATTGGTTACTGACCTGCGCAGTACAGCATTTTTGGTCTGGTTGACAGGACGTCATGCGCAAACTAGTCTTTTTATTTCGGTCTTCAATTTTAGGGATGTCAGTAAGCCTAAGTTCAGTAAGCTTAGATACAGAGCAAACAAGAAATGGCAATAACTCAATTTTCAAAATGTCTGACTTTGTTGTGATTGGATCTGACGATGCAATGTTCTCTCAACCATAGGGTTATTCCTCTCAAGTTATTTCAGCACAAATATGAAAACAAAGATGTTCCACACTTGGATGCACTTTGGGGCTTTTAGTCTGTTTTGGTAATTTATGCTTTATTACCTTGGGTATAGAATTAAGATGTGAAAATATGGCATCATTATTTGCAGCAAAAAATATGCAATCATGAAAAGTACTGATTTTGAGTGTGAAATATTTGTAAAGATCTAATATCAGGAAATTTTGATATTTTTGTTCAAATATTGGGATATTTGATGATTTTGTGGAGGGGGGTCTGACTTGGAAAACCGGGGTGGGTGCTGCCACTCCTAATATTTATTTCATATGCTTGTACTTTTTAAAGATGTCGAAGGAACTGCGACAACTACATACCTGCTAAAACTAACCCCTTTTTACTCTATAGGTCATATTTTATGAATATAATAATTATATAGAAATATCTTAACTACATCCACCAAAGTGTGCTGGCTGGACAGACTACTGACACACAGTCTGATGGGGAGTTGGTGTATGCATTTGAAAGCGTTATCCTGTGATATTGTACTGAAATTGAGCAATTTAAGTGAGTATTACAGTATTACCTGGCTACCTAGAGCAAGTCGTTTTAATACCTCATTGGCTACCATTATTTCTGGTCTCAAATATTGCAATCTTCAGGGCACAGTTCGTTGACCTCAATATGCTTCTACACTCATAATATGACCTTTGAATATAATAGAGTACAAAACTCATACCCCACAACATAAGGGGGCATTTTGAACCAAAACTGTTGCAAGGATGTTATGAACTTTGGCACTGAATATGAGACCGTAGGATTGCATCAACCAACTTGAGTTACAGGGTGATACCTTGGATGAGAGTGAGAGTACATTGGAAGGAATAATCAAGTTGTGTACTGTTAAAAGTAGGGCGGGTGTATTGACCAGACATGGCTAATGGTCAGATGGTCAGTTAATGGTCAAGCTATAGTGTGATGAGCTCTGCTTTCATGCAGAGGCCTAAATGCTTTCGTATGGTTGACTCCAGACTAAAGTAGTAGTAAGAAACCAACCAACCAACATTTGGTCATCCTTAAAGAAACACCTATCTGTTTGAGTAGTATTATTTTGATGAAAAGTAGATTGTATTTATGATGACTTCATCAAACATTTTAATACAATATTTTTGAGGGGCCATTATGGGGAGAGCAAGGTTTAAGGGGTTGTGCTGCTCAAATGGGTAGTTTTAGCACGAAAAATCATCAGACACATGCATGTGTCTGTGTTTCGAATTGGAGAAAAAGATCCTTAAACATGAGTCGACATTGAAATTCCATGGTATGAACAAAGAACACAATAAATTCAAATCTAAAATCCTTTTATTTTTCTCGATGCTATGTGAGAAATGTAGGTGCTACAAAGGTAAAATCTGTTGAAATATTGACCGATATCATATCACCCACAAGGCTTTATATACACATAGGTCCCTATTTTTGGTAAATTCTTGGAAAATGGTTCGAGTTCAATAGCTGAAGCTACACACCCTTATCCAAATATTATAAGTCAATGACCCCCAAAGGTAGGGGTTCATTCAATGTAGGGTTCCTTCACAGGATCAAACATGTTATCATTTATGGTTCTTTGTGGAAAACTTGCTCCTACTAAAGTCATTTGGCAGTAATAGAACTATTTTGTGGAAGAGTTCCAAGTTATTATTTCTTGACACATTCAAATTGATTTTGTCTCACCCATCTCCAGCAATTTTTATCAAATCATTTGGTTGGTATAAAATTTGTAATACCTAACTAAAATTGACAGCTCCCTGCATGCCATACATATCCAATTTGTTCACCCATCCGCAGGTAACACACAGTCCTACATCTAGATAGTCACACCGATCTAAATTTTCTAGCGATGGTAAAATTGTAATCAAAAACTGTGAGAGATGTTCTAGTACTGTAAGATAAGACTCTCTACCTGTAGATATGATACCAGCAAGTCAACTGGGGTTGAAATAAAACTTCAGCGCAAATTGTGACTCAACATCAACAAGTAACACAATGTGTCATTTTAGCCATTATTGTAATGCATGAAGCAAGTGCAGAAAAGATGTGATAAAAAGCAAATGAAGTTTTTCCATAAGCCATTGTTTTTTATGGCATATAAATAGTAAAAGATCCAGGTTATAATCACAACAGTGGGCTACCAAATGACAGGTTTGGTAAACCATAAGTATTAGCCCACTGGGCTACTTTATGACAGGTTTGGCAAACCATACATTAACCTCCACAAACTGTTGATGCAAATGATATCTTAGTTAAAGTGAAAGAGGAAGTTGGGATGATTACAATTTCACATTCTTACATAAAATCAAGGAGCATATCTATTACATCAACATGATCAAGCAGAGTGTACCTGATACTTCCCCTTGCCTGTAGATTCTTTGCTCAAGATATAGAGGGTAAGAGGGAGAAAGAGAATAGGGAAGAAAGAAGGAGGACAGGGAGAAATAAATAGAAGAAAATGGAAGGAAGAATAGAAGAAATCTAAAAGAACAAATACATTAGCATGAGATCAGACACAAGATGAGGAATGAGGAAAGACATCAACAGAAAGACTAGAGAGGGATAAAGGAAAAATAGGATGAAATTAAAAAGAGATAAAAATGGACATAAAGGAGATGGGAAGACCTGGATGTGAGTGGGAAGCAAAGGAAGATAATTGGGGAATAATGCAAAGGACATTGAAGAAATTTAGGAGCAAACAGGGAGACAATGGGAGAATAAGAGAGGAGAAAAGAATGAGAGAAAGGGAGATGGGAGGATGAGAGTGTGGAGTAAAGGAAGATAATTGAGGAATAATGCAAAGAAATTTAGGAGCAAATGAGGGAGACAATGGGGGAATAGGAGAGGAGAAAGAATGAGAGAGAAAGAGGATGGTGCAAAAAGAAGATGAACTGATAAAGGGTTCACCTGAATACTTGATACCAAGAACCTAGATGACGATGCAGAAAGGAGATGAACAAAGACCTCATCATCTCTCTATGTGTGTGTAAATTATATTTTCATATCTCAAGGCGGTACATCTAAAATAACTATTATTTAATCACCAGCTAGAATAAAGTTGTATAGGTGAACAAAGCCAGCCAACCCAACAGCATAATATTTGGCTTGAGGGGACTATTATCTAAAATAACTCCATACTGGGGGACCTGAGTGTCGGATAACCATGGTGATTCAGACATTGAAGAATGAAACACCCCATTGTAACCAAAACGATTTTGATTTATTTCAACAAATCAATATGATAGATATTATTCTAGTTTGTTGGTTTCATTGATTCATAACAACCAAAATTATATCATTATCAATAGCGAAGTTCAATACTTCTGTTCAACAACCAAGCCCCAGAATTGACCTCAGTTGTGGGGTATGAGTTTTGGTACCCAACACTATCAAGCTCATAATATGAGTGTACAAGTGAATTGGGGTTATGGAACTTTGTCATGACACACTGGAATATTGAGAGTGACTATGGGCCAAAATGGCATCATCCCCAATGGCAAAGTTCAGTAACCTCCATTCAACAGTGAAACCTCAGAATTGACCTCAAGTTGTTGAGTATGATGTTTTGGTACCCAACATTATCACAGCAGGTCTTTATGATGAGTGTATTCAAAGGTATTGGTGTTATGGAACTTTGACCGAACACACTGGTATTGATATTTTAGCCCAATAATCAGGTAATTTTAAGGGGTTGGGTTAAAAGGTAACTTAATCATCAGATCTTTTAGTGTATAAATTGAAAGTTGGGTGTAAGCAATTGATGAAATTTTGTCAAATTATGATAGAAATTTGCACATAAAATAAGACAATAACCCTAGCCATGCTAGCTAGGGCCTATATAGGAGTCCATCTGATCTTCTTGTGTGTAAATTGAAAGTAGGGTGTAAGCAATTGATGAAATTCTGTCAAATTATGATAGAAATTATAGATAAAATAAGACAAAAACCTTAACCCCAGCCATGCTATCTATATAGGAGTCCATCCACATAGGTCATATTTCAAACAAAAATGTTAGAATTCAGAATTGTAATGTATGTACTCAATATGGCAAAATTTTTGTTTAAAATAAAATCATTCCAATGAGCACAAGCCTATTGGCTCAATGCTGCAGCTTCAGCGATAAAATGATGACAATTGTGTCAACTTTGCATGGTAAGTGCAGCAAAGCTTCAATCATAACTTGCTGCTCAATTTTATTAATAATAATAGAATGTTTGTATAGGCATTCTTTGAGTTACACTAGTAGTACCTCGCCATGTTGCTGGAATCAAATTGGATACGTAAAATAAATAGAAATCATGAAGAGGAGTTGCCTGTCTTAGATTCCATTATTTGAATGTGACTTGCCATGTTTGCATTTAATAAGTTTCAAGTAATAAAGTTCTGTCTTTTAGAGTTGAAACATAAAGTGAATCTATTTGAGAGTGCAAGCTTAGTTGTGCAATGTTCATATTCAATATTGAGGAACTATGTTATTAGGTCAAAAAATGTAATTTTAATATATTTTTTGAAAATCTCAGGTTGCCTAGAGAGTAAAAAAACTCTAAATCAAACAAAATTGATTTCTAAATTATGACATAATTTTAAAAAATTTGTAAGAAAAAGAAAGTGTCAAATTTGGCAAACAATTCACACATGAAACAGTTAATTACAGATTATACAAGAATAACAGAAACTAGTAAAACTATAATTGATTTAATATTTGTATCTAAGCCAGAGCATGTCATATCATCTGGTGTACATAGTTTAGGGCTCAGCGACCACTCATTAATTTATGTTGTAAGAAAATGTAAACTACCTAAACTTCCTCCAAGAATTGTAAAATCAAGATGCTTTAAGAATTTCAATGAATTGGAATTTATCAACACTGTCAATAATATTGATTGGGACAACATTTGCTCTATTGACAATGTAAACAATGCTCTAAACAAATTTGAAACCTTATTTACAGAAGCTTGTGATAAGCATGCACCTTTTAAAGTGAAAAAAAATTAAAGGGCATCTGCCAGAGTGGATCAATGGAGACTTTTTAAGACTGTGCAAAGATAGGGACTATTATTTTGCAAAGGCACATAAAACAAATAATCAAGAGGATTGGAAACAGGCAAAGTCACTCAGAAATAAAGTCAACAATATGAGGTTTTATCTAAAAAAAAGTTATTGTAATGATGCTATTATTAATAATATGCATGATAGTAAGAACTTATGGAAAACAATCAAGAAAATTATACCAAACAAGTCTTCAAGTGTGCCAACTTCAATTTCCAATAAGGGCACATGTGTATCAAATGATAAAGCGATTGCCAATGAATTCAATGAGTACTTTACATCTATTGGTAATCAACTTGGCAACAAATTTAATGAGTATGATAATATCAAATGTCCATGTAATAATGTGTGTTCTGGACAAAATTGTAAAGTAAATAAGTTTAAGTTTAATGAAATTACACCTGAATTTGTTTGTAATCATATTAGTAATATGCAAAATAACAAATCACCAGGATTGGATCAGTTTAATGTCAGGTTGTTGAAATTGGCTGGACCCTTCATTTCAAATAGTCTAGCTCATATCTGCAACCTGTCATTGAATGGATCTACTTTTCCTGATGAATGGAAAAAAGCCAAGGTGACACCAATATTTAAGTCAGGTGATAAAACAGATGTAGGGAACTTTAGGCCAATTTCAGTATTGTCAATTCTATCAAAAATTATGGAAAGGGCTGTGCATGATCAATTGTATATGTATTTAACTAATGCAGGCCTACTGTCTAATGCTCAATCAGGTTTTCGTGCTAATCATTCCACTTCCACCACACTACTTGATGTTCAAGATTTCATTTTAAATAATATGGATGATGGTTATGCTACAGGTGTTATATTTCTTGATTTAAAGAAAGCGTTTGATACCGTGAGCCATGAAATTCTTATTAACAAACTTCAGAAGTATGGCATAGAGAACAGTGAACTTTTATGGTTTAAATCGTATTTGAGCAACAGATCCCAGACTGTTAGTGTAAACTCAACACTTTCTGATTTTCAATCTGTCAACATAGGAATTCCTCAAGGCTCTATACTAGGTCCATTATTATTCATAATTTTTGTCAATTGCCTGCCTGATGTTGTTGGTTGTAATTGTAAAACTGTTATGTATGCTGATGACACATCATTAATGTGCAAAGCTAAGACTGTTTCTGATCTTCAAATGCAATTAGAGTCATGTCTAAATAAAGTAGCTGATTGGTTCAAAGCTAACAAACTCACTTTAAATGTTGACAAAACTAAATTTATGATATTTGGCACAAAACGTAAGCTTGAAAGGTTCAGTGAAATTCAACTTATCTATAATAATAACATTATTGAAAGAGTTGATGAATTTAAATATCTTGGTGTAAAATTTGACTGTAACTTGTCCTGGTCAGCTCATGTTGATTATAATGTGTAAGAATGTTTCCAAAAGAACTGGTATTATACGGCGTGTAAAACATTTTCTCCCATTCCACACCACTGTAATGTTATCAAATGCCCTTGTTCTTCCTCACCTTGACTATGGAAGCACAGTTTGGTCAAATTTTTCAGTTGAATTTCATAACAAATTACAGGTACTTCATAATAATTTGGCCAGAACAATACTTTCTGCAGATATTAGAACGCCAATAAATGAATTGATGGAAACACTTCAGTGGATTAAACTAGATAATAGATGGCATAATCAATTATTGCTGCTCATTTTTAAATGCTTAAGGAACTTAAGTCCATCATACTTATCTTCTCAATTTAACTTTGTACATGATATCCATACCCACCTAACTAGAAATCATAGTACAAATACATTGATTGTGCCAAAATTTAAATCAAATTCAGGGCTACGTACATTTCATGTTAGAGCAGCCTATGCATGGAATAATTTATCTCCGGTAGTTAGAGCAGAGTTGGAGAATATTTCAATAGGCCAATTCAAATCAGAAGTTACCAAGTTCCTGTTTGAAAAGTTTTATCCTTGTGTACATTGTAATTTTCAATCAATTTCATTATTATCACATAACTTTTTTGTTGTATTTCTAGTTACTTGATCCCATTTGTTGTTGTTTTTTAATGTGTACATCTTGTGTAAATTTTAAATAATTATGATGTTTGTATATAATGTACTTTGTATGAGGGCCTGCTTGGAAAGCAGTGCTTGTCACTGAAGCTGTTTTACCCTCAATAAAGAAAGATTTCTATCTATCTATCTAAACTGCTGCTTGGCGCAAAAAAACAAGGCAAACAACAGGCTTGGAAAAATGGGTAATTCAGGAATCTCATTCCCGGGAAATATGTTAATTGGGGGGGGGGGGGATTATGCTTTGTTTGGATAGAGAAATACATAAGAAATGGTGGGAAATCCTGATATGTGGGAGGGAAATTTGTCTACATTCCTGGGAAATGAACATTTACATACCACAAATATCTACTGCAAAAGATTTATTTTGCCATTCTTTAAAATGTTTTCGTTTCTAAGCTTCCATACAAAAGGAATACATTTGTTTGTTAATATTTTTGGTGTACCTGCTTGTAATTTGAAAGCATTAGATAAATGTGGTGCAAACATGGTTGCATTACAGTGCTCAAATCAAGCCATCTTCATTTACCACACACATTCTGTTCATACATCCAGTCATTTCTTTGTTCTATTTCTTTCCCCATAGACATGTAATACATTAGCATTGATAACTACAGTATGTGGGTATTTCACACTTGACTGCAAATGACAACAAAAGCTGGCATGATGATTGCACTCTCACTTAATGCATCAAGTGTATGGGGGCAAATGACCCCTTCCCTTACTCTATATCAAAATGGGTGGCTGAGAATACTACTTCTCTGATCTCCAGGCTGTACATTTTGCAGACCAAGAACCAATCAAATGCCAATATGAGAGTTCCCTATCCAATCCAATCCTCACCCTCTTTCTTCTATACATTATTCTTCATTTTGGCCAACATAATTATTGCCAATTTGGTTATTGGCTGGTTTGGTCATCCCCATCACAAGACAAGAAACACACAAGTTGGATTCTCAGATTAGGCCGGCTATAAATATCTACACCTTCTTTTATTTAGGCTCTGTTAAGAAGCCGACCGCCCGTCATGCTCCCCGCAGCTTCTTTGTGTAATGTTTGATAGTACATTGAATCTTCCTTTCCAGATGTGCAACTTCACAAGACATTAACATTAAGAGCCAATTTCTTGATTGAAATCTCTGATCTGTCTGTCTGCTAATAAGAGAATCATGAATGACTGTTTGAACATCTTTGATTAATACCAGCCCCCTACTTTTCAAAAAATTCCCCAAGAGGTAAATGTCCACTAAGTTTCTTGGGGTGGGGGTAATAATATAAACAATAATAAGAAAGTAACCCCAAAATATACACTTTCCAAAAAACATTAGCAGTGTAAAAGTCTGATATCGTTGCAGGAAAAACCTCCTATGTGTTTGTGGCCCCAGAACATGTTTAAAACAAAACTGTCAACCAGTTACATAAGGGATTTTGCTTTAACCATATTCAGGGGCCCATGACACATAGGAGGTTTTCCCTGCCCAACGACAATATTCTTTTAAATACAATCTGAATCTTTGCCCCTTTTAGTACATTTGTGGCAATCCTACACTCCTCATAATACAATATACCATATTCAAGTAAATATAATTTGTGTGTAAAATCAAAATTCTTAATTTTTCTTGGAAATTGTACAAATTGTGCCTGCACCTGTCATTTAGAGTGACATTCATGTATGCAGACAGATATTAATATGATATCATATAAACTGGATCCATCGCCATGTCGGTAATCTCAAATTACAGAAAGATGGAAAAATGGTTTCAAGTCATCAATTTATGAAACATAATGACAATTTAATAATAACGACATTAATGACTAACCAATGAGCGCCATTCTCCATGATTAATCACAATATATCAGGACTAAACTTTCTCAATATTGAAATCATTGAATAAACCCAAATGACAGTTTAATGATAATTTGGTGCATCTTTGATACAATTCCCACCTTTAAATTGCCAATTTAATGTGCAAATTTGTGAATTTTTGATATAATTTCCCCCACAAATTAGCTTAGTTATGTGACTCATACCCCCTACTATAACATATCGTCATCATATCATCCTCGATATTGCAGTGTTACTAAATCCATGATTTAGTAGCCCAATTGGGTGACTTTTGATTTTCCAAGCAACTTTTTGTCATTTCCTGTCCCAATGATTAAGACACAAATTGGGTGACTTTTCAACATTTGTTGCCACAATTGCTGGTTGTTTCTTGTCATATAGACAGAGATGTTTAACAGAACAATTGGGTGAATTTTTGGTGATTTTTTCCTGATTGGGCTCAATTGTTGGCAACACTGGATACCACAAGATGAAGCGAGCGCACAAAAGCCTGTAAGCTTTCAACCGTGAGGTTAACTCACTCTGACATGGCACACTTATGGCTAGGGGCGGGATGGGTCATCAGCGAGGAAAGGCCTGTAAGGGTTCTACACCACCCTGCATCACCTTGGGAAATTGAGGAAGGGGGCAACGCCCAGAGAGAGTAGTATTGGTGGTGTAGGATGACAACATGGCTACCCTAACAACCAGCTTTTTTCCCCCTTGATTGTAGTGCTAACCCCATGCATGCTGGAAAACGTACCAAGGTTTACGGTGAACCATATGCATAATTGTTGCATTTGTGGTTTATTCAAGAAATGTTGATTTTGGACTAAATTAGGATTATTTTTCCAATAATATCGTTATTTTGGAAGAAAATAAAGACATTTATATCCAAATATGGATACGCTCAGCACTGACAATGAATTGCATGAATGTCTTGCAATTTTAATACAAATCTTTAACAAAGCTACAGGTTTCCAAGGTGAATGTCTTCTGTTTTAAAGTAAACATTTGCCCATATTCTATGTTTAAACTCATTTGAATGAATTTAGCATCTATGTCTTAAATGTTTTGTTGTTGTTTGTTTGTTTCTTTACTTAAACTTTAAAGTGATGCATCTGAATTTGGTCTCATGGGGTTAAACTAATATGTTGCCTAATTGACACATATGGTTTGCTACAATTAATATTAGAAGATAGCGGGGATTTGTATGTTCGGCTATCCCCTTTCAGCATCTAAAGGATTAAATTCCACTGTGTTGGATCTAGACATCACCTTCTAGGCCAGGAATCTTGGGGCATATTTAATCTACCGATGAGTAACTTAACTTATAAGTTACTGCTACTAAATTATTACTGGGAGGGATAAAGTCATCTTCATTTTAAAAGACTTCCCCCTTTTCTTCTCCTTTGCAATTAATTAGCCTGGATAGTGTTACTAGAATACAGTCATACAGCAGGTTTAAGATATTTTGTATCTTATTTTCACTTATGTTTCACTTTCAGTTTATTTTTGCGAGGGAATCACACCATTTTTCTTTATAAAAGCATGTCCCCTTTGCAGTAGTTTGCAGACTTGACTCAAATGACTCAACTTGACATTTAGGTGATTTGTGACTCGATTTGTGACTCAAACCTTGAACAACTCAACTAGACAGTCAACCAGATTGGTTCCTAGATTACTCAACTCGAGTCGAGACCTTATTGATGACTCAATGCAACTTGTGACTCAACTCACAACTCACAACTCATGACTCTGCCTCTAAATGACTAAACTCATGACTCAACTTTCATGACTTGACTTCAAGTCTGAGTTATTTTGCTTAGAAGTAATGGAATAATTTATCTAGATTTGAAATAGAAGCCATTTTAAATGAAGGACTATTTAATAACAACAACAAATAAATAACATTTATTTAATAACGACAACAACGGCAGCAAAAACAACAACTACAACAACAACAACAACAACAACAACAACAAACATTTAATGGCCTGCATTTGCTTTTGTATAAGCTTTTGAGGTTCTTTTTCCCAAAAGTTTGGACAGAAAAAAAACCCTGCAAACACAATTAAACATCTGATTGGCAAACAAGCGATGTTCAATGCAGAGAGAATTCAATGAACATTCATTCATGATCCGTCCCAGTCAAACACAAAACTTTCATTCATGATCCATCCCAGTCAAACACAAAATGCTAAATAAAGTAAGAGACATCTCCACGACTTGGAAATCAAGCACCAAACAAATCATTAAAATTCACCGGCAAACCTAACCGCTTTTACGGTTCGCAGACATCTTAATTGTCATTCAATGCAGAATTCAGCAGCATAAAGGTGTCATTTAAAAAGCCTTTCCTCTTCTTATTTTATTTTGGTTTAAAACCGGTATTTTTTACATGACTGAAATTTCGCACTCTAATAATTGATAAAATTTTACAGATTTATAAAATGTTCTCCATATCTTACATAATCCATAGATACACTCTATTGAAGAGTATATTGAAAAGTACACTTCACATTATGAACATTGTGAAAATTATATCCCATTAAATTTGCTACTCATTCAGCTACTCTGATTGGGATGGTGGTCAACAACAATGTCCTGCATGTACGTTGAATTCAACCGCCTCGTTAATGCACATCTGGGATGCAACAGAACACTACAGAATCTTGTCGGCCGACATCAATTTTCATTTTCATGTTTAACATACTAACTAATTTAACAAACTACAATATGCTGCAAACCCTATCAAAATTGGACTTCAATTTCGAGAGATACTATCAATTTAATTTTACTGAAAACAATAAAAAACAAAACAAGTAGAAGCCTTTTTATGGCCATATCTCACAATTCATTTCACAGACATCTGACCCATTTTCTTTGCTCACATCCTGGTTTAGTTTTCATCCTTATGTCGATAAGCTTTTATGGTTCACAAATCAGAAGGCACAGGAGAGGGAAGTAGGAAAGTGATTGCTGTTTCTTTCTTTATTCTGAACTTACTTCTTCACATTTATTGAAAGCCTTGCTTTTCTTTACATCATCTCCAAAGGCAGTGTTCCATGACCCTAATATGAGTGTACATTCATGGGATAACTTATTTGTATTTGGGTATCAAAACTCATCCTCTACTATGAGGTCAAATTGTAAGATTTCTGTTGACATATATAGGTCATTGAATTGTGACAAACAAGATGAGGCTATTTTGACTTATTCTGTTTGTTTGATGTAAACATCTTGGGCAGGTGGGTATTTCAATTCTGAAAAAATACAAAATTTTACGAGATTCATTTTTTGCACTTTGTCAATTTGGAACTACTTCAATTGTCTTTAAATTCATAATTCCAAGATTTCTTCTACTGACCAATACATAAAAGAAATATATTTGCATCTTGTTAATTTTCCCTGTAGTTTCTTGGAATGCAAAAGCGTGAAAATAAAATAGCATGATAATTTCTACTTTTACAGTTCAGTTGTAAAGTGCATTTCAAACTTCTTCTTATTCGCAGACATGACAACCATTATAGAGAAAAGTAAAAAGGTCTAATTGAATTTCATCCAGGAAGTGCTGTTATAAACATTCCTCCTATTTGGAGCAAGGCATGACAGTAATTTATACAGAGGTTTTAATGCCAAAGTTAAAGTTACATGCATGTAAATAATCTAAAAAGGTACCTATATCCTGAATTCTTGATGATCACAACAACAACAATAGTGGCAACAACATCATCAACAACAATGGCTATACATTATGCTATTATTGTTTCTCCAATAATGCTTTGCATGCTAGCCATAACCTTCCCCATAAAAGTCCAAGTTTTAAGATATTTTCTCAAAATATCAACTTTAGAACCACTGAACCAATACAAGGTTTGTTTGTACTCATTTTAATGCATTTTTCATGCTAATTTCTAATATGTTTATGAAAATGTGCAATTTTGAAATTTTTCGAGTTGAAAAAAAAAATTAAACTTGTCTGCAGTCGACACTCATGTGGAGACAGTTAATTCATCCTCCTTGCCTGCTACTGGCCTGTTGTCATCTTCATTGCTATTGTAATTGTCCTCATCCTCTTCCTTCACCTCCTCATCTTCCTCATTACTTCATCATTATTATCATCACCACAACAACAAACATGGTTGTCAAAATAAGCAAGCTTTGTCACCCTGGAGTTATTGATACATGTCATTATTTTGCTATCTACTGAAGATAACAATGACTGTACACACAGAAACACACATGGAAACCTGTGATTTTTTCACTATTAAAAAAGAAAAAAGAAAAGAAGTCCGTAAAGTTTTCAAAGCCAACCATTAACCAACAAAGAACTTTGCTAGTATTTCAGACCTCCGCATTTTACTAGTAGATGAAGCATGTCGTTCTCCTGAAACCTGGTAAATTTCAACTAGCTAATAAACTATGTGTCAATTTGAACACTTTAACTCAATAAACCAATTCTATGTACATCAAGTTCCATATTAAACTTGGCAAGTCTACAGAATAATGCTAACAAAGATTGAAGAACTTTGTGAAATGTGAGCTCTATGTCATAACCAAGTCAAAGACCTAGATTCTTGAAATAGTCACAATTAAAGTGAGATTTGATTTCATATGAATTCAATTGATGTAATTGTAAATGTAAGGTACTTCATGTCATTATTGGAATTCATGTCATTATTGAACCCGCTTTAGATATGGGATTACATGATGACTTGTCCAGGACATTAAACTAACGTGGGGCTCATTTACTATTCTCTGTGACCTACCTGACTGTCGGTAGAGTAGTTAATAAAATTCCAGATCCGAGACCCACCCCACCCTGTGCAAAATTAAACTTTCATCAGAAAGTTTTACCAAATATTTTATCTGATAAGATTCAAGTTTCTGTCTGGAATCTATACACTTCCTCACCAATATGAGAGGCACAACTTGGGAACAAATTGCTATGATAGCACCCAAACAAGTTGTTCAAAGTAAAGGATTTGATCTCATCAAAACAATCTTACCACTAGGTAGGGTACAGTGGCGGTACCATGGGGGATGCCCCAGTCAGAACTCTTGCCCCTCTTGCCCCCCTCCCCCAGTAAAAACCCAAAATTACAAAAATTTAAACTTTTTGCAGCAATTTTGTGCAAAATTGATTAATTTTGCCTCCCCCCACAGATATTCACTTTGCCCCCCCCTGTAAAATTCCTGGTACTGCCACTGGACTTTGGTCATACTGGAACAATAATCTTAGAATAAGATAAAGCTTATTCCTTTGCTATAATTCTATCTCTTGAGAGCAGCTACCGGTATGAGAGTTTGAGATCCTGTCCATAATACCTCTTAACATGAAGTCACAGCCATCTCACAAAAGCCCAGAGTACATTATCAATTCTCACATATTGTTCTAGCTATTTCCCCATCATTTTGAAAGCTATTTCTGGTTACTCCCCCCACCCTTCCCTCTAGTCCATGCATCTATATATTAAAGCACAGTCCTACCAGTATCCATAACAAATTCTGGAACACATCTCATAATATCATATATTGGCCCTACAAACCATCAGGAACTGACCAACTGGGACGTTACAATCGCCTCTAGATACAAAATTGTTTGAAACGTAAAACGCTAGGTCGTGGTCTTGGTCAGACATCCGATACGCCAGGTACAAGCTACCAAATTGCTCCCCTGTCTGTACGCCTATGTTGTGTCGGGAGGTGCAATTTCAAAATAAATATTTAGGTAAGCTTGTAAGGCGGTGGGTAATATGAGCATATCTTATATGCTTATTTATTATCATGTTGTCCGTATTAGTAATGTCTGAGCTGAAATGAAATAATGGGAGGTTTAAGTGACTTGTTCAATTTACTTGCAAATTATAAACCAGAATGCATGGTATATGTCTCAGACTTGTCCATGATTTGTGTAATACATATATAAACAAGTTTCATAATTCTGCATATAAATATATTTGAGGCCTACAATTTCACTGGAGTTAGGAGAAAATGATGAGGTTTCACCTGATACCAAAATCTACATTTTGATGGGAGTAAAATGGGGGGAAGATGCTGTCAATAGGGACACCCACCTTTTAACTATAACTAACTTTTAACTATATTTCAAACAGTCTAGGGAATTTCACGAAGGTAAAGGGCCTCTCCAGGGCCTGTGAAGTGCATAGAGTATAACTCCACAGAGAGAATGCAAGAATAAGACTATAAGACTTGTGCACTATTATTTCTGACAAAGCGTGCCTAAACTTGTCAAAAGGTTTATCAACTTACGCTTACAAAAATACAACCTCAGTTCGGGGGCACTGCTAATTCAAAGACGTCTCTGATATCAAAGACGGGTCAGTGATTTCACATACGGGGGTCTGTGATATCACATACGTCGTCTTTTTGACAGTTCGGGCGCTAGATGCAGCATTTCGCACGAAGGTGAATGTATCAGAACATGCTTTCCTATGTTTAGGAAATATCTATCTGTGCAAACATCATATCTATCTGTGCAAATTCTGACAAATGGTCTCAGAAAATACTTAGATTGCAAAATCGAGCCATTTACGGCCCAATTCCAACGTTTTGAAGTAAAAACAATCCCATTTCATGGGGGGAGGGTGAATATTTTGGCAAGGCAAAAATGAGGGGACAAGGAATTTTTTGCCAGTCAACGAGGGGGAAGGGAGCGATTTTTGGCACGCCTTGTATGCACGCTGGCGGCACCTTTTCAAAAATATGTTCAAAAATTACTTGGGGAAAAGTGGTAGGCCCCTACGGAAACGTTTAGGCCTAACCTCGTGGCCTGACTCCTCTTGTACACATGCATGGGATGAATTTGGATAAATATGGACACTTGTATTTTATTAATAAGGGTGGGGTTATGTTATGATCAGATGGCTCAAAATAGATCAACAAATTACGGTAAACCAGGCGCGTACCCAGGGGGTGGGGCTTTGGGGCCTGCAGCCCCCGGGTCTTAAAAAAGAGGGAGACAGAGAGAGAAGGGAGAGGGAAGAGGGGGGGGGGAGAGGAAGGGGAGTGACAGAGCAGTGGCATAGCCAGGCCCGTACGTATTATTTCTTTTAGGGGTGCTGATTTTAAAAGGTGGGCCTTTTTCCAGGGGGTGGTGCGATTTTGTAAAAAGTGGACCTTCTACCCAAAACTTTGGACTTTTTGACTAAAAAAGCATAAAATTTTGTTTTCCTTTTGCCACACTGCACGCCCCCCCCCCCTGCGTACGGGCCTGGGCAAAGCCAGTGGGGCAGTAAGGTATACAGACAGTGCCCCCTAAAAAATCGAAGGGACGAAAAAGGGAGGGAAAAGGAAAAGGCCTACTTTTTCGGTCTAATTTCCCAAAAATTGAAAGAAAGAAATATCCCGAAAACTGAAAACAAATATAAAATAATACCAATACCGGGACGATAATGTTACAAAAATCGGCACAAAATATTAGCAAAACTGGGATGAAAATTTTGTTTTGCCACAGCCACCAGCCTCATTTCAATGTCCGGGCACTTTTAGGCAAAAGAAAGGCAGAAAAGTGGAAAGAAAACAAGGAAGAAAAGAAGAAGAGTACGTTCTGAGTTATTGCGCATCATATGTTCATGCTTGAAATTTGTGACACGGAAATCGCATCCACTGGAAATCCGTAAATACATATTATGCATTAGCATGACATGATTATAATGGCCAGGCCTATAGGCTATGCTTAATCATGATGGTCAGAAAAATAAGTTAATAATAGGGGCCTAATGCAAAATGTTGCACCAAATGGCTTTTAGTTTGAGGATAATACCCCCCCACAACTCGGGCCCGTTGAAATCTATTATGCCGAAAATAATACCAATAAATAAGTGTAAACTTTTACACAAAATGACTTTATTGTGCCTTTCATTAATTTTTTGAAAAGTTCCCCAACTTCTGAGAGAGCACATCCCCCTCAGGTACCCTTCTCCGTCAAAAAGAAAAGACTAACTTGCAAGTATCCATATAGGCCTAATTGAGCAGGTTCATACCCATAACATTTGCGGCCCAGAAGTCAGGTCCGCAGGAAATTTGTTATGAATTACAGGCCTATCTTTCATAGATATATGCCTATAGGCCTATTATAGCAGATCCCCTCAAGCACCCCTTGAAAAAAAAAAAAAAAAGGCTAGACTTAGGCTGAATTGTAGGAGTTATTGAGCACAAGTAGGCCTATTCATTTAAAACTAAAATTTGCAGCTCAGTTGGAAATCTGTAAAAAGTATATGCTCCGAAAATAACCAATAAACATGTTGCACCAAATGGCTCCATTGGGGCCTTCACATTGAAAAAAATGTCTAATTCGGAGGGTGAGGGGCACATCGCCTCAGACAACCCTAAGCGGCGCTGGCAGCGCTGCCACGCCGATGTTCAACATTTTGAAATTTTGTTCAGTTCAGCCCCGGTGTCTCGGAATCTAGAAACGCCCTGTAAATAATAACGATGATAATTTTGGGAAATAAAAATGTTTTAATGAAATAGTGAATAAAATGTTTCTAGTTTCGTCTTGGTATTGGTTGAAATTGTTTCCATGAGGCGGGGCCTGAACAATTAATTTACTACTCCCCATATAATGTTGCAGTTCAAGTATAAATACTCTATGAAATATTAATGTAAAAGTTTTGGTGCATTCATCACCACATGTTGAGTTTTGATGTGTACGGAGAAATGAAAGTCTGCAAAATGTCGTCGAGGAAGCACAGTTATTCTGCAGCATTTAAGCTCAAAGTTATGAAAAAGAGCAACAAATTTCTTTTAGCATTCCCCGATTTCTCACGTTTAATATAAAGAGTGTACCCCGAGCCTGCGCTTTAATTCATGAATTGGATAGTAAAATTAGCAGGCACTCAACTTGGGCTATGTAGCTATATACAACCCTGATAGGCCTACTCGCAAAATTATTCCCGCTGCGCCGGTTCACGTTCACCAACATTTACTAACATCGTTTGCGGCTGGGTTTTGAGACTAGGGAGTATGTGATTTATGAGACGTCTCTGAATTATGATACTGTCAGGTGTCTCGGCACTGAAGAGTCTTTGATATCAGAGACGTCTTTGAATTAGCAGTGCCCCCGAACTGACCTGTACCTTTTGAAATAAACTGGTTTGAAATCCACTGAATAGACGACTTACACGTTTCTCCACCTTTTCCCAATTTATATCCCATATTGTTCTTTCTATAAATTCCCTGTATTCAAGGGTGTGAAAATATTGCAAAATAACAAAAAGTCTGTCAAATCCTTCTCTAATCCTCCCTTTAGCACCAATTGAATGTTGTTATTGCTCAACTAGAAACCCTTAAAGGAAAACTTGGCCACAAGGTTAGCACATAGTGCTATAGCCCTCAAAGACCCTAAAGTCCAAGTTTAATTGTGAGCCCAATAATAGGCCATTTTGCCTTATTTCCTGTTTTATGAAGACTGGTTTTTATGGTTAGTATTGTGTTGAAATTTGTTTATTTGGTTCTAATTATAAGCTATAGAGTGGGGTGTGTGTATGTGTCGGGTGTGGTCATGTTGGTCATTAATACCTGTTTACTGATCGACCATTATGTATCCCAGTCTGAAACTAATGTTTTTACATCAAAACATACACGTTAACTAAAAACAAGTTTTCCCAAAACTTGGGTCAGCATCACCAGTCTTAATTATTGAGCCATTTTTGCTTAATATGTGTTGAGTAACACATTATACTGTTGCACTGCATTGTTGAGTTGTTGTTGACATTTAACCCAACTGGGGGTAAACTGTCCACAATATATTTACAGTATATATTTCAATTCAATAGATAGGCATACCTTAAAAAGATAAGAAAAATACACATAGACAAAAGAAATTTGAACAAATCGTAGCATAGCATGAAAATCACAAAAATGAACTTTGCTGACAGGAGGACTCGAACCAACGACCTCGGCATTACTAATCGCCGTGCTCTACCACTGAGCTATGACAGCATCTATAGTGGCGAGGATCGAGTTTTAGACTTATGCAGTGTTCGTCTGTGACATGCCGCAAACTTGATGGCAAAGAAAAGTACATATAAATATATAAATGTATTAAAATATATTAAATATTTCTTATCTGGTGTATCCAGTGAAAAAATTAGCAGCACATGAAAATAAAAGAAGAAAAATAGTATGGTTAATTAAATTTAATGAAGTAGGTACAACTAGAGTTCTTAATTTAAACTAAGTGGCATTTATAACCTATATGACATTGTGTTAAGAAGTACATGTGTTTAATTTCTAAACACCCTCATGGCAGTTTGAAACACTACAGTTGGATCAAAATATTCAGCCGTTAATGCATAATCTTTGTTATAGGCACCACGTCTGAATGGGCTGCTCTTACTGCATCTACAGTGTAAGTACTCCGATAGGAACAAATTGAATTTAAAAGAACATAATTACTTGTAAAAAGTATCACAAAGTACTAGTAATATGTAGACTTTGGTGTGCATAATCCTTTCTTTAGGTCCCAGCATTTTCTTTTCTATTTCTATTCTTGGCCACAGGCCGAGATGGTGGCAACAACAGCATCTCTTGGATTACACATGTTGTATGTTTTGTGGCATTTTGAGCTAAATTCAAGTTTAAGAAGCTCATTATGCTCATAATCCCGCACCCTATGGTTATCAATCACCCTACATAACAAATCTTGTGAGCAACTTTTAATCAGAACTCTAATGACAATAAAACGACTTGGTTTCTTCATTCCTACCAATCCTAACCCTAAGTAGAAACCCCATCCTAAAAAAAAATCAAGTGGCCATATTGAATCTAAATCTTTGCTGGACATCAGTCAAATGGAACTTGGTACATAACTCGTAAAACGTGAAGTGATCAAGTGTTGGAATGCTACTTAATTTAAGTCAAATTTACTCTAGTTCTTTCTCCACAAGCAAATGAATAGCTTCACATAATTCAAATGCCTAATTGGAATAATTGTATTCACCAACGTACAATGATCGATCCCAGAACAAAGATTTAGAGTAAAAAGGTATAAGTAACATTTTGGGTACAATTCCCATTAAAGCCAAGATGGAAATGAATAATTTCAAACTTTTTCAAATTTTGACTGATAACCACAAGACATGAGTAAAAAGGTCACTAATGAAATTTGTTGGATTACTGCCTAGTACTGGGTCAGAGGTTCTTCCAAAGGGAAAATGGTATTCGATTAAGACACATGACTCACAAGTCTAAACCTGTGGACCTGCCAACGCATGCAACACATTAAGCTTAACTATTTTGCTGAGGCGGTGTACCTGTAGGTCAGCCAGGCATAGTTATATTGGATTAGCACCAACCAATTGTACAGCGGAGAAAACACCAGAGGGCTGATATCATTGACAAGGGATTGAAGGAAACCGTCCAAGATACAAAGAGTTTTTCATTTCATTTCATTTTATTTAGGATTCAAACCAAGGATAAAAAACACAGAAAAGAATACATTTAAAAGCACACTTATTTCCACTGTGGTCCTTGATGAGCCTAAGACTTAAAGGTACAAAAGTAAAAAAAAAAAAAAAAAATTCAAGTCGCTTCCAGATATTCGCCCTGCCGTTGTTGTCAAGATTTGTTGACAGAGAAAAATGACTCGAGGTAAATCAACCAAAAAAATGGTAAATTAAAAGAAAACTAGCAGAAATGTTTGATGGAAATTTTCAGTTCACAGTTTATTCTCCCAGGTGATGTGTGACAGTAATAATTAGGAAACCACCCAATGGGAGTTAACAGTTCCAGGTGTATGGTCGCTCCTAGCAACTTGCACAAAAATATATCAAACTTAAAAAATGGTTCGCAGCTATTTTATCTGTCATACCATACTAATGTATTATTGAAATCTGGCAACCGGCAAAATCAGACGGTGGAAGTAGTCATCAAGATGATATGCTACTAGGGTTGCCCGAGGTGAAACACCGTCAAGTAGGCCACCGCTAGTCATGTGATCAATTCAATGTGATGGAATCAAAACCGTCCTAATCAGATAGGCCCACTTCTATTTACTCTAGGAATCTACAAGCTTCAACAAGATTCTGCGGGCTTCACCATCTCCCGCTGTCGTCAAGCTTGCTTTGATGTGTGATGATAACAAATATAGAAACACCTCCACTCTCATTTTAAGCCAGCCAAACATCCTCAAATCTAGTATTTTCCTACATCTTAATATTTTCTCTTGATGCTTTGTTTACATTCATCTTTGCCATGTGATTTCCGAGAAAAAATAATATCCTGGTAATATCCAGGTTTGTGGTTGTATATGAAAATGAATAAACCCCCGTAGCACTCTGTTTTTAAGATTCAAATCTCTGATGGCAGTAAAAACCTTTTTTTCAAGTGACTGTTTGTTTTACAGCAGAAGACAGTACTTTCATTATATTTACCTCTCATCTTACTTCCTTTTACCTCCCATTTATCCATGTCACATTATCATCTATCAGAATTCCTTTCCATTATTTTTCCTTTTGTTTTGCCTGAAATTGTGTATAATTCACTTCTCCCCCCCCCCTCATACATGTAGAAGTTTTTTTTTTATTCCCAGGGGAGTAATCAGGGTAGGTAGAAGAGTACCAGCAAACTTTTAGTGATGGGGAGGAGGCAAGGTGGTATCCTCCTCCCCCAGTCATCTTCCTCCTCCTCTCTCTTTCCCTTCCTTCATCAAAACAACAGATCACCCTGTTGGCACATTATAACAAGATGCTATCATGGGGTGAAAGTTTAGGCATCTGATAACATTTGCAGCATCTTCCTATTATCACTTCTTCATCTCTGCCTCCTCCTCCTCCTCCTCCTCCTCTCTTTACCTTCCACAGACCACCCTATTAGCACATTATAACAAGATGCTTATCATTGGGTGAAAGTTTAGCCATCTGATAATATTGCAGCATCTTCATATTATCACTTCTTCATCTCTGCTTCCTCCTCCTCCTCTCCATACCTTCCACAGATCACACTGTTGGCATATTATAACAAGATGCTATCATTGGGTGAAAGTTTAGCCATCTGATAACATTTACAGCATCTTCCTATTATCACTTCTTCATCTCTGCCTCCTCCTCCTCCTCCTCCTCCTCCTCTCTTTACCTTCCACAGACCACCCTATTAGCACATTATAACAAGATGCTTATCATTGGGTGAAAGTTTAGCCATCTGATAATATTGCAGCATCTTCTCCATATTATCACTTCTTCATCTCTGCCTCCTCCTCCTCCTCTCCATACCTTCCACAGATCACACTATTGGCACATTATTACAAGATGCTATCATTGGGTAAAAGTTTAGCCATCTGATAACATTTATAGCATCTTCCTATTATCACTTCTTCATCTCTGCCTCCTCCTCCTCCTCCTCCTCCTCTCTTTACCTTCCACAGACCACCCTATTAGCACATTATAACAAGATGCTTATCATTGGGTGAAAGTTTAGCCATCTGATAATATTGCAGCATCTTCATATTATCACTTCTTCATCTCTGCTTCCTCCTCCTCCTCTCCATACCTTCCACAGATCACACTGTTGGCATATTATAACAAGATGCTATCATTAGGTGAAAGTTTAGCCATCTGATAACATTTACAGCATCTTCCTATTATCACTTCTTCATCTCTGCCTCCTCCTCCTCCTCTCTCTACCTTCCACAGATCACACTGTTGGCATATTATTACAAGACGCTATCATTGGGTGAAAGTTTAGCCATCTGATAACATTTACAGCATTTTCTTATCACTTCTTCATCTCTGCCTCCTCCTCCTCCTCTCTCTACCTTCCACAGATCACACTGTTGGCATATTATAACAAGATGCTATCATTAGGTGAAAGTTTAGCCATCTGATAACATTTACAGCATCTTCTATTATCACTTCTTCATCTCTGCCTCCTCCTCCTCCTCTCTCTACCTTCCACAGATCACACTGTTGGCATATTATAACAAGATGCTATCATTAGGTGAAAGTTTAGCCATCTGATAACATTTACAGCATCTTCTATTATCACTTCTTCATCTCTGCCTCCTCCTCCTCCTCTCTCTACCTTCCACAGATCACACTGTTGGCATATTATAACAAGATGCTATCATTAGGTGAAAGTTTAGCCATCTGATAACATTTACAGCATCTTCTATTATCACTTCTTCATCTCTGCCTCCTCCTCCTCCTCTCTCTACCTTCCACAGATCACACTGTTGGCATATTATAACAAGATGCTATCATTAGGTGAAAGTTTAGCCATCTGATAACATTTACAGCATCTTCCTATTATCACTTCTTCATCTCTGCCTCCTCCTTCTCTCTATACCTTCTACAGACAACACTGTTGGCACATTATAACAAGATGCTATCATTGGGTGAAAGTTTAGCCATCTGATAACATTTACAGCATCTTCCTATTATCACTTCTTCATCTCTGCCTCCTCCTCCTCCTCTCTACACCTTCCACAGATCACACTGTTGGCATATTATAACAAGATTCTATCATTGGATGAAAGTTTAGGCATCTGATAACATTTACAGCATCTTCCTATTATCACTTCTTCATCTCTGCCTCCTCCTCCTCCTCTCTATACCTTCCACAGACCACACTGTTGGCACCTTACAAGATGCTATCATTTGAATGAAAGTTTAAGCATCTGATAACATTTATAGCATCTTCCTATTATCACTTCTTCATCTCCTCCTCCTCCTCCTCCTCCTCCTCTCTATACCTTCCACAGGCGACACTGTTGGCACATTATAACAAGATGCTATCATTGGGTGAAAGTTTAGCCATCTGATAACATTTACAGCATCTTCCTACTTCTTCATCTCTGCCTCCTTAACAGTCCTCCTCCTTTCTCTACCTTCCACAGATCACACTGTTGGCATATTATTACAAGATGCTATCATTGGGTGAAAGTTTAGCCATCTGATAACATTTACAGCATCTTCCTATCATTACTTATTCATCTCTGCCCCCTCCTCCTCCTCTCTATACCTTCCACATATCACACTGTTGGTATATTATACAAGATGCTATCATTGGGTGAAAGTTTAGCCATCTGATAACATTTACAGCATCTTCCTATTATCACTTCTTCATCTCTGCCTCCTCCTCCTCCTCTCTATACCTTCCACAGACCACACTGTTGGCACCTTACAAGATGCTATCATTTGAATGAAAGTTTAGCCATCTGATAACATTTATAGCATCTTCCTATTATCACTTCTTCATCTCCTCCTCCTCCTCCTCCTCCTCTCTATACCTTCCACAGACCACACTGTTGGCACCTTACAAGATGCTATCATTTGAATGAAAGTTTAGCCATCTGATAACATTTACAGCATCTTCCTATTATCACTTCTTCATCTCCTCCTCCTCCTCCTCCTCTCTATACCTTCCACAGACCACACTGTTGGCATATTATAACAAGATGCTATCATTAGATGAAAGTTTAGCCATCTGATAACATTGTAGCATCTTCCTATTATCACTTCTTCATCTTTGCCTCCTCCTCCTCCTCCTCTCTACACCTTCCACAGATCACACTGTTGGCATATTACAAGATGCCATCATTGGGTGAAAGTTTAGCCATCTGATAACATTTACAGCATTTTCTTATCACTTCTTTATCTCTGTGTTACAATTTCATAAAATACAAACCAGCTGGTCAGGGAATTATCTCTTTTCTTTTCCTCCTCAGTCTTCTATTTGATTTCTTATCTCAATTATTATCCAATTTTGTCTGTCTGGGTCTCAACATCTGCTATTGGTTACAGAGGGCACTTCAACATCTTCAGTTAACATGGTTAAAGTGGCAATGTGAAGTGTGTTTTTCCAATTTCACCATATCACACTTTTGAGCTAGTAACCCAGATGTTGCCAAATTGGGATAATTTATTCCTTCTGACCAGTTTGGAAAATCCATTTATGCAGGTTTGGTACTGATTTGATGGAATCAATGTGATTATGTTCTAATGTGCTCTTAACAACATTTTATTAGGAAATAAATGTTTAACTGTGAGGCACGCGACACAGAATCTGTTTTTGATATATGCAATATTACTCAGAAAGTGCATATGTAGCACAATGTGACCGCATAATAAATTAGTAGTTTATATTCACCTTTTCTTTAGTGGGAATTAAAGTTAGACATAACTTTTGCTAAATTCTAAATTCAGAATGTCAGTTTATACACTTGTAGTTGCTTTGTGACAATTAGTATTTTAATATTGAATAATTAAGGATTGAGTTGATTTTATTAACTGGTTTTTATTAAACAATGGTAGTCAAAAAATATGAAAAAAAGTGCTAAAAAGGTGGTTAAAATCCTGCAAAAAGCAAATCATAAATGATCCTTAGGTATTTTATTTGACATCAAAAATATGATTGCAAAATGATGGAATAAGGCTGTGATTGAATTGGGAATTGAGAACAATGACAATGAAATTAAAAATAAACAGAGCATCCAAGCATGCATGTATTGAAAAGAAGAAAAAATATTTAATCTGTTAACATATTAAAATATATGACTTTGTCTAAGTGTAATCTTGAATGCCAACCGCATAACGACTATCTGGCGTCTTGAGATGCAGTATAGCCATTGTTGTGATACCGTGATTGCTATGTTGAATTCACCTCCACACCTGTGGTGTTAAAATCTACACAAGCGTGACATATCAGATCATCAATGGTAACTTGGGTTTGATATGGTATTTAATGCTCTGTGTGCTAGCCATGCGCTTCAATGGAAAAAGTTCAAGTTTTGAAATATTTTCTCAAAATATCAAGAGCTATCTTAAGAACAACTGAATCAATACTAGGCTTGTTTGTACTCATTTTAATGCATTTTTCATGCTGATTCCAAATATTGTCATGAAAATTTACATTTCTGAAATTTTTGAATTTTTAAATTTTTTTTTAAACTTTTCTGTCTGCAGTCGATACCCGCGTGAAGAGAGTTAAACATTTTTGTGGTCTATTTTATGCACTACTTGTTCCCTAAACACTCCTTTTTATTTGTTCATAATAAAATTATTTTCTATTCATAAATAAGGCAGGTACAATTTGCACAAATAAACCAGGGAAGCTTGTCGTATTTAACGATTACGCATACAGAAAATGGTGAATGGAAGTTTACGATTGTTCGCTTGTTAAGTGCTAAGTGCTGAACACTGAAATAATTTAACGATTCACTGATTTCAAGTTCATCAAATCACTATGCATGGTTTTAGTGTCAAAAACTTGATGTCTCAGAAGAAAGATTTGTTTTATAAATTTTGCATGCATAAAATGCATAATTATAGATACGATGATCTGATTTCTTAATGCTTAATATTGAAAATATTTTCCGGGCATTTTTCAGCCACAAAAATCTGACAATATTATTTATACACATTGGAACTTATTTATTTGATATACAGCCTATTTTTGATTCCATGAGAAAGGGTTAATAATTTTTTTATATCCACATCAATGTTCCTAAATGCTAGACCAATGACAGCCAGGGTTTGATGCTATGGACCCATCAAAGTTCTTAAACTATAACTCAAGGCCTACCTCAATAACTACACAGCCAATACTAGGCATGTTTGTACTCATTTGAATGCATTTCTCATCTACATTTTAATTATGGTCATGAAAATTCATGATTCAATTTACAAAAAAAAAAATGTTTTGCATGCTGTATTGTTTGACCAATGCACCGGATAAGATTGAATGATTGTTTTATTTGATAGCAAGTTGAATAATAGTTGAGGTTGGCAAATTTGTTGTAATATACACCTCTATGACCACTAATTAATACCTTTGTTCAACCCTATGTATTCAAGTTACTTATAATGAAGTTATAAACAATGGCCCGATGGGGTCAGTTTTAAGGCTGCACAAATTGACAAACAGAAATTTTGCTACAATACTTCTGAAATCACACTAAAAATAATATATTCCAGTGTGCTGCTGTCATTGTTTGTCAATGTTGTGATTTGCCTGGCATTCGCTGAATGCTATAAATATATATTATTAATAATACATTATCGATGTAAACCTTTTTCCTGATAAAGGAAAAAGAAAGTTGTGAAAAGTACACTGCGAAGTGAGACATGACTCATTATCATGTGGTCCTGGAAATACCACGTAACCAGGACAACAACACAAACAATGCAAATTTCCGACAAAGATGAATGAAGTCGGTACTTTAAACATGCTTTTGTACTGTCAAATTATCTGACCCCTGACCTCTACAGCTTCTGTTGGTAAAACTTTTCTTAACTTTATATAAAGTCTAACCCTAGAGGGAGGAAATGCTGAAGCTTTTGATTTGATCACATTTGTACAAAAACCATATTTATGCCAAAGGTGGTACATGGTATAAAATTGATGGATCTTTGTTTTGTCTGCTTTTCTTCTTTTCCTCCGTTACCTTATCATGTTTTACAAACAAAAGATGCCTGAAACATGATTACTGACATATTGTAATAGTTGTTGAATTTTGATTTGTTTGAACCATATTTATGCCAAAGGTGGTATATGGTATAAAATTGATGGTTCTTTGTTTTGTGCTTTTTCCTTCTTTTCCTCCCTTCCTCCTCATGTTATACAAACAAAATTTGTCTGAAACATGATTACTAACATAGTTGTTGAATTTAGATTTGTTTGATCCATATTTATGCCAAAGGTGGTACATGGATAGACTTCTACAGTTTTATGATTGATGGTTCTTTGTTTTGTCTGCTTTTCTTTATTTCCACCCTTCCTCTTTATGTTGCAAACAAAAGATGCCTGAAACATGATTACTGACATGTTAGTAATAGTTGTTGAATTTTGATTTGTTTTGCTTTGTGTTTGTGATATAGGCTGATTTATACCGTCTTTTCATTGTCCTATTCTAACTCTAATTTCACATGAAAAGGAATTTGATCTATGGAACATCTTTCTAGCCTCCGGTGAGTTCAGGATTTGTTGATTTGTTTTGTGATGTCTTCTAAGTAAATAAGACAGATCTACAGATTGATGGTTTTATTGCAAGAAAGCCTACCTGCAATAGCTGCCAGGTGACACATATTCAGATGTCTTACAAGTCTTACAATTATAGAATGCAGAAATTGTCAAATGTCTATATGGCAGCTATTGAGGGGTTATTGCAAAAAAAGCCCCATCTGAAATAGCTGCCAGGTGTCATATTTTTAAGATTGTGTGCAACATGTGATGCAGATATTGCCACATGTGTGATAGGGCAGCTATTTGCAGATATGGCCTTTTTGCACATAACATCTTGAGGTACTTGAATCTGTATTGCCTCAAAGGATGTATAATATCTTTGTCTTCCCTACATCCAGATGATCCGATGTAGCGTATTTGGCATAAAAGACACCCAATCACAGAAAAAAGGATGAATTCATGGAGCTATGGAACTTAGGAGATTCATTCCCGGGGATTCATTCTATATTGGCTGAAGTTTAATATCTTACTCCTATAAGAATGAGCGCTGCATAGGAAGAGTTATTGCAAAATGACAGAAAATAAAGGGATTAATACCAATGGAAAAAAATGGTCTGTCCAATAATTTGTTTTGTTAGTACTAACTTTTTTCCAACTCTAAATTTATACATTATTCTTGATATTCTTTTTTTAAAAAATTTAAAATGTTGTTAACTTTAAATGGCCCATCCCCATGACATCAGGCAATATCTTTACTATACAGATTCTAAATCTTAGTATGACCCCCATATTGATGAGGATGCATTCTCATACCCAAATCCTCACAAGGTCATTACATGACTGTACACATATTGGGGTTAAAGAACGATGCCTTCAGAGATTGTAATAATGCAGCATTATAATCTTTCTCCTCATGTGATATTCATCCAATGAAGTGACTTAATGCTCTGCATGCTAGCCATGCCCCTTCATCAACGGAAAAAGTTCATTTTCTCAAAATACCAAGAGCTATCTTAAGAATTACTGAACCAATATTAGGCTTGTTTGTACTCATTTTAATGCATTTTTCATGCTGATTCCAAATATGGTCATAAAAATTTACATTTCTGAAATTTTTTAATTTTTTGAAAATTTGTGAAACTTGTCATCTGCAGTCGACACCCGTGTGAAGAGAGTTAAGGGTTTGGTGAAAGTAGGGAAAAGGGCACCATGGACATCTTTTGTGATCCGCTAGAAGAAAAATAAAATGGATTGGTGTTCACCCCAACCCACACACAAGTGACAGAATATTGCTCCGAGGCAAAAAGCTGAATTTTACGGTGAAATGAACACTAATATCTACTTGGCTATATTCCGAGTACTGTTATTACTATTAGCTTTTTATCTCATCTCGCCTAAAGTTTGCATATATGCACCCACCTGCTTTATGGGCCGCCTGCTTTGTCACCATCAACTCCTAGCTCAATTTACACTCTCTCTTAACTTTTTCGTCTCAGATTCTGGTATCACTTAAGTTTGTATTGTGCATTTGCAGAAATTGGGATTGCAAAAATGGTATTGTGTATGTAAGTTAAGCTACTCAAAGTTGAAAAATTGACTCGCACTTGATACATTAATTGAAAAATGGAGATGGATAAATTTCAAGTTGTTCATTTATTTCACAAAGGGATTATTATAGCACTATATCAAACAGAAAGGTTGCTATAGCGATGGAAATAAATATGGCCTACTTAAAATACAAAATAAATTCCAGAGGACAGCTGGTATGAAGGGTTGGTTTCCAACAAATAGAATTCAAATCTGAATTTGTGCTTCTAATATCAATTTCAAAATACTGCCAAGTTTAATGGTACAGTAACTTTACACTTTTGTTGTAGTGCAAAATTAAACATGGTCTCTAAATGAACTCTGATATTAAAGATAAAATATTTATTCATTCTTAATTTTGCAAAATTTCCTTCAAAATCAACATTGTATTTTTTGTTATTCCTGCCTACCTTCTGTAAATATCCTTCACATAAATCATTTTGTCCATGCTCAATAAAATATTTTGAATAAAAAGCATCACTATCATCATTGCATTATTTTCTCCCACCCTACCCTCCCTATGTCCTTAACATGAATCATTTTCACCAGTTAATTGCATCTGACCCAATGGACACGTACATGAGCATACATAATTCGTGCACATCCAAATAATTGCCAGATTTAGACTAAAATACCCCAAACCATGTCTCTGTACTTAGACAAATTGTCTGGAGGATTCCCATTGATGAATGGATGGATATGAAATAAGACGGTCAGTGAACCAAGATATCATCCTAAAATGACCATTCCAGGACTCAAGATCAAATCCATCCGGTTATATGCATATTATGTCCGCATTAAGATGTACTTATAAAACCACATCTTACAGCGGGTCAACAACTCTTTTTCTATTGTATGTCCAGGTTTGTTCCTTTCTTCATTTTACATTTACAGGGTGTTCAAAGATAATCTTGGCTGGTTCAGAAAATATGGCACATTAATTTGTAAAGATAGATATAGGAACTATATGTTGCAATTGTACTTTGTTGTCCAGTTCTGATTCTGATGCCTTTTGAGTATTTTACATTACAACTCATATATAAATTAGGTCAATCAAGTCAGTCTTCAACTGAAAAAACAAAAACAAACAAAAAACCAAAAACATTTAGATATGTTGAATACAAATTTATTTTGGACACCCTATGAGATAATTTTGGTTCACATTGTGCCAATACACTCATCCCCTCCCGGGACCATCCTAAAAGTGTGTCCCAATCTTGCTGATCTTTTAAAAGTGTGAAAAATCATTTTTGCTCCATCTAGTTTGGCTTTTTATACCTCAACATTTTCAACAACTTGTAAAAGGTTATTTTAAATGCATGGTTGAACATTGTGGACAAGAAAATTGCACAAAGTGGATTTTTTAACCAATTGAGCACTAATGTCCTTATATCTTGAGGGGAAGTCAATGCCCTTATAAAGGACTTTTTCAAATGAACGTTTAATTCATGCCTCTTCACCTGTTTATGGTACTAAATGTAAAAGATGAGAATATTCACATGTTGGGAGACAAATGCAGGTACATAGCATCACCACTGATACTTTGTCAATCATTTTTGATAAAGGATGCAATTTCAAATATGTTGCTATCTTCTGAAGATAGCAACAGTCCTAATGTATATGTCCCGGTATATGTGCTGCCCAGCAAATACAAATCGTTTTTAAAATGTTTTAAACAGGTTATATTTTGGGTTTTGATTTTGGTAAAAACATTTTATGAACATTAATTGTCAAGTTATATAATGGTCATGAAAACGCTTTGTATGAAACACACTACAACAATATTTTTAAAATGTTTTCAAAATGTTACAGTCAAATATTTTTTGGCAAACTTATGTTTTTGGCAAATATTTTGTCAACACTTAAACAATATTATATTAGAATATTTGCAGTAATATAAGGTATCAAAAAATGTTTTTGAAAGTTATGAAAATGTTTTATACCCTTTATATAACGCGACATTTAAACATTATCTGGCAACCTTTTCTAACCTTTTGCGAATGATGTCCAAAACGTTCTGTGTTTGCTGGACTGCTGTGTATGTCTATAAAAATATGTTGGCAAACACTATGATATCAAACATTACAATCAGTTAAGTCTATGTTCCATAACCCCAATAAGAGTTTGTACTGATATTGAAAAATTACCAAACCTGCAGCTAATATTGAAAAATTACCAAACCTACTGCACTAGCTGCAGTGTGCAGCCGAGCGTGCAGCGTGAGGTGTTCAGCTAAAGTGTGTAGTGGGCTCACTTGGCTGACACAACCTCTCTGGATAGTATACTAAAACAACAGAGCTACCACTGTAACACCTCCCCTGACCCTGGCTTTGGGTCTGCCTATAACCGGGAACTGGGAAGGAATTGTGTGTTGTTATTTTTATGAAAGCTGCTGGAATAATAAAGCCATAAACATCGATGTAACTCACAATTTCTTATTTTACAGTATAACAACTAAATCAAGTTAATCAGTTCCCAAAATAGTGCAGACAAGGCTAAACCACCGCCTCCAGCGATATCTTCTTATTTCAGTTGTCACAAGCAAAAATCCTGCCCCCTTGTGGCTGTTTGGCTAACAATCGCACGTAAATGTCATATACTATTGCTGCAGCACGTATCGTCTGCTACTAAAAAAGGCATGGCAGTTATAAATGTGAAAACATGTTCACTTTGGGCGAGAGATATAGAAAAAGGTGATGATCTGAATAGTGGCATGTATCACAGTTGAAGTGCTTTATTAGCTGCATTTTATGGCTGTTCTATTTGCTGTAAATTTGTCATGAAATCAATTTCACAGATCGGTATATTTTTGAGGAGATAAACTTCAGAGGAATTTGGATGCTTCGTAGTTTTGTATCTCGCATACACAGCAGGGGCGTAGCCAGCTTTCTTGGTCGGGGGACGAAAAAATTGCAGTTGCATCATACAATACATAGAGACTGTATGTCTTTGAGCTTCCCGAAAAAGGCCTTATTGGGACGGAAAAAAAAATGGTATTTTACATTATTTTCGCCCATTATCTGGCTGAAAAGGGCTATATTGTCACAATGTGTGCGCGTTGCGCGGAAAATTTTTGTATTTTACACTATTTTGGCCCTGAATTTTGCTAGAAAAGGGCTCCTTGCCCTTTTCTTTTCCTTTGCCCTTTGATTTTCTCTTTCATTTTTTGTCTGTGGGGCACTCTGCCCCCCGCTGGCTATACGCTACTGATACACAGCCATATGGAAAGGGTGTGCCATGGCTCCACACTTTTTTTTTTATCTTTAGCAAAAAAATGATATTTTGGCTACCTAAATTTACGATGGCTACCTCATCAGCATCCACAGTTTCTTGAGACCAGTGGGAATAACATTTTAAAATCTACTGAAGACAAAAACAAATCACATTGGACACATCTTCCTAATATTTTAAAGTAATTTTAACCAAATCTATCAAAGTTTATATGTCTATCATCACACACTCTTTACTCACTTGTTGCCATATTTAAATGATTGCATTTTTTTGTACCACTGCCTTTATGGGCATACATAACAGCAATACAATCATAAGTCAATCTCAGCAGGTGTAAACATTTGTTGTAGTACCCCGACCTTTAGCTTCAGATTTGTTCTTTTCATACGTTATTCGTGTACTCAACCTAAAAGCATTGACTGCTTTCAGACGTGCTTCAAATACGGGAAACGGTGAGGCACTGATCAACGGAAAGGGAGAGAAATAAGGAATTAAAAAGGAAAGAGAAGACGGGAGAGGAAAGTGATAAGAGGGGAGAGGAGAGAGCGAGGCAAGGTAAATAGGGAAGTCACTTTGACATTAGCTTCAACTTTATATTCTGACATAGCAAGAGCCTAGGATCAGAATGAGCTATCTGCAATAGCTGCCCTGTGCTACTTTCAGGTTTTTATCAAGTGTTCAACATACCCAAACTTACAATATAGCACCTGGCAGCTATTCCTGATAGGCCTTGAAGAATGATCTACCTGCAATAGCTGCCTTTTACTACTTTCAGTTTTATCAAGTGTTCAACCTGTCAGAACGTGCAATATAGCACCTGGCAGCTATTGCAGATGGGACCTCCTTGCAATAAGGGTTTAGGACAAGAATAATAGCTGCTCTCTGTTATACTTACATTTTATTAAGTGTTCAACATGCCAAAGCTAACAATATAGCTCCTGGCAGCTATTTTAGATCCTTCTTGCCCTAACTCTCAATATAAACTTTTAAATTAAAACAAGGTAAGGCATTGCTGTTTACCTTTACTTGGTGAATTTAAATAACATGATCGGACAGCCCAGGGGGTGCTACTCTTGTTAACAAAATTGTTGGCATAGGGCCTGCACTTTGGCTCGACATTTGAAAGGGGCGTGAATTTATTTTTGGATACGCCCCTATTATAATTAGGTAATACTCGACTCACACAAATTCCCTATATTAATATGTATATATATGTACCACATGTAGTCAATATGTCTGCTTTATCTGTATTGTGCCCCTTCTTAAGCAAATACGGTAGTTAAACACGATTTCATCAAACATTATAACAATAGCTCTTTTACAGTGTGAAATCATCCCGGGCAATAATTGGGCAATAATAGAGGATGTGCGTGAAATTATTGATTGGCTCCATACAAAGGAATTGAACCGGTGTCCTTCACCGTAATCATGGCACAATGCAGTGCATTCAATCAAACGTTGTCGTCAACCTATTTGATCGTATTTGTGCATTTGTTATGTGTGTGAGACGAGCTGTCGCGGTAGATTGCAACCTTCAATATCAAGAATCTCAACGCAAACCTCCTCGCAGTACAGGACATGCTAAAAGAAACTGACATCATAGCCATTCAAGAACATTGGCTCTATAACTATGAGCAAAAACTTTTCAACACAATTGATCCCGCTTTTAGTGATTTTGTGCGATCTGTTGATGATCTTCATCCCATAAGCCCATACCAAAAACCAAGGGGCTTTGGAGGAACAGCATTCATGTGGAGAAAGTCCCTCGATGACAAAATCACGGAGCTTCCAGATGGTGACGAGAAAGTCATGTGTATTGAAGTCAACGGCTTGGCACAAAAGCTCTGTCTCATCTGGCGCCTATCTGCCTTGCAGAGGAGGTGTATCAAGTTGCGAAAGCAATCTTACCAAGAAGCTTTTGACAGTATCAGAGAGATCTACACCAAGTACCATGATACTCACACTATTATACTCATGGGCGACCTTAATGCCTCCATCAAGAAATGTAACCCGAACTCTAGAGATGCAGCCCTACTTAGAGCATGCAACGAGTTGAAAATTTCTACCGAGGTTCCCAAACAAGATACTTTCTTCCATGTTAATGGCAGGGACTCAAACCAATCTGACTATATCCTCATGAGCTCTGACGAGAGACATCTTTGCCACAAGTATACTACCATGGGGTACAACTTGATTTCTACCAATGTGTCTGATCATGTTCCAGTCAAGGCTGAGATTAGCATCAATGTCAATCTTTCCAATGGGAGAAGCGGAACTGCCAGCAGATCTTTCATGACCAAACCTAAGATAAAATGGTCTAACATTGACCTGGATAAGTACCAAGTCCTCACTACAGACTCTTCTGTACATACTGGCCATGTGAAGGATAATTGTGACCTTGTTTTTGCTGTGGAAAATCTCACCGCAGCACTCAACAAAGCTGCAAATGATAGTTGCTATGTTCCACCAAAGAAGCCTAAGAAGTCTAAGAAAGGACTTGATATTTGGACACCAGAAATAGCCCAACTCGTGAAGAACAACAAAGAAAAGCATGGTGCATGGGCTGAAGCAGGCTCTCCTCGATCATTAGACCAATCTTCGCTCATCAATATGAAGAAAGCAAAGACTCAACTTAGATCTGCAATTAGAAGAACTAGAGCAGCTGCGTAGACAAAGGGATTATGACGAGATTATGCAAGCCACTAACGATGACAACTTGCTGTTCTACAAGCTAATCCAAAAACAAAGATCCAATAAGACCTCCAACACAGATACACTTGTGATCAACGGAAATCAGATGGTTGGAGACGATCAAGTGATGCTAGGATTCAAAGAACACTTTGAATATCTTGCTACGCCTCAGGAAGTGACAGACTTCTCGGATGACTACAAGCTGACCTCCGAATTCAAAGAAGGGCTTCTCTTTGACCTGTACAATAGCACCGATCATTCCATTCCTGTTGAACCACTCAACCTAGATGAAATCAAGCAGATCATCCGATCTTGTAAGAATGGTAAAGCACAGGATGCTGAGGGGATTTCTGCTGAGCATTTCAAATATGCAGGTGATGGAATCCTGAAGGATCTGATGTTCATCATTAACAGAATTATGCAGACCAAATTTGTCCCTCCAAAACTACTTCATGGTGTTCTAACTCCTATCTTAAAGAAGAGTAAAGACAAGAAAGATCCATCCAACTACAGGGAATTACAGTCACCGCCGCCATTGGCAAACTCCTGAAAAAGCCTGGCTTCTGAGAGCGAACCCCATCATTGAAGAAAACCAGAGCAGACTTCAGCGTGGCTTCACAGCAAAGTGTTCCTCAACTAATGCAGCCCTCCTGATTACAGAGTCCATTGCAGAAGCAAAGGATGCTAGGAAACCCTTTACATTACCTTTTGGACGATCAAAGGCTTTTGATGTCGTGAGACCACTCCATCTTGATGAATGAACTCCACAGAATGGGAATTGAAGGAGACTTATGGCTCATCCTGAAGCAGCTTTATAACAACCCAAAAACATCTCTGAAATGGAAAGATGCTTGCTCTGACCAATTCATTGTCCATCAAGGTGTCCGTCAGGGTGGAGCCTCTTCCGCACCCATCTATAAAGCATATACCAACCCACTGCTACACCAGCTGGAAGCTCATCATCAAGCCCATAAGATTGGAACCATCAACATCCCAGCCCCCACATGTGCTGATGATATGGCCATTTTAGCTCATCACCCTTGTGACATACAAGCTGCTATCGATTTAGTTGGAGTGTACTCGAAGAACCATCGCTACAAGATTAATCCAACCAAAAGTGCAACTCTGGTGTACAATACTAAGGTCAAGTCTCCAGTTGAGTTGGAAAGCAGTGAGATTCCATATCTAGAAGATTACACTCATCTTGGGGTCCTGAGAAACCAAGCTAACACTGTCAATATAGATGACAGAATTCAACTGGCAAGAAGATCTATGTATGCACTTATGGGCGCTGGCATGCATGGCAAAATGGCCTTGCACCACAAATATCACATCATTTATGGATGACATATGTAATTCCTAGGATGTTGTATGGACTCGAGGTTTCGTCCTACAAGTTATCAGATCTGTCCAAACTCGACGCTTTTCAGAGGAAGACGCTTAGACAACTTCAATTTCTACCAGAAAAACCTACCCCTTGTAATCAGGCTGTGTACGGGCTTCTGGGAGCAAAACCTATCCTTGCTGTTGTCCATCAGGCAACACTCAACCATTTTGGAAACATCCTCCGCAGTGAAGGCTCCATTGAATTGGATCTAGCTCAAAGACAGCTTGCTGTGAAGACAGAGAAAAGTAGGAGCTGGTTCGTACATATTAAGCAGCTTCTGCTGAAATATGATCTTCCATCCGCTTATGAGCTGCTGGTTGCCCCACCTAAGAAGATGGAATGGAAAACCAGAGTCACAGATGCAGTCAATTTTTACTGGGATCAAGAAACCAGAAAAGAAGCCTCTACCAAAACGTCTCTGAAGTATCTCAATATTGACGCCCTGGAAATTGGCACAATCCATCCTGTATGGCGAACCCTCTCAGCAAACACAAGGGAAGTTGAAATGGCTGCTGTAAAGGCTAGACTTCTTACTGGTACCTACGTACTACAAGCAAACCGTGCAAGGTTTAATCAGTTCCAAGTCGACCCAACATGTACAGTTTGTGGTGAAGAACCAGAGGACAGGCATCACTTCATCCTTCGATGCAAGAATCTTGATGGCAGTCGAGATGTACATATGAAGAAGATCAAGATCTACCTCCACAAGATATACAAGGATGATATTGTAGATGCCATATTGAGTGATGAGCAGACCCTACTTCAGATCATTCTTGACTGTACGCACAAATCACTTGTTGATGATGCCATTTCTCCTCAACTGAGCACACTGAGTGATGACATTGAACCTATGACCAGACGCTTATGTTTCAGTCTACATGCGAAGAGAGCATCGCTTCTGAACATCTACATTGGTTAAGGCATGTGACTAGTATACCTAACTAGTCTCAGTTTAAGGCTACCCATATATTTTAAAACATTTAAAATCTGTGGGCTACCCTTAACTAGTTTTGGCATTGTGGCATTTTTTTTCCCAGCATGTTTATATATATTTGCATGCTTTAAATTTTGTGTGGCATTTTTTGAGCACTATTGAGCACTTTTGTGTTTTTTTCGCGGTGACGTGAAAATGAACTTTTGACAATTTTTGTCTTTGTGGATACGTGTTTGAATGGACAAGTTATTATTGTGATAGAAGACTGATCAATGCTGATGGTGGCGGGACGCTTTTTGTGCACTTCTACGTGTCTTCATGTTAAATGGACATTTGCATTTTGAAACAGACACAGCTGTATACTGTGGTGCGCCTGTATTAAAGGCGGAAAATCCTACCAACCAACCAACCAACCAATAGCTTGTAATCATGCTTTTGTTGAATGAATTTGAGTACTCCGCCATATTTTCGGTATGATACGTCATAATCTAGGTGATTATTTGCATTGGATATCTTGAATACGCTGGTGAGGTTGTGTAATAATCGGATTAATGCTATAACAGTAGGTTTGAATATATCGCGTTGCAAAGCCCCATTCAGCAGTGTTCGATTTTCATCTATTTTTTTGTGTAGCAAAAACTGCTAATCACTTTCAGATTTGAGTAGCAATTCCAAAATTGTGAGTAGCAATTATTTTCACCATATTTTGTGGATTTTTTTGTATACCTTTTACCATTGCCAAAACATTCCTACTTTCAGGGTAATTCCTGCCATAACTGTATCTACATGTATCCTCTTTTTTTCTCCCTTCTTGCAAGTTTGTAGACAAATGCAGTGGCCAGTGATCAATTTTCGTATATTTTTTTGTGTAGCAAAAACTGCTACTCGCTTTCAGATTTGAGTAGCAATTTCAAAATTGTGAGTAGCATTTTGCTATGCTAATCCAGGTAAATCGAACACTGCCATTCAGTGATCCCAGCGAAAGTGAAAAAAAAATCAAATTGTTACTTTTTATAAAAAATTTAATGAAAAAATTGGCACAAAACCCAAGAAAACGGCAGTATTGACGAAGTTGAAGCCCCATTCAAATACATGTAGCTAATTTATATATACTGTCAGTATATAAATTACAGATTCACGTAAATGCATTATTTTTGTCTTAAATAGGCCTACACGGCTTAGGGCTGAACCACTAGCAGAAGACACCAAGTTGATGTTTTATGACCTTTGACATTCTTTTGTGGCGAGTGACATGGTCAGTTCAATTCACGCCGAGTGTCCTTGACAGGTTTAACTCTGCTTTCGTGGTCATGAAAGAATTCAAAAGATAACCTCTGCCCCAACAATCCCAAGCAATTGTCTGAAACTGCTCTTCGGATGATGTATCATAAGAACTCAGTCGTCAAATGATGATAGTCATATAATGACCAAAAGATTATTACTATATCATTGAAGACTGAGTTCCGCAGTCTTGTACAAAGTCTGAATTTTGATGAATTTTACGATCGTCCGGATGAAAAAAAAATCACTGAATGGGCCGTTAGTTCCCTCCTCTCCTTACACTGGCAATATGGATCAAAGAAAAATAAAGAAAAAAATCAAGAAAACAAGAAAGAAAAAAGACAAAGAAAAGAAACAATAAAAGAAAAACAAATATGAAAAGTTCGAACAATATTTGGTTTATAAAATTAATGTGACTGTGATGAGGCTCGAACTCACCACCTTCCGATTTAAAGTTCAAGCGCTTAGTGTACCAAATTCTGATGCCTTACCAAGTGAGCTGTGCTCCTGAGATACTGTAAATAAAAATAAAATAATACACTGTATACCTGCTTGTGTCGGTAATTGATTTGCTCAAATTCCATAATGGTACAGTGCAACAGAGCAAAAATGCCCAAAATTTAAAAGCTATATAATTTATGACCACTATACACTACACATAAAAATACTAATACAAGGGAATTTCAACGTAAGAATCCAAACAATTAAGTACCAACATGCACAGCTTTGTCCTTATATCACATTTGGTTTTTAACAAAATGTTATCAAACCTCTACTGTGATTGGCAGCTGCACAAGGCATCTCTTTGATAGCTGATCATGGCCATCCATTCAGCAAGTGGCTACTAACTGACCTTGACAGGCTTGAATGAGCACTGTCATCTGCTACAAAACCATCACACTCATTAAATAAAATATTTATTAATTAATCAATTATGTCAATTAATTAAAAATTTAATGCAAATATGCATATTTTCTCTGACAGAATTGTAGGATTTGACAAGAGCCATCTTTCATGTAAGTTTGATTCTTATAACATAAAGATATCGTATTGCGTCCCGATAAAGATGAAGAAAAAAAATACGCGTGCAGGACACACACACGCACACCCCCACCCAGAGGATCGTACTGCTTTTACAATCTTATAACTTTCATTGGCGCTAGTAGTAGTAAATTTCAATTTTCTTTGCTTTACCTCACTTTTTCTGCTCAAAATTAAAAGGGGACATATCTAGCTGACAGTAAAAGCTTACATTTTATGGACATTATGTTTAACTATTTGCTTAAACAGCACAAAACAGATAAAGAAGACAAACTTACTATACATAGGCCTATACATGTATGGTATCATGCCAGGGACTGTTTAAGAATATAACATTAGATTTATGATATTTACTTGAGGACTGTTATTTATCAAAATGTGAAAAATATCAAATTTTAATAATTTGTCATAAAATTTGTATTATATCGTGAATTTCAAACAATGAAATTTATTTGATATCAGAAAGACATTCTTCAGTATTCAGAATGCAATTCGATATGTCTGATGTGCTCTCATGTCCCACAAAAATACTATCGAAACGCTCAAAACGCGCTCATTCCAGATCCCTTAATTTGGTTAATTTTCTTTTCTTGTTTTCTTTCTTTATTTTTCTTTGATTTATATTTCCAGGGTAAGGAGAGGGAACTAAAGGCCCATTCAGTGATTTTTGATTTTTTTCATCCCGACGATCGTAAAAATCATCAAAATTCAGATTTTGGATACTAGATGCATGGAACTCAGTCTTCAATGATAGTCAGTAATTTTTATATTTTGGACATTATTATGACTATCATTTGAGGACTGAGTTCTTATGATCCGAGGAGCAGTTTCAGACAATTGCTTGGGATTATTGGGGCAGAGGTTATCTTTTGAATTCTTTCATGACCACTGAAGCATAGTCAAACCTGTCAAGGACACTCGGCGTGAATTGAAAGACCATGTCACTCGCCACAAAAGAATGTCAAAGGTCATAAAACACCACTTTTGTGTCTTCTGCTATCTAAAGGCCTATGGCTGATTTTGTACCTTTCGTCATTGTCATAGATGCGCTATAGTGCAGTGGTTCAGCCGAAAACCGTGTGTCTAAGACAAAAAATAATGCATTTACGTGAGCCTGTAATTTATATACCGGTACTGACAGTATATAAATTAGCTACATGTATATTTGAATGGGGCTTCAACTTCGTCAATACTGTCGCTTTTCCTGTTTTGTTTTTTTTGCCATTTGTTTTTCATCAAAAAAATTTATAAACGTAACAATTTGATTTTTTTTTTATTTTTTTTTGCTATCACTGAATGGGACTTCATAGCGCGGATTATTCAAAACTTGTTTTTTACCTACTGCTATATAGTATTAATCCGATTATTACATAACTTTGCCAGCGTATTCAAGACATAGGTTATGTAGGGATAAACTGTACATGGGAATAGAAGCCCTGCATGCTTTTATCGATTGGCTCCAAACAAAGGATTTGAACCGGTGTCCTTCACCGTAATCACGGCGCAGTAGCCTACAGTCCATTCAATCAAATGTTGTCAGTGTGCGAGACGAACGATGTATAAATCTGGAGGTCACATCATCACTTATCATGCTTATTGTAAAAAGTTTGTCCAATGCATATACTGTGTGTATTGTTCCCGGTATCACTGGGTATTGTCAATACAGTCAAGCAAACAGGTATTATATTTTGAAAAGGCCGCTATAGTATATTCACAGGGGTGTCTTGAATGGCCAATCATATGGGACATAATCAAATTGCAGTGACTGCTTCCTTTGTTACCACATGTCAGTCATCTTGTGATTATTGGACCATGTAAACCTGCAAAAACGAGCCAAAGTGCAGGCCCTATGATTATGTAATATGCTGTAAGCAATACAAAAAGCTTTATGTGTATTTTTAAGACAGAACTGTCACAAAAAAACAAGATCATAGGTAAGTAACTAATAAATGAGTAATTTTATTTGTAAGGCAACAAAAAAACCTGTTCTACAGGCGAACAGACCTTTCAAGTAGGCTTGGTCAGTCAGACATTTTTTTCCTCCTTCTTTTTTAAACTATGACTATAAAAATCACAAAAATATGAAAATAAATACAATATTTTTTCCATTGATTCACACACATTTTTTTCAGAAAAATACTTTTTGCCCAAAACAGCTCATTTTACATTTATACAGCAAGTTCCATCAAACTCAGTCCACTTTTGTCCAAAAAAACATAACATTATAAGGCATAATGTTGTGATTGCCAGAGACTTCCTTTATGTTTTTTCATTCAACACATATCTACAATCCCCTCTGCCAGTAAGAGCTGTACAGGTGAAGCATTCACTTTCAAATCAATATCTGCCAAGAAAATATCACATTTTTCTTTCGATAATTTCATTTTCAAAAGAAGTGCCCCTTCTTTTTATTTTCACAAATGTCCAATTTCACCTCCTAATGACCCAGACCAACCAGCTGAAGAAAGAGATTCACAAAATGTGTCACTAGGGGTATTCACACAGTGTCCCTTAATTCAAACTAATCTGGATTTGTGCGCACCTGATGCTGGATCCACATCAGATTTGCATCTTTTGAAAGATTGTGATTGCTCACAAGATTTTGACTTTGTGAAATGGTAGTGAGGGTAATTCACAGCCTCAAACTGGTTCTCATAGTAATTTATTTGGATCAAATTTGTACCCATGAGCATAAATTCAAGATTGGGATGCTGAGTTTACTAAAACTGGATTGATCCCAACTAGAACTCTCATATAAACACCTGCCATTGACTTACAGAGTCTATTGACATTTTCACCAAATTGACATCACATGAATAGAACTGCAGCAAGTAGTCAGCAAAAATTGGAATTTCATGAGCTTTTCTCTTCCGTCATTCTCTCTCTTTTAGTCCTCGCCGCTCATTTGTTTCCCCGTCCAGGTTGTCCATCAATTCACGCCATTTCCTGACCAAATAGACATTGCCGTGTTTTTTTCAGTGATGTTGTTTGCGGTCATCTTGTTGTACTGATTACACAGTTAAGATGCCTAGGTGCTGTGTCTACACGAAGCTGGCGGTCACCTCAAATAAAAAGGATTCAAGGTTTAGAGAGAGGGACAATCAGAGATGTACAAAATATTTTACCTCTAGTGGAGGAACACATATTGAGCTATACATCCTAGAAATTAATTGTAGGGGAGAGCGGGGAGTGTTCGCCCTAGGGGCAGGTTCGCCCACCCCTTGTTTCTCAGCACTACGGCTATCGAGGAATTTGGTGATGGCAAAATTAGGTGACATAGGTCATGATAAACTTCTCATATTAGCTACGCGACATATAGGGACGTGTTCATCGAACTGCAGCCAAAACAAAAAAATTACACCAAAACGTAATTTTTTCTTGCATTAATAATGTTGTTTTATCATTGATACATAAATACAGATGGTTTTAATGGAAATCTGTATTTGGAACATATGGGATTTGTTAAAGATTTAATGTAGTTATAAACTCCTTATTCGATTTGTTTTTTGCATACCCTGAAGAAAATACAAAAATGTGCACAAGGGGCACGTTCGCCCTTTTGAGGATGGGGCGTGTTTGCCCTATATCTTCCCCGGGCGGACTTGCCCCAAACTGGAGGGCGGACCTGCCCCATCAGCATAATGCAAAATATTGATAATTATACCATTAAACAAGGTAAAATTACTGAAAAGCACATTTTTTCAAGTTATGTGGTATCAGTATTACACATACCACCGAGCTCCACCGTTTATGTCCTAGTCCATAATCCCCCCGAAGTTGTAAACATTATACGTTTAAGCTCACTTTGGACCCCTACATTTTACCCTGACCCGACCCCTGCAACAAATTTAGCTACTCCCCAGAAGAGAATGAATGTCCTGTACACTCTTGCTAAATGTTTGCATTGAATATGTTATTGTTACGCAATGTTTAAACCTTTTTTGTGATTAGGGTGAACTTACCCCACCATATTGACGAACCTGCCCCAATATGGGGCAAGTTCGCCACTTTGCAAAACTTTTTTGTTTGCTCTATCCTGTTGCTATTGTAAGGCCTATAGTTCTGAGATTGTGGTCATATCAGAGGATGATTTAAGCACTTCCCAGCAAGTCTTGCGGTTAGCACAGCTGTGTGCGTAAACATGACACCACTGCCCGCCCACTGCATACACACGTGCATGGTTAAATTTGAATTTGGACAGATATATTTACAATAAATACACCTTCAAATAGTTGGTCGATTTCACATTTTATGTTATATACAGAAGGTGTGAATTATCATTCATGCATACATCACTTTAGATCTGAAATCGACCAAATAATGACGACACACGGGCAATTCTAAAACAACATCTTCTGCACAGAGTTCAATGGGATTTGAAAAGTAAAGTGGCAGTTGAAACTCTAGTGATAACACATTTACAGTGCATGATGGGGCTTCCTTAAATCATCCTCTGTGGTCATATATAGCTAAGACATAGGGCTTTCACATGGGCTAATCAGGTCATCCCTTACCTTAAAATTGACATCGCTAGGCTGGTCAGAAAAAAATAGGGCGAACACTCCCCGCTCTCCCCTACCACCCATCCACCCCCCCCCCCTCATAGATGACATTTGATTCCACAGATTTTAGCCAATGTTAGCCATGGGAATCACCATTTAGCAGTGGGAAGCCCCCAAAATATCATATTCAATTCAATTGACTAAAGATATGGGATCCTCCTTCCCCTTCCCCAACAAAAATCTTCTGTGAAATTGTACCTATTTAATGTAGAATTCCCAGGAGAATTCCCAACTTTTCAATGGAATTTACTAGCAATTGGGAATTCACAAGCTCTTTCAATGAAATTCTTGCCCACAACTTCCCAATTTTTAACGAAATTTACCAGCAACTAAACATTATCATTCCTTTTTAATGGAATTCTTTAGGATAACAGAGGGGTGCAGTTAATTTCTGAAACATGATTGGAATATTTGTCCCATGGTTTATGACTAAACAAAAACAAAAGGTTTTTTTTTTTTTTTTTTTTTTTTGCTGAATTGTACAACATGAATGGAATTGTTTCTAGAATTATCTTTGCAAGGTTATGTTGTCCACAGAGGGTGTATGAGTTTCAACTGGAATAGCCCGATAGAAAAAAAATACACTTAAGTTCTATAAATATCTTGCAATACAAAGGAGTTGAATCCCCTCATAGAGTCAAAAGCTGCCAGCATTTTCAAGCACAAATACATATTATGCATAATCACGATTCATAAGAAATCGGTATTTTATGGATCTAGGTTTGTCTAGACCTGCCTCCATTTGAAACTAAATTGACACAATTTTACAGATCAGTACATTAGGGAGTATACAATATCAAGGAGCTACATGATATAGCCATGGGGCATTCAATAAATTTAGCCTATATGCGATGTTTCATGACTTGAATACGAGAATACTAAAAAACATGTTGAAATCTGTTAAAACATGTTATTGCTTTAAAATGACTCAAAATTCTATGCCATATTTTGATACTTCACCAATTTTACCAGTATTCTACACATTATTTAATCTTAACAGACACTTTAAAACAGGTAATGATGTGCCATTCCCTCATTTCAAATATATAGTTTTGGTTTCTCTATTGTTCAGAAACCAAAAATCAAGGGATTAAAATGTGGAGATGAACTGGTATGCAATCATAACACTACTGTGCTGGGAGGACACAAGAGGGTATATATAATCAAAAGTATAATGGCGTATAACCATACGTATATAATAGCCTATTGTGCTAACATTTTCATTATCGATATCTATCAACGCGGACGACTTTTGATGCTCTCTGCCGTATGTGGCACACTTCCATGACACCATAAAATTACACCCGATTTTCCGAGATTCGTTTGATAAGTTATGCATAGACATCATGTGCATATATTGAGGGGTGGGGGTGGGGGTGGGGGTGTTTTGTTTATTTGTCTGAAATATAAGCGATGCATGATGATGTAGATGATTTGATTATGAATTAGATTATTCCCGGAAAGCACAACCCATACCTCTTACCTATGTTCCCTCCGCCACCTATATATAACCTCCTCCCTCCCCCTCCCCACACTCGACATCGACTCTTCCCTATTATTCCACTCCACTCTTGAGCCCCCTCTCCCCCTCCTTCCCTTCCCACTTCCAATGCTCTCTCCCTCTGTTTCTCTTTCTCCCTTACCCTTACCCCCTCCCCTCACACACACATACCCTCTTTCCCTGGCGATCTCTTCTATCTCTCTCTCTCTCTATTCTCCAATAAATAAATTGAATAAAAGTTAGTTTAAACCAGCTTTCTATGATATTGATCTTCCGTCATGCGACATGCACATAAATAGAGTTGTGTATAATAGTGTTTATAACACTGAAGTCATAATCTGTCAAGTGCCTATTGTAATGTCTGTGGAAATATTTGATGGTCTATATATTTTCACAGTGAAATCAACTTCAAAGCTAATTAGTAGTCTCAAGTCAATGCTTTCAAACTAAATCAATGCTTTCAAATGTAGACTGCTTTGTAAGACTTCTCTACTCGTGAATATTGCACTTCGAAATTTAAACATTTCTTTTGTATGCTTAGAGCAGGTAACTCGAAAATCCTGTAATTTTATTCGTCACGCCACTTGAATCGAAGAAACTGAAGCCAAAGCCGAAACTACCTGTCACAAAACTAAACATTTGTGACAGGTAGTTTCGGTTTTGGTTTCTGTTTCTTATATGTGGTGTTACTGATAAAATTACAGGATTTTCCAAAGTTACCTGATCTAAATACAAAAGAAATGTTTAAATTTGAAATGAGTGCCTCAATATTCACTGAGCAGAGAAGTTTAACAAAACAGTCTACATTTGAAAGCATTGATTTAGTTTGAAAGCATTGGCTTGAGACTACAAAATAGCCTAAGCTGATTTCACTGTGAAAATATATAGACCATCGAAATATTTGCATTTGACATTACAAAAGGGGCCACTACTGTAATTGTATAGGTGCTATAAACAAAATCGATTCATGTCCTTAATCCCATGTACCAGAATCGATGGAAGACCATTATATGACCTCTAATAACCTAATGACTTTTACTGAAGCAATTTTTACTGCAAAAGTAGAAGATAGAGGGGAGAAGATTGGGGTGTGTGGGGGGGTTGGAGGGCAAGGGGATATGGGCCGGGAGAGAGAGAGAAACATATAAGAGAGAGCATTGGAAGTGAAAGAGAAGGGGAGGAGAGCTCGAGATGAAGATATCGAATGTAGGGGAGGAGGAGGGGAAAGGGTAATTTAGGAAAGAGGTGGTTATATAGGGAGGGAGCCCCTCTTAAAGAGGTATGGGTTGTGCTTCCGGGGATAATAAACTAATTCATAATCAAATCATCTCCATGCATCGTTTATGTTTCATACAAACAAACAAATTCCCCCACCCCAGTATCTGCAAGCATGTATATGATTTCTAGGCCTAGAACTCGTGAGTGTAATATGCTACCTACCTTCGACAGAGAGCATCAACTGTCGTCTGCATGGGATAGATTTCGATATCAATCATGATAATAATTATGTTAGCACAATAGGCTATTGTATACTTCTGGTTATATACCCTATACTGTGTCCTCCCAGCATAATAGTGTTATGATTGCAGATCAGATCAGCTCTACTTTTTAATCCCTTGATTTTTGGTTTCTGAACAAAAGAGAAACCAAAACTATATATTTGAAATGAGGGAATATGTCAACAAACACTTCATTGACATAATGAAACAACTAAAATACTGCTCACAGCACACCAAATCCATTTTCTACTGCTGATAACCGTAATTCTGCTGATTTCACATAACACTTAACATAAGCTATCTACTGCTGATAGCACACTACTTCATCAACTATACTGCTGATAGCAAACTACTTCATCAACTATCTACTGCTGATAGCACACTACTTCATCAACTATCTACTGCTGATAGCACACTACTTCATCAACTATCTACTGCTGATAGCTCACTACTTCATCAACTGTCTACTACTGATAGCACACTACTTCGTCAACTATCTACTGCTGATAGTACACTACTTCAACAACTATCTTCTGCTGATAGCACACTACTTCAACAACTATCTACTGCTGATATCACACTACTTCATCAACTATCTACTGCTGATAGCACACCACTTCATCAACTATCTACACACTTAAAACTACGGGGTCAAAAAATGACCCAAACGGGGTCATTTTTGACCCCAGCATAGTTATCAACTAAACACCATACCACTAACGGGGTCATTTTGACCCCATTGGTCGGGGTCATTGCAATGACTACGTATTTGGGTCAAATAGTAACCCCATTGGGGTCAAAATATTACCACATTTCGGGGTCAAATGAAATGACCCCTTCAAAAGAGTTGCCTTATTGGGTTACTTAATGACCTCATTTCGGGGTCAAATGAAATGACCCATTTGAAAGGGTTGTTTTATAGGGTTACTCAATAACCACATTTAGGGGTTGTTTGGATTTTTTTAGTAGGCCTATGGTCATGCTGGTCCCACCAGGACATAAGTGTGTTTCTGCACAGAGAAAGCATTACATAAACAGCAAACTGCAAACTGCGTCTGTGTATCACACTCACACACAGTCAGTCATCGCCTATGACAGTTCACGTATTATAAGCTTACATGATATACGCTTATAACAACTGCAGCCAAGACACCAGCCACGACAGCATGAAATTGGAATGAATCTGCGTGCATAGACAAGGGTCTATGCATCCTTGCAGTCTCACTTTTCAACTAACTTTTCATATTCCATCATGCAGACAAGCACACACGACAATCCGCTGAGCTGCACAATCAGAACAAATATGGCGCTGATGTGACCACGTGAGCCGATGCACACCGTGTGTGCAAATAGTTCGAAATGCAAGTCATTATAAAGTTGACAAATTGGGTAACCGGTCAAAAAATTAGTTTTATTTATTAATCAACAAACATTAATTGCAGCTCATGTTTAAACTCATTTATGAATTGAGATTTTCAGACCGGGAGGGAGACTGGAAGGGAAAGAAAGTAGCTCTGACGGTATCGGCAAAATGACCACTACGTTTTTGACCACGTTCGTCATGGCTAAAATGACCTCGTGAATGTGGTCAAATTAAAACAGTACAACCCCCTTGAAGGGTCAAAACAACCCCAAACGTGGTCAATTCAAAATGACCACGGAAAATATAACCCCGTAGTTTTTAGTGTGTACTGCTGATAGCACACTGCTTCATCAACTATCAATGCTGATAGCACACTACTTCATCAACTATATCTACTGCTGATAGCACACTTCTTCATCAACTATCTACTGCTGATAGCACACTATATAGTTCATCAACTATCTACTGCTGATAGCACACTACTTCATCAACTATCAACTGCTGATAGCACACTACTTCATCAACTATATCTACTGCTGATAGCACACTACTTCATCAACTATCTACTGCTGATAGCACACTACTTCATCAGCTATCTACTACTGATAGCACACCACTTCATCAACTATCTACTGCTGATAACACACTACTTCATCAACTATCTACTGCTGATAGCACACTACTTCAACTATCTACTGCTGATAGCACACTACTTCATCAACTATCTACTGCTGATAGCACACTACTTCATCAACTATCTACTGCTGATAGCACACTACTTCATCAGCTATCTACTGCTGATAGCACACTTCTTCATCAACTATCAACTGCTGATAGCACACTACTTCATCAGCTATCTACTGCTGTTAGCACACTTCTTCAACTATCTACTGCTGATAACACACTACTTCATCAACTATCTACTGCTGATAGCACACTACTTCATCAACTATCTACTGCTGATAGCACACTACTTCATCAGCTATCTACTGCTAATAGCACACTTCTTCATCAACTATATACTGCTGATAGCACACTACTTCATCAACTATCTACTGCTGATAGCAAACCACTTCTACAACTATCTACTGCTGATAGCACACTACTTCATCAACTATCTACTGCTGATAGCACACTACATCACTGTCATCTTTCTTCTGATAAAAAACTCTTTCAAATCTAAAGCTGATAGAATTTTACTTAATCTTGCTATCTACTGCTGATAGCAAAGTTCTTGTAATAATTCACTGCAGAAAACACCATACATGTACAAACACTTTTTATATAGCGCATATGTTGAGTACATAGAGTATCTTCATAATGTATCCCTATGTCTACATGTCAGACGTGTTTACAGCAGCACAGAATCTGTCAATTTTAATTTAAACTAGTCCCTCTGGGTTTCCACCAATTTGATTAGTTTTCTTCTGAACTTGACAAATTTTAATATAGGCCTATATGACCCCTGACCTTGTCTTATTTGTCACCCTTAGGAGCTCTATATGGTAAATAATTCAGGTAAGGTAAATGTCTATTTGATTTTTGAGGGTTTGGGGGCAAGATAATCCTATCTGCAATAGCTGCCCTATATACATTTTGACAATTTGTGCATTCTGCATTCTACACATCTAAAATATGACACCTGGCAGCTATTGCAGATAGGGCTTTTCTTGCCCCTAAACCTCAATTTAAAAGCTTCAGCAAATCCCATACATACAACTTGTTGCTATATTCCAACTGTATTGTGTACAATCAGCATAATATTCCACATTTTATTTGATGATTTTCTTCCTCATATTCAGAATTTGATTACTGTATAAGTATTAATTTTCGCGTACAGTTATTTTCGCAATTTGGAGTGAGAGACACATTTTCGCGAATGTTATTTTCGCGATTGCCCAGTACTTCCCCATACTTGTACAGTAATACATTATAGCATATATTCGCGAGGTGTTATTTTCGCGGTTGGAGCTCTAATCGTGAAATTCGCGAAAATAAAACTCATAAAAATTACCACTTGTACAGTAATGGAATTTAGCCTTTTGAATGTCAAGATAAAATTCTTGGAACATTGGTTCAGTGATCCTTATTTCATTAGGGACCGTTCACAAACACTTGTAAGGGGGGGGTCTGATGCAAAAGGGGGGCCCTGAAAATTTTGACCATCCTAAGGGGGGGCCCTGAAAAAATGACCACAAATTTTCCTGAAAAAATTGAGTTTATATGCTTTTCTATGGGGTTGACCCATAATTTTCATGTCAAAAGGGGGGCCTGGAATTTTCGAGGTCTGTAAAGGGGGGGGGCCCGGAAAATTTTCGCGATAATTTTTTTTTGCATCAGGCCCCCCTTACAAGTGTTTGTGAACGGTCCCTTATCATGGAGGCTTGAGGAATCAGTCCCAACTGTGGGCATATGTGCCAATCTATAATTGCATAAAACATGACCAAGGTTCAAATTTCCTTTTCCTATAAGCTTCCCCATTGCCATGGCAATGAGGAAATTCGGTAGGTCTACCAACAGAAGACAATCTAGAGGACATTGACATCCTATGTGGTGAAATTATTTCATTGGATATATTAATATAATTGAATACACATAAGGTTGACATCATATAAATGAGGCATATGAAAATGTAATAGAATGATCAATATGTATAAGGCTGACATACTTAAATTTTTATCTGTACAACGTCTTCTGATTTCAAAGTTTCCTTTTCACCTCAGAAAACTAGCAGAAAAAAATACTGAAATGATTCCTTTAAGGCAACCTCCCCCCAGTGTCCCTATATTAAAGTACAACATCAGACATTCTAAGACAAACAATATTGATATATAGTTGATGTTTAGTGTAAACCCGTTTTTTTCTTTCCCTCGATGCGACGCAAACCGCTTCTTGAGAAAACATGCCATGACACCAATCGTTGATATAAGCAGGCGGCCTCCAGCTGCAATAACTGTTACGCGATTCTTACAGCAATATTGACCACCTGAGCCTGCTTGAATTTGTTCTGAAAATTCATTCTCTAGCTGATGGCACGCACTAGGCTCCACGCAAAATTAAATGTAACCTGGGTTCATCTTAATAGTGCCAAACAAAATTATGTCAAAAAATATATTAAATATAACTTAATATAGTGGATGGAGATTTGCTTTAAGATTTGATTGACATGTTTTAGCAATTAATAATCAACAAGTTTATTTTTTCAAGTTTCTTTGTAATCAAAACAGAAAATATCTAGATATCTTCAAATTGAAAAGAAAGAAGAAGTATTTGTTATAAATAACACATTTTTGTTTTGTTTTTAGATGGAAATAAAATCTCTTTGATTTGCTGATGTTTTGTGCTTCAAGTAAACTAGACTATATGTAATGTGTAGAGTAGTGAGTTAAATGTCTGTATGTGCAGAGTGCAGAGTCAAGTTAAATGTTGCATAGAAACTACTTGGCGCTGATAGAATGTCAATGTAGTGTTATTTACAAAGAGAGATATTTACTACTGCAATCATTACAAGGGGGGAATGGATGGTAAACTTGACGATGCTGGGATGCCTCATTGCCATGTCCTTGTTACTAATAGTTGGCAAACTTGACGATGCTGTGATGTCTCCTTGTTGTACTCATGGTTAACATTACTATTGAAGTCTATTACTGAGATCTCAAACATCCTCACCTGTCACTACACAAGTTTTTTAACCCACTATGTTTGTACATTCATGATAGGATGATGTCTGAATGTGCTGGGTACAAACACCTCATACCCAGTCCCCAACTTATGATAATTTCTTTGGAGCCAATCAACTCGGCCATTGGCAAGGAGCAGTGGCATAGCCAGGGGGGAAATGAGGGGCAGCTACCCCTGTGAGAAGTCTTTCTGATAGCTGCCCCAATAGGCAGTGTCATAGCATGGGTCATCATATGATGGGGGGGGGGGCACTGACCATGATTGGGTGGACACCGGGTGTGGTGGGGGGGCACAAGCCGCTTTTTCTGCTATTATCCTATGGTACTTTCTAAAGTTTGCAATCAATGGGGGGGGCATGTGCACCCCCTCCTGTGCCCCTATGATGCTACACCACTGCCAAAAGGTTCAACCTCGTTTCCACCCTGGGAGCAGCTTTATGAAGCACATTTCTCATGATATTGATAATTCAATATGGCAATATACCAAATTACACTAACTAAGGAGCATTATTTTATCCTTTATATTCTCTGAGTTATACTTTGAATTATAACCTGTACTTTTACAATAGAGTAAATGACTTCATTATCTAATCCAAATGCATAAAAAGTTCAAAGTAATACTATGTTAAGCAAATAAAATCCCCTAAAATCTAACTTCAAATTGCCCATAGCAATACTATGTTAAGCACACATTATCTCCTTTCATTCTATGAGCTACATAGAGCCCCGCATAGAGCAAACTGTCTTCGTTATCTCATCAACTTGGGTAAAGGTTCAAACTTCTAACAACTAAATTACCCAATGCAAATCACTTGCTATAGGTTTATTGCCCTTCAGGTAACTGCCAAAACTCACTCAAAATACAAATAACTATGCTTCTGATGCATAAAGGCTGCCTCAAGGAGGATTTCAAAATCCTCCTTGATGTTGAATCAAACAAACTTGTCATTAAGTCAGTGACCTTAATAATTGATATTATTGGTAAGTTTAACTTAACTGAGTTATTCCTGAAGATTTTTCAAGAACCACTTCCCAAGTCCTTGTGAAAAAAAATTAAAAATACCTCTTTACTTATAAGCCAAAAAAGTGCCAAAAATGTTCTTCAGTTGTTCTCATGGGGGCAACCTTTGCTGAAGCAAGCAACAGTTCAGGGACCACAATTTTTGCAGTAATTTGTTATGTATTTTTTCATAAGGTCATATCAATGTTGACAAAAAAAATCTTGATGGATGTTAGCTGATGTTCACTTGTTTTTTAAATGCTATAGCCTGAACCATAGACTTGGCATCTTCACAGTTTTACAAATTCAAATGACAAGCAGCAACCTTTTTGAGATACAAGCTTCCTGCACTCCTATGACATAATGTGCTTGTATTTCTCATAAAGGCTCAAGTCTTTTTACATCACTATACTGTCATAGCAAATTAAACTTGGCTGTATGTGTACTTGTGTTAAGTGGCCTGTAAGAAGCACTTGCGTAGCCTAGATTCAAATTATTTAAACAAACCTGCAAAACTGCGACACGACCGAGGTAGATGAACCGTTTGAGCTTGAATATATTTTGAGATACATGTAGGCTGATATGGCAAAAAACAAATCTTGGTGAGATTTTTGAATCACTGCTGTAACCACAAGAGTTAAGGAATAGGGTTAGGATTTAGGGTTGGCATTTAGGGTTAGTATTAATGTTAAGATTAGGGTTAGGAATTTGGTTAATGAATGGTTTGATAGGGTTAAGGTTATGACAATGGCTGGGGTGGCAGCAGTGATTCTAAAGTTTCTCTGAGGGTACTTGTCATGCTCCAAGAATATCTTTACCATGACCGAATGTATCAAAAACGTTTGAAAAATCAATTTGAATGCTGAAATAAAACCAAAGGAGGTTAATTTTAAAAATGGGCTAAAATTGAGCTAATTTTGGTTTGAAACAGATTCAAAGGAAGACAGCCCGATATTGGGTCAATTTGTCCAGCTATTTCAAACTGGGGGGAACTGGGAAGGGAGCTTAACCACCCCTATGTAAGGAGGTTGTTGCTCTTCATTCAAAGACAGCATTAACCCTCTGAGCACTACCAGCCGATCTTACATTGCCTCTGATTGGTCAATTACATTATATCTTCACTTTAATGACCAATCAGAATGGAGCTTTGCAAATAATTCACCCTAATTTTTTTGCGTGGGGAAATTATTCTAACAATATTGCTGATTGGTCCAATTGATAATGAAAACTTCTTTTTGGCCAAACGGCAGGTAGTTCTCATAGGGTTAAGCCACTGCAATGTCACTGAATGTGAACATTAACAGAGTGCAATAACTTACCAGATGAGTTCCTTTGCATGAGTATACAGAATGCTTAAAATGACAACAATGTCATGTTGCTGTCATTACAACACTTATGAAAACCCTTTATGTGGGTAAAATAGGAAGTAATCGGCCGTTTTTAATGTCATCTTTATATGACGGGGAAAGTGACAAGGAGAGGGACAGAAAAGGGGAAATTGATTTTAAGTGTTTGGGTCAGGTTGTTCTGTGGCTTGTTATGTCAAAAGAAGAAATAAAAGAGGGAAAGAAAAGGGGGAATTGATTTGAAGTGTTTGGGTGAGGTTGTTCTGTGGTCTTTTATGTCAAGCCCAAGCATAGTAGTTAGGTCAAAAAACCTCAATTAGCCCAGAGAATGGTCAAGGAATTGGGGTTTTTGAACTAACTATAGCTAAGTATGGGATGTGGTCTATTTGATGACTATGGACTCCGATCTCAGAATGGAACATGTCCAGGAACAAAATTAAAATTGTGTATCTTTTTGTTGGTCTGTTTCAGACCAAATATAACCTAATTTAGACAAATTTTAGCTTAAAAATTGAAAATTCACATTCAGAAGACGCGGTAAAGTCATTCAGGGAGTAGGTCAGTGGAACAGCTTTGCAATTGTGTCACCTTGAATATTTCAGTTGGTATGTCACTGGTGCAAATATGCCATTGTCATGATTATCATGTCAAACATTCAATTTTATCCAAATTAAAGTCACTAATGACCTTATTATATTACGATTGTAAGAGGAATTTATGCAAACAATGAATATCATTTCAAATAGCATCCTTGTATCATGCAATTATCTCCATTAGCCTATAATAGTACTAATAGGCTACACATATTTGGTTGTCAATAAGAAAAGTAATAAGATTAATAAAATCATCATTACTGTGCTACTAATTATAAAGTCAAGGAGTAGTTTAGAACATTAATGATGCATGTATAGTTCAATTTAATGATTGTGTTGAATTTGTGTGATGTATACTAATATTTAAAGGGGAATTTCGTGATCCACAGCCTCATCCCCCCACTTTTCTAAAAAAAAGTTGAGATTTTTATATCACTGGAAACCTCTGGCTACATAATGTTTATGTACAAAATATTTCTTGCAGATTAATTCGTTTTGCAAAGATATCGTGAAATTTGAATTTCGTTCTGGTGCACCAGAACGAAATTACAACGCATTGTCTATGGAGCAGTGTAATACACATAATCATGCATAACTCGCAAAGGCAAAATCGGAATCAACTGAAATTTTGGGAATGAGCTTTTTTCGTGGATATGTACTGAAAAATGTCATAAAAAGAGGATGCTAGGATCACGAAATCCTCCTTTAATGCTTTGAACCTATATGACAATGATTTAAGCTTTCTATACTGCAAAAACTGTATTTAGACATTTGAATTTTTTGACACATTTTTTGTATCACAAATCTTTATAATTTTTTTTATTTTTCCTTATTTTTTCTTTATTCTTTTCGACAATCGCCACATTTTGATGTGATCAGATCATCCTGTCATATCAGTGGTAGTCTCAGATAATTGATTTGTCAAAAGTCATTCTGTCAAGGTTACTTCCTGTATTAACTATCTCACACAATAGCTACCAGTAAATATCAAAAATACCGGTATTAATGCATCACAAAGGAGAAATGTCTAATTATACCAATTATATGTGCAATTATACCAACTCAATTAATTGGATAAATAACAGATAAAAGGGTTATCAAATTGAGCTATTTTCATACAAAAATTGATTCATATGTAAATTTTCTTGTTGGAAAACTGTAATTTTGAAGAAATAAATCATAATTGTCGCAATAACACAGAAGAGATGACAAAATATGATTAAAAATATTGATGCAGCCTTGACTGGAAGTTCAACTTTGACAAAATTGTGTGAATTTTCACATAGATGTGGCAATTTTGTTCACAAACAGACATTATTTTGACTCTATCATCTTAAAACAAAGAGGAGTCACCAAACAATAGGTAAGGACATTCTGACACAAAGTTGAAACTCTTACAAAAGACTTGCTTCCAAATTATTAATTGTTTAAATTGTTTTACATTTGGAGGCCAATATAATAAAGAATTATACAATTAAAAAAATGTCATTTCTGACTAGTGATTTGTTGCCACACTGGCAGATAAAACCCACTTTATATTAACCTTTATAATGGCAACAATGTCCCAACTCTAAAGGTATCAGCAAAACATATACCCCCTCTAATGACTATGTTTCCTCATGGCTGATCTCCAAAGTACAAGATTCACTTAACACCAAAGCTTAGGATTCAATGAGCAATAAACCTCAAGTACAAGCAACTTATACAGCTCAAGTAGTGGTTCGAATGACCGTTGATACACAAACACCATTAGTAAAAAGTGGCTAGTAATGTGTAGTATTGCAGGTTTCTTGTACAAAAGAACACCAATTGTAAGCTTTCTTTTAATTCCATGACCTATCTCATCAAGAACCACTGAACTAATACTAGTTTGTACTCATTTGAATTCATTTTTTCATTTTGATTTAAAATCTGGTTACCAAAACAATATTTATACAAATTATTGATTTGATGTCTACAAAAAGACCATCCTCATAGAGCAAGTAAATCATGCAAGAAAAAATAAAGCTCTGCTTATTCTAAACCAACCTATTTTCATGAGTTATTTAATTTCATGAACTCTGCAACAGACTCAAATTCACAAAATTAAATTACCACAAATATATACCACAAATATACTTATAATAATAATAGTGGATCAACAAAATTTATGAAAGTTATTTTACAAATATGAGTCAATTTTTGCAGATTTTTTTTTGGCCGATGAAAAATTGTTGCGACAAAAATAACTTGTTATAGAGTACTTTGAATGCTTTTAGAAACCCACAATGAGCAAGGGATGTACTTCCGCCGTTGGTTACCGCAATGGTACAATGATATCTCTGGCTGTGAATGAGTGGGTCCGGCCGATCCATTCTACCGGCCATTCAAGTCTTTGACTACACCTAAATAGAGGGTCATAAGTCCAGTTCTACCCTCTAGCCAAATGACCACTTAGTCTTCAGAACAGTCCCTACTTTTATTCACCTTAATTCAAGTCCATGTTATGATGCCTTAAGGTATTACACCGGTCAATCCAGACAGTCATGTCTGTTTTTCTCGTTGTTTTTTGTCCGTTTTCTTACATTATGGTAATGAAAACATAGGATTTAGGTACAAAGTGATGAATACAGATAAAATCTCCATAAACATAGAGATGTTATTAAGACAATTTATACTAAAAGGGGTTATGATTCCGTGGGCGAGTTTGGGGCTCGTTTGTTTAATTAAAAGCTTTGAGGCTACATATTTCAGTGTTTTTCATCAACTTTTGGTGATATTTAGGATGTGAAATTCTACCCATGAATAATTATTCATTATTAGGTGCGTATATGTTTGGCATATTGTTAATTACATTTTGAACTCGGCTGACAAGTTGATACGTTTCTTATGTGCAACTTTTGGGGTTGTTTTGAAAGTGTTTGATAAACTCAATTTTGTGTTCTTTTCATCATGATATAATTAACTTGTCCTTTAAATATAATACATATTAATATGAGCCAGAAAATGGTTAAATCAACCCGGGTTTGAGGGTGGGGGGTGATGTGGGGCAGTATCTGAGTTTTTCCAAAAAAATGGGTGATGGGAATGTGCATTCATTGTGTAGGCCTAATGATTGAATTTGTAGATTTTTATATTTTGACACTGTTATGAACAAAACTTCAGTCCTACAGAAAGACCCTTTTTTGGGACTTTCAGGGGTAGGCCTACTCAAAAAAATGGGTGATAGGGATGTGTGTTCACAATGACCTCCTTATGACATTCTAAACATGTTTAAAACAATTTAATATTCATTTAAGGTCATTAAGAAGTCAAAGGTCAAGTTTCCACAAATGCTCCAATTGAGCTGATATTTAAATACAATGATCCTTATGACATTCTAAACATTTTTAAAATTCATTTAAGGTCATGGTTCAGCTATGGTGCGGTAACCGCTCTAGTTATATTTGGACACTTATGACCAAAACTTTTGTCTAGTTCTACAAAAAGACCACCTTTTCAGGCTTTCTAGCGCTTCTCACCAAATGACCCCCTTTTTCATTTCAAATCTCTCACCAGCAGACTAGTTTTGAACTGGTGTCCACACATCCTTGTCATCACTTACACTTCCCACAATGCATTTCTTCCATTTCAATTTTTTGTACTGATTTATGACGTGTACAATGGGTCGATAATGAGGTGATGCATCATGTTGCAAAGGATTCTGGGAAGGGTAAGGTATATAAGCCTATAAGCCAAATCTGTAATAACATTCCCTATACACACATGTCAATCTATTGAAATAACCTATTATAGAAATACCTATAGGCAGCCTATTAAGGCCACCCTGTACAACTAAAACAGTACGGTAATAGCCTACCTATACTAACGCAATGCTTACCCACCCAAAGGCTACCGCCAAAATACACTAACCTTATAAATATTCAATGTCAAACTTCAATATGAAGCATGTGACAGAGACTAACTACCCATCGACCAGTTGTCTTGCCCTCAACCTGAAGGCATCTTCAAAGCCCAAATTGTCCTGACCATCAGCTGACCAAATGACCATTATAACAATGACCTAACTTTTAGAACTGAGTATGATTTGTTTTCTTTAGATTCTGGGAATAACATTGTAAAATTGTTTCCCATTGAAGAGAATTTAGCCTCCAACTAAGGTGATGATTTTATAACCTCTTTTTAAGCTTTTATAAATTAAACTGGGTTAAGGTGAACTAAACCCATTAAGTAGTCTTTTTGAAGGTTTGACAACTTTGGACTTTTAAGGTTAAGTTAGGTTTAAGTAATTTGAAAGTATATGACAGTTTCTTGCAGTATATTTCGGTTCATAAACCAGCCTTTCTTTTACAATATTATTGAACTAGTTCATTTCCTTTAGGTTTTGTCTATTATTTTCTTTCAACTTAATGGATATTAGCTTTCAACCTATAAGCAGAATGTGATGAAGTTTTGGCTTTGGCTATGGATGATTTTGCTGTTGTTTAGCTGCTTATCAAGAAATGTAAATGGTGCTTACCTGGTTTACAGAATGTTTCAAATGTTTAATCAGCAAGATGATCACATGAAAAGAAAGAAATAGATAAATAAGACATCATTAGTATATAACATAGTAATTAGTATAAAAACATATTAACTAGAATGAGCTTCAATTATATTGAAAAGACTACCTTATATTTTTCAATTTTTGAGAGAGTTGATAATGTTACTTAAAAAATATACAATTTCAGTTACAGAGCGGTATTTCTGGTCACTCCAAAAACAGTGGATACTAGATAAATACATTATTACTAAATACTAATTGTCTTCACAATGATTGTAACAAAGCTCACTTATGAAACTATAAAAATGGACAGATGTTAAGGCAAAATTAAACCAGCTGATATAAAAGAGTAGAAACCACAATATCATTATATTATCCAATTATCTTTGAAAGTCAGATTTCTAAAACAGACACCAGACTTTTATTCATTCCAAAGATCTGCACTGATTATTTAAGACAAAATAACAACCATTCTAATCCAAGAAGGCTGTCCTTAAAATGATGAATTATAACAATTAAAAGAACAAGCTGAACAGACAATGGTCATTAGAGGACAAAAGAAATAAGACAAATATTACTTTTCCAGCTTTTTCCAAGGTCCAGCAGGGTTGCCTGTTTACAGACCCAAAGGTGCAGCAACAACCATGCCAAGGTGGTGTTTAAGTAGCCCAATTTTAAAATCAATGGAAAATTTGAAGGGGATGCACCCAAATACTAACATTTGGGTGTTTTTATTTAATCTATTAAAGATATCAACTTAATAAATCTATCAAAGAAATCACAATAAATAAAACCAGGCCCGTATGCAGGATTTCATTTGGAGGGGGTGCTGATTTTAAAAAAGTGGGCTTTTTTCCAGGGGGACAATTTTGTGAAAATTGGACTAAAATTTGGACCTTTTTGTCCCCCCCCCCCCTGCAAACGGGCCTGAATAAAACACCTGAACTAGTCTTTGGAGAAACCTGTGAATTTCAGCGAAATAAATGCAATTTAACATCAGAAACCAACATGCAAAAGTAGCCCAATTTAAAGCAACTCATGTTGCCATTGTCATTGATGATCTTTATCCAAATGCAGTTGGCCATAACAGATAGTTCCTTGATATAAATCACCAATTGCACCTTGTATGGAGATATGCTTTAATGAGTTAATGGATGAATGTTTATGGGAAAGACCATAATGGGTTATAAGAATTAATAAGATGCACACTTCCTAAAAGATTTTAATTGTGTGGATTTGTGGTCTCGAATTTTGGCCATGATAATAAAAAAATAAACTTTTAATATGAGCACAAAGAGCCCTGGTGTATTCCACAACTGATTTACAAGTCAAGCCATATCATACAAATGATGACTACATGCAGAAAACACACTGGGTTGAAGAAGTTAACACAAAAAAAAGCCAAGCCAAGCCAAGCCAAGCCACGCCCAAGACAAGACAAGACAAGAGACACGACAAGACAAGACAAGACAAGACAAGACAAGACAAGACAAGACAAGAAAAGAAAAGAAAAGAAAAGAAAAGAAAAGAAAAGAAAAGAAAAGAAAAGAAAAGAAAAGAAAAGAAAAGAAAAGAAAAGAAGAAAAGAAAAGAAAAGAAAAAAGAAAAGAAAAACAATTTTACTGTCACTCAGCCTTGAGTCAAGAGAAATAAAATTCTTAATCCAATCTCAGGTTTCAACAACAAAAATGAAGTAAATGTCACATTTTTACTCTAAATGGATCAAAATATCTCTTCTAACATATACAATCACTAATTGTTTTGAGTCAAATAAAATGTTGTATTATTTAATTGCTTGCTTCCTCCCATCCCTCATTTCTGTACTTTTCCCCTTCTTTTTGGACTTTCTTTAATTGTCATAGCTAATATCAAGACAGATGGGTCTGTTTTCATGCAGAAAATTTGGTTAACACTCTAGCCACAATATTTAGTCTACTAAAATAATCCAATTAATTAATTGAAATGTGATTTTTTAAACAGAACTTATGCTAAGACTCTCCATGGCACTTTAAGTCTACGAAGTGGGTCCCTGCCATGCAAATTATTTTATCAAATTGGCCAGAAAATTGGATTTCTTTCATCAAAATGTGTGGTTAATTTGCATAACTGGTTTATGTTTTTATCATTTTAATCAAGGAATTGCAATTGAGAACAGGGGTGACTTTGTGGTCAACGGGTAATGACTAAACTTTGAATTCTGTCATGCATGTCATGTTATTAGTACACAGTACATTGTCTGATTTTTTTCCAGATTTTTCCTTAATTTCTTCCAAAACATCTTTGATTTTTAGAATGGATGTTAGATAATTGTGTAACTTAATTTTAAATGGAGCATAATCAACATAAAATGTCAGGTGTGGATGGGGAAGCCCCATGGTGTGCCCCCTCCCCCTATCAGAGTCAATATTTTGTAAATGAGAGGGTTGGTATTCATCGCCTATACTTCCTATAGGCCTATGTCTAATAAGGGTTTGCTACTTTTGGGTGTTCTATTTTACATACATAAAAAAGGAAAGGGAATAAAACACCATTATTTGGAACCTAGGGTGGGGGAACCTGCCTGTAGAAAATCCCCATGGTGGGATAATGCTATTAATCATAGGCATAGATCCCGGTTGGATGGGAGGAAAAATCCCCCCAATATTTTGCCATGGGGGATGGTCCATACAGTCACCCCCCCCCCAATGTTGGCGGCTGTATGTGGGTTTCTGACCAAATTAACCTCATATTTGGCCATTTTAGGCACAAAAGAGCAAATTTTTGCATGCTTCATGTGAATTTATTCCACTTTTGCATCATATTTCAACAGTTTGTACAATAAACTTATTCTGTCGCTAAAAGGTGACAAAATTTTCTGACCCCATCCTCCTAATATTCCCCCATCCTCCTAAGAAATCTATGCCACTGCTATTAATTGATACACCATATAGTTTGTGTAATTATTTAATGGTGATACAAAGAGGTTAAGTCTTGTGGGAGTTTCAGATGAGATCCTCTTAGGGTAATGAAGCAGATATATGATTATAGGGTTTGGTCTAATTGAAATATGTTTAGAAATCTATTTACTTTTCAAGCAGAATGGATTAACCGACAGTGTTAACAAAATAGATTGTTTTTTCCACATATTCCAAGAACAAAACACATCTCTTCTTCAGCGCCCTCTATGGAAGACATAACCTTAATCTCCCACAGAGGGGGTGTGAATTTCAAATGAGGTTACCTGAATGGCTGACTCCATTTGAAATCTACACCCCCTGTGTGGGAGATTAGGGTCCTGTCTTACATAGGGGTTGATTTTAACTGGAATGTTTGTTACAGTGAAGAAGAACAGACCCTTGATCCAGGGATTTAACAAGTGGCCACTCCGAACTTACTCGCAATATAAAGACCTCCAATATAACAGACAATTTTGAGGTTTTATTAATTTACTTCCAATTTGGATTAAATACTCATACCCATTGACCCATAATTTCATACCAAATATGGAAAGGTTTCATTAATACGATGATAATACTAATCCAATTGATATATTATATCGTATTAAATCTCTATTTAATCAAGTGGGTAATATTTTCCCACAATATGGCGGTGTAAATAGGGATTCTATGCATCAACGATGAATTATATCAAGATACTGGCTAATAAAGACAATCTGCAATGATTACTTATCTTATGGCTTATTTGACCATCTTTCATTTCTTAGAGTATAACATGAATACCCATTGGAAACCCATTGAAAGCGATGGCGCCCTACACACTTCACATACACACAAAGTTCTGTACATTCATACTGAGATATATCCACACTACCCCCATATAAAGCGAGGAAAGCTTATAATTGTGTTTTTAATACACCCCATACCGAGTGAGGTCTGCCTATCTAATACTGTAGAAATCCTCACTTTGTAATCCTCGCTTTGCCAGTTTTCCTCGCTTTGTATGTGTATTTTGTTTACACTACCTAGCTTTCAATAGGGATTCCAACACACACCTTCATGGGGGTATATAATCAGGTTAATAACAGAAATATAAACTTTCATTTAATTTAATATTCAATATTAAATTGCTGTCATGAATTAGAACTAGGAAAACAAACAAAACTAGGAGAAGGATAGACATACAGACAAACACAGATGACAGACAATGACAGACATACACACATGGATAGATACAAGGACAGAGGGCCAGACTAAAGGACTTAAAGATATAATTGCTATCTACCAAAGATAGGGACATACATTTTGCATATTTGACAATGGACATTTTGTGCTATCTACTGAAGACAGGTTCTTCAAATTCACAGGATATAGGCCTATGCCTACAATAAAGACATAATTAGCTGTACTGGTACAAACAGATGACAGACAAAGCTAGACAGACAGACAGGCAGATGGATAGACACAAGGACAGATGGCCAGACTAAAGGACTTAAAGGTATAGTTGCTATCTACCAAAGATAGGGACATATACTTTGCATATTGACAATGAACATTTTGTGCTATCTACTGGTGCAGGAAATTCAAAAGTTAATAATAAAGGCATAATTTGCTATACTGGTACTGTCAAACGTATTGTATTTTAGCAATTAGTGTTTTTCACATGATTACTATAATGATAAGATCATAGTAGGCATATTTGTACTTGTACAGTGGATAGGAATACAGTAACCATGATCTTGTAACTTTACACATGTATTAATAGAAGTGAACATCAACCACACTGAGGATGTCAAATCAGTGCAGAGTAGTTAGATTGAAAATGGATGGTTTAGGAAACTTCCAGGGGGAAATTATCCATTGTTTTTCATATAATATTTAGTGATTTTATTATATTGCTTGTTTTAGTTGTAAACAAAATGAAAAAAAAACCAAAAAACAAACAAACAAACAAAAAAACTCTCAAATAAATTTTTTTCTAAAGCAGTATAAATAAAGCATTTTTGTTAGCTTTATTACCTTGCAACACTCTTCTGAGAGTGAAATTCTCACTCCAAATAGAGTTGTTCTTGACTTGTCAAAGATGTGTGTTTACAATCTGAGTATACAATACAAACTTTTCATTAACTTGAAATGAACCCGGATTTACCATAGTATCAAATACACTGTATTTACCGTAGCATATCAAATGTATTGCATTTTCCAACGCAGTAGACCTGGGCACGACCAGGTACGCTTTTAATTCTTATTAGGCTAAGTAAAAAATAAAACATGTTTCACGTCCGGGTTTTCGAAAAAAAATGAGGAAGAGGGGGCTTTTTATTTTTTATTTTTTATAGCAAAGTTGGTGTAAATACCCATACGTAGAGCTGTTTTAGCGTACAATCCGTACATACAATAATGCCTGGAAAAAGGAGGAGGCTCTTTTTTATTTGTTGTTCTGAGAGTTACACCCCCTCTAATGATCACAAACCTTCCTAAAATGTTTCTTGTATCTTAACAAAGCTATAGAAAGCATCCCAACTTCCTAGACATATTTTTTGAAAAGTTATAACTGAATTTCAAAAAATAAAAATTTATTTGAGAAAACCTCAAAAAAGGAAGCGGGAGGGGACGTGAAACATGTTTATTTTTTTATTTGGCCTTACATTAGTTAGTTAAAAATAACCATGACATCATTGTCTGTGCCTGGTATAAACAAACCAATAAGTATGCGTACAGTGTTATTGACACCAACAAGTAAATAGATACTATGAGTTCTCAAGGTCCCTTTTTATATGTTAGTTCGAGCGGCGTGCCAAAAAGGCTTCACTTGCTTCCCCTCTCAGGTTGCCAAAAAAACTTTGCCCCCCCTGCACATACTATATGTTTGGGATCTCAATTTTACCCTCCACCCAGGGCTCATAATATTATTGCACATCCCCTTAGTGTTAGGGTAAGGGTAAGGGCTAGTATTAGGGTTATGGTTAGGATCAGTGTAGACCTAAGGGATTAGTGTTAGAGTGGGATTGGTTAGGGTAAGTGTTAGAGTGCAATGGGGGTATTCTATATTGTTATTTTGCCATTTATTTCTTTAAAAAATAAAATGATATGAAAAACAAAAAGAGACACAAATAGGATAAATAGGATTTTTATTTCAAAGGCACAATATACAGAGACAAAAACATTTTATAACCTAACAAATCTGAACCCGGATTTTCCTTTCAAATAGAACAGTTGCTGAGGTATTCCATTTAAAATCCACACTACCCCTGTGGAAGATTTTGGAAATATCTTCCACAGGGGAGTATAATTTCAAATGGAATGAGCACGATTAGCAGCTCCATTTGAAACTCACTCTCCCTCAGGGAAAGATTCAGGTTGAATCTTTCTCAGAGGGTGTATGAAATTAAAATGGAGCTGCCTAATGTGCTCATTCCATTTGAAATTCATACTCCCTCTGTGAAAGATATTTCCAAAATCTTCCACAGGGGTAGTGTGAATTTTAAATAGAATAGCCCAATACACAGACACGTTGGTTACCATGGCAGTGAAAATTGTTTCATTTAACTTGTTCATTCTTCTGCATCAAGGTCAAAGTTAAACAATTTCTTTTCTTTTTCAAAATCGTCAATCAGATATAAAGAGACATACACAACGATAGCTGCTGTGTGTAAAATATGTACAATATGATATAGTTTATTGTGCATATTTAACACATGGCAGCTATTGGAATTATGAGGTTGACTGCCATAGCTGCTATGTGTAAAATATGTACAATACAATATATTATATTGTGCATATTTAACACATAGCAGCTATTGGTTTGACAGAACAGCATGCAGCAACAACATCCTGTTAGGTATAGTTAGTTAACGCAGTCAGATTTACAAATAACTTGACAGAAGTCAGACGTATAAACAGAATCTTCATCCAGGTAAGTCCATAGTCAAATATGTGTATAATATATAGTGGGTTTGTGCACATTTCTTATTAAACCTGATTTTTTGACATACTTGTAATGCTTACACATTCCACTTACAACTAACTGGAATTAGCCAAATTTGTTTGTAGCAGAATAGAGCAGTTTTATAATAATATTATCATCCTATAATTCCACTATAGAGTTCCACAGTTAAACAGATTAAAGTAGATATTTTTCATTTGAACTTAATATTTTAGCTTTGTTTTGTGACATTTTTTTACCAGTACTTTTCTAGGGTACTATTTATAAGTTTTGTGAAACAATAACATAATTAAAATTTGTCAAAAATTATATCTTATAACTTTAAGCATATGGTCTATGCTTTAAGGCTAATACCTATGCTTGATTAAAGTGTAGAGAGAAGGCAGTTGCCTTAGTGACATAGTTTCTCTCTTTTATTTCTTACAGAAAATTCAACCAACACTATCGGAAAGGAGAACCGTTCTTCTTGATGAGAGCAGCCAACAAAAACAAGATGGCCGCCATCATCTTTGTCCTATCCCTCATTACCATCTGCTCTTCGGTTCCTATAAACAACAAAGACATCTGTCCAACAGGATGCAGGTGCAGTGTCCTGCAGGAACCCTCTTCAGCAATGACTCCAGCCATCTTTGACCAGATTGAGTGTTACCATGGTTACCTAATGACCCTTTCACCAAACTCAACATTATCTGAGTCTTTACCTCCTGTACGACACTTTCACTTGAATTGCGCAACCAACGACACCATCGATGGCGCTGTATCATTGTCAGATATTCCGCTTGCGCATCCATCCATCTTGGAAAAGCTGTCCTTCACATCCTGTGACATCACAACGAAGCAAGAATGGCCACATTTTAATTTGTCTTCCTTGATCATGCTGAAGTCATTTGAGATTACTCACAGCAACATTACTAGCTTTGAACTTCGGGTATTATTTCAAAGCTTACCATGTGATAATCTGGAAATCATTCGTCTCTCCAACAATATCGGTTTAGATTCATTGATGGCCAATTCAGGAATGGACAATCGAATGATGACAACACCAGAACCTGTCTACCAGAATCCCTGTTCCTCATATAACATCACCCTACTGGACCTCAGCAGTAATGGACTAACCCATCTTGATTGGTCAATTTTCCCTTTTGTCCACGTGCTCAAGACAATCAACTTGGAAAACAATAGTCTCTCAAATCCACCGTCATTAAAAGGATTTACGGAGATCAAAACGATCAAGCTAGCTCAAAACAACATATCCGACATTCAGCATGATTCCTTCATCGATCTTCCAAATTTGAGATCCATTGACGTATCCCATAATATGATCTCTGACCCCTACATGAACTTATCAGGAACACCAAACGTAAACATTGTTGACTTATCCTACAATGGTATAGAGTATTGTACAGTTGAGTTTTTCCAAGAACTCAATGCAGTTGAAGAGTTATACCTATCGCATAATGGTATGATAGCAATAACCAACACTACCGAGGACTATACCTTCGCCTACTGTCCACAACTTCGCATTGTAGATTTGTCGTTCAACTTACTCGTAGATATTGATTATTGGGTTTTTCAAAATCTTCCAAATCTGCACACAATTGATCTTAGCAACAATCGGATCACATATATATCACAGAATTTGTTTTATCAAGTGGGGAGTCTCCAGCATCTGAACCTTGCAAACAACAGATTTACCAATTTTCTGAAGTTTCCGTATCTGGTCACAGATAATTCCGTCGTTGATGTGGACATGCTGGGAAATCCCCTTGACTGTGATTGCAACATGGATCATGCAATACATTCTATTGGATATGATGAAAGTTTGTATTCAAACTGGCCGCACCATGTAGATTTTGCAAATCAACGTTTCTTGAACCACACCTTGCTATTCTGTAATAAAACCCATGGTTATGGCTTTGATTCTGTTCCCAGACCCATATCTGTAGCAGTCCTACTTGAATCTCAAATTCAAAATAACACACAATTTTTCTTGTGTGATTACGCTTGTCCATCTCCATGTTTGTGTTTTGGGTATCTAGATGCATTAAAAGAGGAGATCACCACTGCTTGTGTACAGCTCAACTTAACTAACATCCCAACAGATGTGTATAATGGTACTAAGGTTCTTGAAGTGTTAGATAATCCTATACAGCTTATTCCATCTCACATTTTTGCAGATTTAAATTGTTTGATAACGCTTAGTCTCCGTGGGAACAACATCACAATAATAGAATATGATGCGTTTCTCGGATTAGGCAATTTAACATTACTGGAACTGTCTGGCAACAATTTGAATGAAATAAAGTTGTCATATTTTGCGCACCTAAAACTCCTCATTCAGCTTGAACTCCAATATAATCATATCACGCATATTGATCCGGAAAGTTTTGCGCAACTCAACTATCTATATCATCTGGATTTGTCTTATAACAACTTGGCTATCCTTCCCGATCCATTTCTGCAAACAAAATATATAACATACCTAGCACTGAACAATAACTATCTAGAAACACTGCCAAATATTTGGATAGATATTAGCAATGTCAGTTATGCCTTTGAGATTCAAAATTACAGAGACCAATTTACACCAGAACTATTACTTGAATACAACCTGCTGACCACCGTTCCTCAAGGACTACTTGATACCAGCAACCTATATCCATGGGTAAATGTATTCCTCAACAATAACCAACTCACCCATCTTCCAAAACAATTATCCAAAACTAAAAATAGACATCTAAAAGCATTTACTCTCAAAAACAACAGTCTGACAACATTAACGGAAGGAATATTTGATAACTTTCAATCCGATATATTTCTTGATTTGCAAAACAATCCATGGAACTGTAACTGCAGCTTATCATGGCTACCCAACTTTTTGGCTGGGAATGAATCGCAGATACGCTACCGCAAGGTATATTGTGAAGTGATACTCGGTGAAGCTAAGCATGTGCCGTTGCTGAACTTAACACATGACCAATTTTGTCCACCTGCTAATCCAATGGATAATGGAGTGGTTGTGATAAGCGCTAGCAGTAGCATGGGGTGTCTACTTATAGTGGTTATAGTTGGGACCATTGTGGTATACCACAAACGACGGTATATCCGTCAACGTTTACGTCATTATCGTATTCCAGGATTGGCGCCAATTCCACCCACAAAATTTGAATATAAATACGATATTTTTATTTCTTATGCTTCACAAGACAGAGATTTTGTACTAGAAACACTGCGCCCAAAGTTTGTAGAGGAGAAGTTCAAAACGTATGTGTTTGAAATTAACAGTATACCCGGTACAAACCAGTTAGAAAGTATCCAGGAAGCGATTGAGGGCGCTCACCGAATCGTAATCATCATAACACAAAATTACATCAACAACGAGCAATGCGCAGAGTACGAATTCAATCAAGCATTGATACAATCAATGCGAGAGCGTATGGACACTTTACTCATTATTCAGTTAGAGAACCTTGACCCAGAAGTAGTTCCGATAAATATGAGAGAATACATGGGGAAGAAGAACTGGATCAAGTACAGGGAAAGGGACAATGCATTCTGGGATAAAGTTTTTGAGCAATTACCCAAACCACGGAATGATTTGAAACCTGATGCTATGGATATCGCTCTTCAGAATCTGCCACTTGCAGGTGGACCACTTGGAACTTATTTGTAACTATTTTTCATTGGATTATCTTAAATATCAGTTTTGATGTTGGAAATTGTAATGCTTAATATGTGACATGATCAAGGGGAATGAGTCATGTGTCGTTTTCTACATCATTTTCTGGCAGTCTACAAATGCTACATTTTGGAGCAAACCCCATCAAAATCGGACATTTGGTTACCGAATTATGAGCAACTCATCAATGGCTGAAAACAATATAAAACAAAAGAATTTGAACACTGTATTTGCCAATATCTCAAAAACAATATTAGTGACATCCAAATCATTCCACTTGATCATATAACATATCAACTTCTACCTGTCCCCCACCCCAAAAAAAGATGTTCTGGAATAATGTAACATAACACAAGGAAATGTATGTAATGTAACATAAGGAAATGTATCATATATAATGTAATGTAATGTAATGTAATGTAATGTAATGTAATGTAATGTAATGTAATGTAATGTAATGTAATGTAATGCAATGTAATGTAATGTAACTTAATTAAATGTAATGTAAGACTAACAACAATTTAACTAAAATCATATGTAATGTAATGTAAGGTAATGTAATTGTACGTAACATATTGTAACATAACATAATGTAATAAAGAGAAGTCATACTGCCTTAAAGCTCCAAAGCACAATGGTTGATGTCCATTAAGATTGAACCCAATCACAGCATATTTTAATTTGACCCCACACAACCTTTGACCTTGAATGACCTCTGCTTGATTTTCAACACCTTCTCCTCAGGTTTATGTCAACCAAATTTGAGCCCAAATCTCAGCAATTTTAAAATTTGACCCCTTGTGGCCTCATTTGACCTCTAGATGACATTTGACCTATTAACATCTCCACTCACCCAATGTTCTTATACCAAAAGATTATTATCACCACTTTGGGTTGACTTATAGTGGGAATTCCAATTGAATGAACGCAGCTTTCAATAGCGTGACGAATTTGTGCGTACACTGCGCGATGTACGCCAGCGTGTGCGACTGTGCGTGAGTAAGCGCGAAGTGAATCAACCATGCAAACGCACTTTTCGTGATTGGATAGCATTGTATCCAAGGTCGTGCGTTCGCATTGTAGTTTGAAATATGCAGTATACGATCGCGGTTGGATCGAGTGCAGCTGTTAAAAGCTGCGTTCATTCAATTGGAATTCTTACTATAAGTATGTCAGCAGAAGATATATGACCATTAATGGTTTTGACAAACACACACCCACCCACCCCACACAATGACGACAAGGTTGCTATGTCTGCACGCAATGTAGGTAATAAAAGTGGTTTTCCAAATAAAGTGTTGGATGCGTTCTGTTAGACCAATCAGGCCTATAAAATAAATGCAGTGTCAGACAAAAGAAAAACGGTTTCTCTGAAAAATAAATCTCTTTTAAAAGACCAAAAAATACAATTTGTTTTTTCTTTTATTTTGTACCCCAAATGAACTCATTTCTCTGAATAGATTTCGTAATGGAGTAAAATCAACATCAACATCAATTATATCAACACCGTTTTCATAACATTAACATTATTTCCACCCCAATAATTACTCAGGTGCATCTATGTGCCTTTTACATCACATTTTCTCTAAATTAAGATAAATTGCAAATTGCAAGCAGGGAAAGGAGGGGAAAAGAGTTCATTTTCATCATTGTTTGTTTAACTCCGGGCTATTTTGGTTTGGTATCCCAAAAGAATATCATGTCTTCCCATGATGCATTGGTATCACACAGGGAACCTTGCTATACTTGGTATAGCAGTACTGGGACAATGCATCATGGGAAGGCATGTTATTCTCTACTGTGTCCCTCTCCTGTGCCATCTGATTTGTAAACTATAAAATCCTGTCTTCCCATGATGCATTGATGACACTGCACTAAATCACACATGTAACCTTGTTATACTTGGTTTATAGAGGCACTGGACTAATGCATTATGGGAAGACATGTTATTATCTACTGTGTCACTCTCCTGTACCTTCTGATTTGTAAACCATAAAATCCTGTCTTCCCATGATGCATTGGTGACCAGTGGTGGTAGTACGGGGGGATTTTCCCCACCCCCCAATATTTTTATTGTCCCCAAAATCACACAAATTTCCACTTTTTGTGGCAATTTTGTACAAAATTGGTTGATTTTGCCCCACAAAATCTTAAATATCATGGCAGCCATCATTATTCATACCATAGGAGGGGACAAGACTTCTCGGGTGGGTGGGTGGGTGGGGGCATATGTGTAATGCGCTAGTTTATAGAAACACTTGACTAATGCTTGATGGGAAGGTGATATTCTCTGGTGTGATTGCATAAGAGCAACAGAGTCGTCACGTCCCTCGTTAATTTGTGGTCGTCTATTTTTGTTTGATTACGAAAGAAAACATGAGGTTCTCAAGATTCTAGGGAGTATTTAGCGCATGATGCTGCAATAAATATCCAGCTAACAGAGGTATTCAGATAGGATTGGCGTTAAAATCAATACAAAGATTTGTTTATTTAGTATCAATATGCTGTCCCTGCATGATTTGGTGAGTCATAAAGAATTGTTAAACAATATTAATTAGGCCAAGTAAAATAAAATACAAGTTTCTCGTCCCCGCCCGCCTCCTCCTTTTTTTTACTATTTACTATTAAAAAAAATATTTAAAAAAAAAAAAAAAAAAAAAAATCAATTAAAAAAGTTTTTAACTGTTTTTCCTACCCTTCCCCAACTCTAACCCACCCCAAACCTTACTACATGTATACCAACCCACCCAAGCCCAACTAGCCATACACCCTTGCCCCAACCCCCAAAAGGGAATTAGGGGTAAAAAAATTGATTTCACCTCAAAATCGGACCTATATTTAGCTTTTAAACTTAGTAAATGCATGAATATATTAATAAAGTTTTAATTACTTTAGTTAGCCTCATCTCATCAAAATGGCAATTTTTATGGCTAATTATAGGAAGAGAAAAACCTTTCACATGATTTTGGAAATTTAAAAAAAAAATCTAAAATTCTAAAAAATACAAAAAAAATACATTCAAGTGCAAAAGCTTTTTTCTTCTGGGTAAGAATTTTTTTCTTACGTGCAACAGCTTTTTTCTTGCAGGTTAGAAATTTGATAAATAGGCCCATGCATGCATTTTGTATATGATGACCTATTTATCAAATTTCTAACGTGCAATAAAAAAGCTGTTGCATGTAAGAAAAAAATTCTTACCCAGAAGAAAAAGCTTTTGCACTCGAATGTATTTTTGGGTATGTTTAGAATTTTAGAAAAAAATGTTAAATTTCCAAAATTATGTGAAAGGTTTCTCTTTTATTTTGTTAGCAAAATAAAGTAATTAAAACGTTTGTCAAGCTGAACAAATGTACATTTTCACTGTTTCTGAATTTTGAAACATGCTTAGCCAAGTGGACTAAAAATGTTACAAATCATTTGTTTTATCATACATTGCATCAGTATACTCAAATAGCACAATATCGGTGATTAAATATACATTGAACAGCCATATTTGGCATGGCGGCCATCTTGGAAAAAATAGCAAAAAATTGAAAAATAGTAAATAGTAAAGCCCTGCCTCCTCCTTTTTTGAAAAAGTCCGGACGAGAAACTTGTTTCTTTTTTTACTTGGCCTTAAAGAGTCACCTTTTTTTTTTTCAAAATTCAAAGAAATCTCTACAATTGACACTATTTGGCATTTTTGTTTATGTTTAGAGCCATGAAAGGTGGTGAAATATTTTCCTTTTAAAAATAATTTATTTTAAAACTCAATGAACTTACTGCCCCTTAAACCTAGGGAGGGAGAACCATCTAAATAACACTATACATAATGCTGTGCATGGAAAGCTAATACTGTGTATTGGGGGGGGGGGCACAATTTAAGAGGTTCATGTTTTTAGTAACGTCATCCGAGTCTTGCTTATGAATTTGGTGCATTCAAAACCTTATTTCCTAATCTATCAAAATATCAAACAAAGTACATTTTTGACAGATTCTCCCAGTTTTGAGCTAACAGCTCACCTTTACTTTTTACCAACAGTACCATCTTGATATTAACCATTAACTGAACAGATGTGTAGATCTCAATGTATTACAGCCAGGCTGGTACTGAATGATATCATCTCCATCCAGCACATCTCTGTTGTTTTGACACCTCCGGCTATCATCAGTAGATAGCAAATTTACTCACTCTTTTTGTTGATTTTACTCAAATTTACTCAGTTTAAATTTGAATCACCACAGTGGTTTGTTATGACACAGTGTGTTTATTTATGTGTTTATTAGAAGAAGGTGCATTAAGGGAACAAACCAAAAGATCGATGACGTCCTGAACGTAACTGATTTCGTTTAGGGGGGAGGGGGTAAAAATACTTGATTACGTTTGTACAAAAACATTGGTCTAAAAAAATGTGTTGTTATAATTATTATGTCAAAATTTTCAACATTTTATTATTACTTTTCTTGCAGGGAGGGAGGGGGTCGGCTAAGAAACGAAACCAGTTATGTTTAAAGGACGTCATCGAAATTTTGGTTTGTTCCCTAACTTTGATGATGGATATGTGACTCAATAGAATCAGGAAAATGGGTCAGTTTTAAGAAGTCAATATATAAAAATTCAATCTTTATCCTATTTGAGAATCTCATGATACCCAACTCTGTTGAGTGTTACCAATTTTGTCACATAGATTTTTAAAAAGAACTTTGTTGATGAGCAGGAAAAATATCCTATGTGTCATTGGCCCCTCAACATGTTTAACTCTTTTCACGCGGGTGTCGACTGCAGACGACAAGTTTCAATTTTTAGTTAAAAAATTTAAAAATTTCAGAAATGTCATTTTCATGACCATATTTGGAATCAGCATGAAAAAATGCATTAAAACGAGTACAAACAAGCCTAGTATTGATTCAGTAGTTTTTAAGATAGCTCTTGATATTTTGAGAAAATATTTCAAAACTTGAACTTTTTCTGTTGATGAAGCGCATGGCTAGCATGCAGAGCATTAAAGTAAAATCTTGTATGTAACATAGGCATAGATCCTGGGGTGATAAATCCCCAATATTTTACCAGGGGATGGTCCATACAATCATCCCCCCCTCAATGCTGACGCCTATATGTGGGTTTCTGACCAAATTAACCTCATATTTGGCCACTTTAGTGTGAATTTGTGCGCGTTGCGCACGTATATATTCCACTTTTGCACCATTTTTTATGTTTTTAAGAAGACAACAACCTTGTTGAATCTTTTGTCCTATTTGAGTACAGTGGCGTGTCCAGGGGGAGCTTTGGGTGCTGAAGCCCCCCGCACTTTGTTCAAAATCATGTAAAATCAGCCGTTTTTTGGCGATTTTAGCCATCAAGCCCCCCACATAAATCTGAAAGAGGGGCTGAGCCCCCCGCAGGAAAAGATCCTGGACACGCCGGTGGAGTATACCATCAATAAGGGCCCAAATACTCCATGTATTTGTTGAATGTTTGTGCAACAAGTATATTCAATCTGTTCAGTGTGCTTTGACTATATTTATAATTACACATTTATAAATATAGTGAAAGCTATAAACTGCTGTTTCAATAAAAGTATTTAAAAAAAAATGACTAGAAATAGAATGGAAATAGATTGAACATACTTGTTCCATCAAATAAAACTTCAATAAAATACTTCATATTTTCAAAAAGAATACTCTGCTCCTTTTGCAGAGATAATGCTTCAATGTGACAAGAAAACAATTAACATTAAATGTGACATGTATAGAATCTCTGAAAAAACAGGCCCCATAAACAAAACTTTATTCTTGCATTGGAGGAACCTTGACTGTCCCCTCTGCAGTCTGCATGACCTCTGGGTCAGTGCATGCCAGGATCTGTGGTTTGGTATATCTGATATAAAGCTCCAAACCTGTAAACTTGCTATATACAGTGCCTACATGTAGACTTTAGACACCTGTGTGATAGAGCATCTATAAGCTGGATCTATAGTGAAGGAGATAGAAAGCTATAGAGAGAGATTTCTTCACATTTTGTGTTATTATATTACAGGTATGTGTATTATCAAAACTTTGCTGTATTTTACTTTAGTAGGTAATAATAATATTGGGACACATGCTGGATCCCTGGATGGGGGCACATGCTGAATTTCTTGCCATACAAATGGCTTCAATTGGTCCTTCATTTTGCAAAATTTTCCAACTTATCAGGGGAACATCCCCCCTCAGACACCCCCTGCGTATGTATAAAGAAGTTACCCTTTCCTTTATACTTTGGATATAACCGGAACTTTATTATGTTTCAATTGAATTTATACAATAATATTGAAAACTTGTCCACGAATAGGAAATGAGCCGTCATGGTCATTTCACAAATTTTCCGTTTTTTCAAACTCAAATTTTAGACAATCATCATCATCATCAGTCGGCTGCGGAGCAGGCGACTACAAGCTTTCTCCAACTGTTGCGATCTTGGGCAAGCGAAACAATTTTGTTTGGCTGCAACATCCCTTCAGTATCTCCCAGGAGGTGCTGGACATACTGTAAGTACAGTGTCGCGGCCGTCCCGGTTTCCTCTTCCCATGTGGTGGAATGTAAAGGGCATATTCTTTCACAGGCTAAATGCGTCTTCAAGACGCAGTATATGGCCGAGAAATTTGAGTTGATGAATCTTGACTCTGGCAACCAGTGGAGTGGTGTTGGTCAGATTGTAGATGGTTTCATTTGGAATCCGATCCACACGCTTGATGTTTAACATGACTCTGTAATGCACTTATCAAATGCAACCCCGGCCCCTGGGGACCCGGGGATGGCCGGGTCGTGGGCCGTGGATTTTGGGTTTAAAAGTTCAAGTCCCGGGTAAACACCTGGCCAGTCCCGGACCCACCCGGACAAAACTCTCAGCCACTCCCCCCCGGGTGAATATCTGATGCAAGCGGATGCAAACCCGGGTATTCCCGGCCCAAGTTCCGGCCTTGAGCATCATAGGCTTGGATCTTAATATGGTTTTAATATGGTTTTAATATTATTGCGGCAATCGTGTCATGCGGGCTCAAATTTCGACTGCCGAGCTCTGGACATGCTGGGTGGATTCAAAGGCTTCAAAATATGTGTGTCCCATTGCAAATACGTCAGTTACTCACCATGTTGCGGAACATCTAAAACCGATAAACAAAATTATGTTACCTAGATTCTCGTCAATAGCGCAGAGCAGCATAATTATTTCCTCTCCTTCCTATATTAGGTTTAGGCCTATATACTTGCTCAACTGTTTGAGTATCAGCATACGGGCTTCAACGTGCACAGTTTACCTATGGATAGGCCCGAGATAGGCATGGAATCTAAAAATTTGATATAGACCTACCCTTTTGGTTTGGAATAGATCAAAGTACATCTGATGTCTACGTTTGGAAATCATAATGTCTCTAGTAATTATTGTTAAACGCTCCAACATGAAAATGTAATATCGTTTTAAAATTCTGTATATTAACACAATATATAGAATTCAATTTTTATATCATGTATGTAGCCATGTAGCAGTCGATCATCGAGATGTCATAGATTCTTTTATTATCACGGTCAGTTTTGTTTTTGAGTGTAGGCCTAATAATTTAAAACTTTACTCTCGGCAGGTGCTTAAAAACTTTTAAAAAACCCCAATACATTTGGCATAAATAAGCGTACAGCAGGCTCTCGTTTGCACATGCATATCCAAAAGCCAGTGTGGTCTGGTTAACCATGCTAACTTTAGAGTCCCGCTAAATAACAGATACATGGCCTACTGCAAAAAGATTTTGTTTTTGGAATGGATTATGAACAGTAACATTAATTTGGCGACTCAGTGGATTATTTATAGTATATATCCACGGCTCAAGTGCGGCCAAGTGAAAGGATTCCCGGTCCATAAATACGGGCATCCTTACTATCAAACCATGACCATGTTCACGGCCCATATTTTACTGGTTGGAAAACCCGGGTATGTTACGACATAATCCCGGCCCTCCCCTGGGTAAGTCCCGGCCCAATTTCCGGGGTTTTAGGCGACGTCAATTCTTATACCAGTCCGGCCAACACCGGCTCCCCGGGACACTTTTTGAATCAAATCCCGGGTCACATGATGTCAAGTCCCGGACCATCCCCGGGTCCCCAGGGGCCGGGGTTGCATTTGATATGTGCATAACAAGATGTTGCAAAGGCATTGATTTTGTTTTCCATGTCCTTGGTGATTACCCATGACTCACACCCGTACAGAAAGACAGTAACGCAAGTTGTCTGAAACAGCTTGATTTTTGTTTCGATTGGCAGGGATGGGCTTCTCCAAAGGCGTTCCAGTTTCCAGAATAGTGTCAAAATGGTCCACCAAATGGCCTCAATTAGGTCTTCATTTTGCAAAAGTTTCTCACTTTGGAGGGGGCACATCCCCCCCTCACACCCCACCCCCCTGCATCGCGCAAGCAATTGAATTTATACAATAATATTGATAACTTGTCCACGAATGGGAAATGAGCTGTCATGGTCATTTCACACATTTCTGCTCTTTCAAACTCAAATTTTACACAATAATAGTGTCAAAATGGTCCACCAAATGGCCTCAATTACATGTAGGTCTTCATTTTGCAAAAGTTTCTCACTTCTGAGGGGGCACATCCCCCTCAGACACCCCCCTGCATCGCGCAAGCGCGACACGATGACCGCTCCGCGGCCATATGGTTCGTCGCCCTCTACAAATCTCATCCCTATTTTGCGCCCCCCATATTTTTTTCTCTCTGGATCCGCGGCTGTGCAAGATAATGTTGCATTCAATTACTTTTATTGTCACTAATCATCTGATATTCTTAATTCTTTATGACCATTTTACTATTGAATACTTTAATTTTAATAAACATCAGTATAATTTTGAGTTCAACGAAATGGCTTCATCATGACTAATAATAACATATTTTAATAAAATTCGACTACCCCAACAAGTGTTTGTGAACAGTCCCTTATAACCATTTGTACTTGTACCTTATATTAACTGTCATATACCACCAGGGAACTACTTACAGTAGGGATGCCCACTCTCAATACAGTTTCCACTAGAACGATTTTTCATTTACTGTGTGCGTGCACTCACACACGTATTGTCTATGGAGAAACTGATCGATACAAGAAATCCCAGGCATGTTAAATGGCGTACATACTTGTTTTGATCCAAATGTAGGCCTATATCAGGGTGTTTCAAGAAATTCCTGATTCCACCAGAAAACATTCACCAAACTTTTTCCTGTTTGGTCAGTAAATAGAGAGGACCTTCCTGCATGAAGAGATCAACTTTTTTTAATGAAAAATTTAATGAGATGAGAACTACAACAGGTTGAAGTGACACCATTCCGTGCATCAGGTGTTCAAAGCATAATTATCTCCAAATTTGGAGTGAATCAGACAAGCAAACTTACATACTCATAAAATTTAACTATTTATGAAGACAAAATGTGTAGGATGTTAAGAAATTTAAGAATGTTTAAGCCTACATGCCCATCTCAAATCATGCACTTCCCGTGCACTTCTCACTACCATGTCCATTTCATAGGGAGTATAAAACCGGGGACCATCATGGCTTCCATGCACACAGTGTATTGCTCAATGTAGTAAAGATAACCTTTGAGTTGGAGCAAATTTCTCAAAATTGGTAGTGATTAATGTTACCAAACTTATGCCATGATGAAATATAATAATTTTTGAAGATAAAATGTGCTGACCTTAAAAGATTGAACAATGTTTAAGACTACCGCTTTTCATTTGAAATAATGCACTTATTGTTCATCTCCTCTAAGGAGATATTTTCCATGGCGGCCATCTATGATCATGCTTGAGGTTTCAACAAACAAACCATGGGTTTTGAGGTCTTATAGTTTTTGTTGTATGTCAACAAAATCGATTAAATTTTCAGGATGATCTTATTTTCATGTTGTTATAAGCAAATATAATGTTCCAGATAAGATAGTTAATAAATACATTAAGAAAAAGTACCTTAAAGTTGCACTTTCTGTTAGTATTCCTTTTTGGACTTTAACTTTTTAACATGTTCTAGCAGCCCTATATAAAACCGTGACACTCGAAAGGACATATCTCTGGAATGAAATGTCCGATTAAGATTATTTAAACGCCAAAATGTTTCTTTCATCAATTCCCATCCAATAAGTTAGGTCTGAATCAATTTAAAAGTACTTCAATTTTTAGTGGACATGCCTACTTACAGGGTGGTTAATATCAGTGGAGTAGCCAGTGGGGGTGGGGGGCGGTGCCCCCGCTCATCACGGCCATTGGTTCAAAGGCTGTCGGTAGATGGAAGGCGGTGGTGAAAAAAAATGGGTGAACAATAGATTGACTTTTTTACCCAGGTTGATAGAAAAAAGGGAAAAATTGTAAAAAAAAAGTTCAACATTCATGGCTATTTTGGAGATGTACAACAAAATAGTTTCTGATTTAAATAGTAACCAGCACACTGTTGGCATCTTCCTGGACCTCTCTTCTCTCGAAACTAACACATTGCAGTGTACATAGCATTGCCTTTGAGTGGTTCAGGAACTATCTTACGAATAGATCACAATATGGTTCTTTTAATAATGCTAAATCATCTCATGTGGCGTTCCTCAAGGATCAATCTTAGGCCCTTTACTTTTTATTTTATATCTGAATGGCATTGTCTACTACTCTAATTTTTTTTTTCAAATTCATAATTTTCACAGACGATACCAACCTTTTGGCTTCGTATAAAAGTTATCCTTAACTTATCAACAACAAAAAAATCTCGAGTTATGTAATATCTCAAACTGGCTGAAAGCAAATAAATTATCTTTGAACATAAATAAAATCAAATATATTATTTTTAAGAACAGATTTAGTAATTGGGTGTATCCAAACACAACCATATAATTATGATAATGAATCAAAGTGTCATCTATCAGATTTCTTGGTATCACTGTTGATGAGTCTCTCACTTGGAAGCAATATACAACATACATGTATGTAACTTATTATTGTGTCTAAATATACGTACATCACTTTATGAATTATTGAAAATAGATAATTTTTCTATCTTACACAGATATAATGCCAAATAGACAACCAAAACGGCAGTGGGATTTGCTGAATGACCCTGTTTGCAAGTATTGTAAGAGGAGGTTCATCAACAGCATCCCTCAGTATTTATCTCATCTTCGTCATCATAAGTTGACAATAACACCATACTGGTATAACAATCCTTGTTTACCACCAAAGGCAAGATGTACTACTCTCCCGTGGAGGGGCTGTAAGTCTGATTTGAGGTCAACTGTAACTTGTGCTAAGAAAAATAAACCAAGAGATGACAAAACTCAAATGCAAGCAACAATGAGCACCAAGAATGAACATGACAAGATATATAGAGCAGAAAAACCTTATAAATGTAGCTACTGTAATAAGTCCTTCAGTCGAATGGACAACAAGAATCGACATGAAAAGATACATAGAGGAGAAAAACCTTACAAATGTAGCTACTGTAATAAGTCCTTCAGTCAAATGGGCAGCAAGAATAAACATGAAAAGATACATAGAGGAGAAAAACCTTACAAATGTAGCTACTGTAATAAGCCCTTCAGTCTAATCTGCAACAAGAAACGACATGAAAAGATACATAGAGGAGAAAAACCTTATAAATGTAGCTACTGTATTAAGTATTTCAGTCAAATGAGTGACAAGAATCGACATGAAAATATACATAGAGGAGAAAGACATAAATGTAGCTACTGTAACAAGTCCTTCAGTCTAATCTGCAACAAGAAACGACATGAAAAGATACATAGAGGAGAAAAACCTTATAAATGTAGCTACTGTAATAAGTCTTTCAGTCAAATGGATAACAAGAATCAACATGAAAAGATACATAGAGGAGAAAAACCTTATACATGTAGCTACTGTAATAAGTCATTCAGTGGGAAGGGTGACAAGAATCGACATGAAATGATACATAGCGGAGAAAAACCTTATCAATGTAGCTACTGTAACAAATCCTTCAGTGACATGGGCAACAAAAAACGACATGAAAAGATACATACAGGAGAAACACCACATAAATGTAGCTACTGTAACAAGTCCTTCAGTAGAACAGACGAGAAAAATAAACATGAAAAGATACATAGAGGAGAAAATCCTTATGGCCAAAAATCAACATGAAATGATACTTACAGGAGAAAAACCTCATAAATGTATACTGCAACAAATCTTTCTCTAATGGACATGCCCAGGTCGACATGAAAAGATACAGAGAGCAGAAAACCCTATGAATGTAGCGACTGGAATAAGTCTTTTAGTCAAACGGGAAACAAGGAACAACTTGAAATAATCATAGGGGAGGAAACCCTTATGGAATGAAATCAAAACCTGACTAACGATTGTTTTCCAGCTCCGTCAAGTATTCAAGAATACATGACTAATAACCGTCATCCAATGACATAGCTCAGCACCCTTCATAATTCATTAGGTACAAATTGACCTATGGTGTTGGGTATGAGGTTGTGTACCCCGGTGTGTACCCACTGGCGTGTCCAGGATCTTTTCCTGCTTGGGGCTCAGAGGGGTTTTCACAGTTATGTAGGGGGACTTAATGGCTAAAATCGCTAAAGAACAGCTGATTTTAAATGATTTTTAACAAAGTACAGGGAGCTTCAGTACCCAAAGCCCCCCGACACGCCACTGGTACCCAACATATTAAAAGGTCACACAAGTGTCTTTACACATTGGCATGTTCGTACACCAATGCAGACATCTAGGTTAAATAAAATCTGTTAGCAATTGACCTTATGTTGTTGGGTACCCAATACATTCAAAGGTCATACTATGAGTGTAGAAGCATATTGGGGTTAAGGAACTGTGTCCTGGCACATTAGCATGTTTGAACACCAATGCAGACATCTAGGTCAAATAAAATCTGATAGCATTCTGTTAAGTCTGGTATTGTCAATTGACCTTATGTTGTTGGGTATGAGGTTGTGTACCCAACACATCCAAAGGTCATTCAATGAGTGTAGAAGCATATTGGGGTTAAGGAACTGTGTCCTGGCACATTAGCATGTTTGAACACCAATGCAGACATCTAGGTCAAATAAAATCTGATAGCATTCTGTTAAGTCTGGTATTGTCAATTGACCTTATGTTGTTGGGTATGAGGTTGTGCACTACTCGCTACCAAACCTGAGGTGAAACATAGTGTTAGAGAAAGTTCCAACTTAAAGTCATAAGGGGTTGTGCAATAATTATGAGCCCCGGGAGCAAAATGTCTGCCAAAAATTGATTGCCCCCCTTCCAGGCCCGCCCAAAACTCTTTGCCCCCCTTGCACATGCCAATTTTTTTTGGATCCCAATTTGCAAACCCCAAATGGTCTAGATATATGTTGTGAGCGCAGCGAGCAGGAAAATGTGCATATTAAAGTGTTTCTGTACTGTTGTCCTAAGCCGTTTTAGAGCATTTTATTTAAAAGGTGCCCCATGAACGTGTGCCAAGAATCGCTTGCCCCCCCCCCTTGGCTGGCCAAAAATTGCTTCTCCCCAATTTTAACATCCCCAGGGCTCATAATTATTGCACAGCCCCTAATGGGCTATTGTGCACCAAGAGCGCAAATATGTGATGCGATCAAGCAAAATCAGTCTGAACTCAGAAATATTCAATTTTCAGTTTCTTAGGAGAGTAAAAAGCATTTACAAAGCTAAATTTGGCAGGAAACCCCATTATTGAAGAACCAGTTCCAAAGATATGAGCAATTAAAGAGTTTCCAAAAACAAAAGGAAACAAAAGAGAATATTTCCTTTGTTTGGCTATATCTTAAAATCAATATTTCCAAGTTCCGACTGATTTTGCTTGATAACATCACATATTGGCACTTTTTATGCTAAAATGACCAAAATATGAAGTTAATTTGGTCAGAAACCCACATATGCAGGCTTCAACATTAGGGAGATGAATGTATGGACCATTGATTTCGTAATCCTAGCATCCTCTTTTTATGAAATTTTTCAGTAGATAGCTGTGAAAAAAGCTTATTTCCAAAATTTCAGTTTAATGCATGATTATGTGTGTTACACTGCTCCATAGGCCACTGTTGTAATTTCGTTCTGGTATACCAGAATGAAATTCAAATTTGACGATTTTTTTTCTGAACAAATTAATCTGCAAGAAAGTGTTGGTACATAAACATTAGGCCTATGTAGGCAGAGGTTTCAAGTGGTATATATTTGGGGGGGGGTTATCCACACCCCCTCTGATTTATGTCTATGCAGTTGTTACAGATTAAAAATGACTAAAAATATATATGGAAATAGAGTGAATAACAAATACTTGTTCCATCGAATATTTGACCTTGAAAAAAAAAATCCATATTTTCTAAAAGAATACTCTACTGCCTTTGCAGAGATAATGCTTCAATGATGCGACAAGAAAACAACATAAATGTGACATGTATAGAATCTCTGAAAAACTGGCCCCATAAACAAAACTTTATTCTTGTATTGGAGCAACCTTGACTGTCCCTTCTGCATGACCTCTGGGTCAGTGCATGCATACAGTCAGCCAGTGATACAGAGACCTGCCACTAGAGAGAGAGAGAGCTGAATGGATGTCTTATGATTTCTTCACATTAGAATATAGGTATGTGAATAAATTTATTAAACTTTGATGTATTGATCATATTTGAGTAGTTAGGAAACTTTGTACAAATGCTAGATTCAGCCGATTTCTTGCCATCATTGGATAAAGAAACTTGTAATCACTCCTGCTCTGTGTTGCTTCCAGTATGATGCTCATATCATGAACACTTCAACAGGTTATGCACAAATCAATTGTAGTCCCGGCCCCCCAGGGGCCGGGGATAGCGGGGACCTACCCGGGGATGTAATTTTGGAAACTGTTACAAACATGTACAGTCCCGGCTTAGTCCCCGCTGGGCGGGGCACTATTTCTGTGTACATCCCTGGGGTACATCCCGGCCAAGTCCCCGCCCCCTAGCCCCGGGCACCATGTTCGAAGTCCCCGCATACTCCCTGGCCCTAAATCTTGTGATTGCGTCGAGCAAGAACATCATCAACTTGCCGATGGCCATAGTTCTTCGCACCGCATATATTGCGTCTATCGTTGATGATCAAAATATTTTTAACACTACTTTAATACTTAAATTGTTTGTATAGAAATGATAGAACCAGCGCTCAAATGACGGATAAATGTGGGTTTCCGCCAAACTATTTACTATTCAAGTGCATAGAAATTTCAACATATCGGCACCAGTTTAATATCGTGAACAGTCATCATTGATTTGGCAATTGGCATGTGGCCTCAAAACCGAAATGGAGTTCTTTATTTATTTATGGTTTAAGAAAAATATCAATGTACCAAAGTCATGAGCAAAAACGATTTCTGAAACCATCTTATATAGGCTTAAATATTTTTTTCACCATATAGCTACATAGTTAACTAAATACCTTTAGAAGACATAGCCTATCGTAGCATTAAGATGGTTAATGAAAAATAATAACGGAAATCATCTTGTATAGGCCCATTCTTTAATTAATATGTAGCAGTTAGATGATTAATAAAAAAATACACATAAAATACAAATAAAACAAATTTAATATGCCTACAGATGGTCAGTTTCCGGCATATTTTTTCCTGACTTTCGGATTTTGTATGCACATTAATATTTTTCGTTATAACCATGCATTATAGCTCTATTGTGCAAAAAATTAGGCCTATAAGATCGGTTTCCGACATTGTTTTCGGATCGTGCATGCACATTAATATTTTTCATTAATGACGGAAATATGGCACGTCCCGTTTTTTAAAAACTTTGCATGGAATGCGGGACTGCCAGGGGACAGTGCAGGTCTGTATTTCGCCAAATACGAGCAGTAAAAATCTCTGAATAGCTAGGATTTAATATTCTTAATGCATATCGAACTTTTTGAAAAACGTACTTTGGGACAAAAATCCATTATCCGTACTCCTGTATTCTTGACCATTTCCGTACGAAATACATACAAATCGTAGGCCTACTATGGCAACCCTGGCTGTGTTGTCTGCTACTGTCTGAAAAACAAAATCATGTGAATCGGTGCTCCTATTTTGATAGGAAATGAACCAAATGGTGATCGCCTGTATTTCATGAGCTCAAAACAAAATTATCAAGAAACGTGTATTCCCGGGTAAATCGCTAGAACAGTCTTACTCCAGACATATTGTTTGCAATTCATACAGCTGTATGCCACCTCTCACGTTTTTATATTGGTGACTGTTCAGTGATTATCCATGACTTTGGTTTTGCCGCCAAGTGGCAGCCATCTTGATTTTGTGGATGATAGTTACTATTTATCATCATTTTTAGCTTAAAATTGTATGATACCTCTCCATATGGATCTGTAATATGCCTTATAAACCCAAGTACCCATGCGGTGTATGTGACCGTGCTGTTCGCTGGAAAACGCCCGCAGTTGCATGTGATGACTGTGAAGTTTGGTTCCACAAGAATTGTGTCCACATTAGTTCACATGTATTTAATTACCTGTGTACCACCAGTGCAAGTTGGCAATGTCCTGCCTGTGGTATCCCTAAGTTTACATCAAGCTTCTTCGAGTCAATAATTACCAACTCTGATACGACACTTTCAACATTAATTAATGAATCGCAGGAAAACTCTGATGGCGGATGCAGTATTACAAGCCCAATTGGCTTGCCCTCTGCTTGTTCATCCCCGAATGAGCCCAATCCACCAACTAAAGCTACCAGTTCCAACCCACCTGCAAATCTTGGTGTCCTTGTTATCAACTGCCGTAGTATTAGAAGCAAACTTGTTGAATTCTGGAACATCTTACACACCGCCAAACCAGGAATTGTTATTCTGACAGAGACTTGGCTGAATCCAAACATCGCCAATCATGAAATCTTCCCCCTGAATTAGATTATGAGGTGTATAGGAGGGACCGATCAGACAGCTGCGGCGGAGTTGCCATAGGTGTTGGCCCTGGTTTAGATGGTAAACTTTTGCTCACAGCTGATGACTGTGAAGCCATCTTTGTTCAGATTGACCTGAATATCAAACAGAACAGAATAAACAAAAGTGAATCCCTCATTGTCGGCGCTGTCTACCGCCCCACTGATAACAACGAGAGCTACATGACCTGCCTATGTAACTGTATGCAGAAAGTTGTCAATAGCAACAAAAAATCTATAGTGTGGATAGGAGGAGATCTGAACTTGCCTGACATTGAGTGGTCTAGTTTAACTATTGTAGGACACCAGTATACACAAGCAATTAACAACAACATGATTACTACAATGACGGAGTCTGGCCTTGACCAAATTGTTACCTTTCCCACCAGACTGGACAACACTTTGGATCTCTTCCTGACAAATCGCCCATCGTGTGTCAACAAGTGCCTACCAATCCCAGGAATAAGTGATCACGAGATTGTTTTTGTTGACACAGATATTAAACCCAAGCGCCGCAAACCTGTGCGGAGGAAGATTTATTTATGGAACAAGGCAGACATGGATATAATTCATCATGAAGGTAACAAGATGATGGAGGAGTTTGTTGAAAAATATGACACTTCATCCTCTGTTAGCGACATGTGGGACACCATAGAAACCAAGTTGTCTCAAATACTGGATCTTGTTCCTTCAAAACTCACTTCAAATCGCTTCAACCAACCCTGGGTCACTCGCAAAATCAAACAGCTCAGCAGGCGTAAACAACGTGCCTACAACAAAGCCCGCTCCTGTCGCCGTAAACACAAACATCGCCTTTGGGCCAGATACAGTGACATAAAGAAGAAAATGCAAAAAGCATGCAAGGCGGCGTACAATAGCTACATAAACAACATCATCTGTCCAGACCTCAATGCAAACCCAAAGCGTTTTTGGAGTCATGTCTCAAGCAAGCGATGCGACAACAATGGTGTTGCTCCTCTCCGTGGTCCGTTGGGTGCAACATATACAGGTAGCAAAGATAAGGCCAACATCCTTAACGACCAGTTTTGCTCTGTCTTGACCAAGAATGAAGATACTTCAGGCATTCCAGACCTTGGACCTAGCCCATTTCCACCAATCCAACAGATTGAGGTGTCAACTAATGGTGTCATCAAGTTGTTGAAAAAGATCAACCCTCATAAAGCCACCGGTCCAGACAACATCCCAGCCCGTCTCTTAAAAGAACTCGCTGATAGCCTCGGACCCATGCTTGCCATTCTGTACCAGGCCTCTTTGGATAGTGGTATTCTCCCTGATGTGTGGAAGTCGGCCATCGTCGCACCAGTCTTCAAAAAGGGTGACCGGAACAAACCAGCCAATTATAGACCTATTCCCTCACCTCCATCTGTTGTAAACTCCTCGAGCATGTCGTACATAGCTCAGTGATGCGCCACTTCGAGTCACACAACATCTTGACTGACCACCAGCATGGCTTCAGGAAGTCCCGCTCATGTGAGTCTCAACTCATCATCACGGTTGACGACCTTGCTCACAACATGGATAAAGGCCTCCAAACCGACCTCATTCTTCTTGATTTCTCCAAGGCGTTCGACAAAGTGCCACACCATCGCCTCCTCCATAAACTCAAGTTCTATGGCATCCATGGGAGCCTGCTCGTCTGGATCAGCAACTTTCTCCAGGGTAGAGTCCAGAAGGTGGTTTTGGATGGAGAATCTTCAGACCAAACACCTGTGTCATCGGGAGTGCCCCAAGGAACAGTCCTGGGCCCACTACTCTTCTTGGCGTATATTAACGACCTCCCAGACTGCATCTCTGTTGACTCCCATGTGAGACTGTTTGCTGACGACAGCGTTATTTACCGTGTTATTAACAACACCGATGATGCAACCCAGCTCCAAAACGATCTTGACGCCTTGCAAGAATGGGAAAGGAAATGGCTGATGGAGTTCCACCCCGAGAAATGCCAACTTCTTCGCATTACCAAACGCCGCAAGCCAGTGAATTCCACGTATTTTATCCATGACCATCCTCTGGAGGCAGTCCCATCCGCCAAATATCTGGGTGTTGAATTCACTGACAACTTATCCTGGAACAGACAAGCAGACTGCACCAGCAAGAAAGGCATGAAATCCCTTGGTTTCCTACGACGCAACTTGAGCTGCTGTCCCGTGACGTCAAGACCCGTTGCTACAATACATTTGTCAGACCAGTTGTTGAGTATGCCAGCTGCGTATGGAATCCTACCACCAAGAGAAATATCACCAAGGTTGAGTCTGTGCAACGCCGCGCTGCCAGGTACATCATGAACGACTACTCCCGAGAAAGCAGTGTTACATCCATGCTGAATGACCTCGGATGGGAATCTCTACAACAACGAAGAGCAATCTCCAAAGCCACCATGATGTACCGAATCGTCAACCATCTCATTGACATTCCTGACAGCCAGCTGATACCCTCAAACACCACCACCAGGGGCAACTCTCAGAGATTCCATGTTCCATTCTCCCAAGACAGCTTTACTGCAAGGCTCTTTCTTCCCGACACTATCCGTCAGTGGAATGCCTTGCCCCAGGAAGTTGTCGAGTCGCCAACCCTAGACGTCTTCAAGTCCAGAGTGTGTGGCGTCTCCTTCACCTAACCAATCCACTTTCCAGTCATCTTTTTAAGCTGCACATTCACCTTGTATATAGGATCAGCACTCTTTGTCTGCACTTACTTGAATGCACCACAACTAATGTGCGAGTATACTCCAGCGGAGGTTTCTGCACAGTATCGGAAGATGATGATGAACAGACTAGTGTTTCCCCCGCATACGACCTGGCACAGTTGTGAGTACTCTTCTATTACGTCCCGGGTACACTCCCGGGGTAGATCCCGGCCTGTTTGAGAGGCATTACATCCCCGGACTCGCCCCGCTACGTTGAGCTGTTACATCCCCGGCCAAGTCCCCGGGTAGGTCCCCGCTATCCCCGGCCCCTGGGGGGCCGGGACTACAATTGATTTGTGCATTATTATTATAACTTTTAAGATTTACTAATCCAATTACAGGGGGGTTGATTTTATTACTTGGATGTGCCCACACAGGAATTAAATGGTATTCAATACAACACATCTTGATGCGACAAGAAATCAGCATTAAAATGTAACATGTATAGAATCTCTGAAAAACAGGCCCCATAAACACAACTTTATTCTTGTATTGGAGGAACCTTGACTGTCCCTTCTGCATGACCTCTGGGTCAGTGCATGCAATCCAGCCAGTGGTATATAGAAGCCTGTGACCCTGCACTGATATAGCATAGGGAAGGGGAGAGATCTGATAGAGGACTGTGGGAAATTGATGTCTTATGATTCCTTAATCCTTCACATTTTATGTTATTACAGGTATGTGAATTAACTAAACTTTGATGTATTAATATTATATTTGAGTAGTTAGGAAACTTTGTACAAATGCTGGATTCAGCCGATTTCTTGCCATCATTTGATAAAGAAACTTGTAATCACTCCTGCTCTGTGTTGCTTCCAGTATGATGCTCATATCATGAACACTTCAACAGGTTAGGCCCTTCACATTAAATTCTTAGTTTACTGTTAACCGCCCGTGTCCAAAATTGAAAATTGCAAAATATTTAATTATTTTATTTTTATTTTGGATTTTCTCCTTTAAAATAACTTTTAATGACTTTTACTTGCTACTTTCTAACTAGTAACATGCATCATATCAACAATAATGATGAATAAACAAACAGCATAACTGCACCTGATACTATATGTGTAAAAGTAACCATATTAATAAAATAATTAAATGCCGACTCCCATCAAAACGGTTTGATAATTGGTTGTGATAATTAATACTAAATAAAGAAAATAATAGATAATTAAAAATTAATAATTAAAAGTCACCTCGTCCTATTTTTGTCTCGCCTGATAAGGCAGGAGACTATATAATCACTTTTCCGTATGTAGGGGTGTATGTATGTATGTGCGTGCGTTTTCACCAACGAACGAGGACACCCACTTGACATTTCAATTATAAACTACAGACACACACAAAAGCGAGGCGTCCTCGTTTTTTAACGCTTAATGTAGAGGGCGCTATACAGCTCAAAATTGCATAGGGGTAAGGTCCCCCATTGCCGATAATATGTCAAAGTCCTCGGTTAGTCGATTAAATGTCATGTTTTCACACAAAAGTCCACGATTAAAATGTGAAAATTCAAATGTATAAGGTCCTCGGTTTTACTGTGAAAAGTTAGGTGTCCTCGTTTGGCGGTGGACACGGGTGTGTATGTGTGTGTGTAGGGGTGGGGGTGCGTTTGTAAATGACGTCAAATGAGGACCTACATATGGATACACACCATAAAACAAGGACACACCTCCAAACGAGGACGTCCTCGGTTTGAAACTATGTCCAGGATGACGTAAATGATGCAAATATGCATATAAGATAGCATATAAGACAGGTCCCCATAGCGGGTATAGGACGGGTCTCAGTTGGATAGTAAGTTGTCAGGTGTGTTTTGCGTGAGGTCCACGGTGTGTCGATTAAAAGGCGGGTGTGTAAGTCCTCGGTTAGACCCTCCTAAAGTCGAGGTCCTCGTTTGAACGCATTTACAAACAGGGGGGTGTGTGTGTATGTGACAAATTTGGTTAAAGTTTTGGTTAAAGTTTGCTTTCCGCCTATTTTCTCGGAGACTATGAGTCGCACGTTCCTCAAACTTGGTGGGTGGGTGCATCTTGACCCGAGACAGAACCGGTTTGTATTGGTTAGTGGGTCAAGGTCACTTAGGTCATCTAGGGGTCATCTGAGGTCAAATCAGTAAAACTGTCGTATGGCCATGAAACTTGGTGGGTCCAGTCAACATTTAAAGCCAAATTTTTGGAAGGTCATTTCGAGGTCACCAGGGGTCATCTGAGGTCAAATTAGTAAAAAGTGTTGGATGGGCATGAAACTTGGTGGGTACAGTCAACATTTAAAGCCAAATTTTTGGAAGGTCATTTCGAGGTCACCAGGGGTCAAATTAGTAAAAACAGTCGTATAGGCATGAAACTTGGTGGGTACAGTCAAAATTTTAAGCCTAATTTTTGGAAGGTCATTTCGAGGTCACCAGGGGTCCATCTGAGGTCAAATTAGTAAAACCTATCATATGGGCATGAAACTTGGTGCGAACAGTCAACATTTAAGGCCAAATTTTCAGAAGGTCATTTCGAGGCCACCAGGGGTCATTGAGGTCAAATTAGTAAAAACTGTCGGATAGGCATGAAACTTGGTGGGTACAGTCAACATTTAGAGCCAAATTTTTGGAAGGTCATTTCAGGGTCACCAGGGGTCATCTGAGGTCAAATTAGTAAAAAATGTTGCATGGGCATGACACTTGGTGGGTACAGTCACCATCAGCCAGATAATCGTGCCCAGCCGATAACCGCCAAATTCATTTACCTCTACCAAAAGTAATTGAAAAAGCAGGCGGTCGGAAAAGCAGTAGCTTTGCTCCAAAGCCAACCTATTTTCCATCCAATTGAAAGAAAAAATGAAAAACCATGCCATATGCCCTCTGACACTAATAGTAAAGACCAACTGCAGGTTCTGGCTCGGTGAGTGGACTTTCGCGGTTGGTGGGTTTTGTAGACCAATATCTCAGGTAGACAGTGATCTTTACTTCATAGTGGTCCTACTGCATATTGGTCCTACTTACTTGTTGGTGACTTTGTAGCTTGCCTATAGTGAAGCTTGCCTTCGGCAAGCTCTGTACATGTACATGTACTGCTGGGAGTGGTATTAATTTTTTACAGAATGGTCTAAACCAGGTAGGGATTGGCCTATATACATTTTCTTCACTAATACTAGTCACTTGCTTGGGTTTATTTTACTTGAGATCACTGGATCTTCTAAGGTACTGCGAGGGCTCTGATCAAGAGCTAAAAAAGCAGGTGAGACTCGTGGTTTGAGAACCGCCTTGTTAAAATCTTGAACAGTAAACTCGGAATCAATTGTGAAGGGCCTTATTATTATAACTTATGAGATGCCCACACAGGAATTAAATGGTATTCAATACACTCACCCCACATCTTAGATGATTTTTCTGAAGTATATATTTTGGTCACCTGGAATTTGCACATTTTTGGGAGGTGAAGTAAGTTGAGTAACCATAGCAACTAGGTCCTTACTTAGGCCATTTGGAAACTATGCTGTGTTACTGATATAGTATATACTTTGTTGGTGTTGCAAAATATGTCACATCAAGATTTTTTGGCTCAGCTTGATAAACTCCTCAACAAAAGTTTGGAAAGTTTTTTCAAGCATCTGTATCTCAAATTATTTGTGACATATTCATATCGTGTTGCATATCAATGGATAGCTACAATACTCCACTTTACAATGACACCCAATTTGAAACAATATCATTTTTCACGGCTGACTACACGCCTTGTGAATGTAGTGGGGTATCAAACAGAATTTGCCAAATTGACCATTATTATATGCCGCAAGCTGCAATCCCATATCTTCACAATCTCATGATCTGGGACCTAATGCAATCCTCCAAGATTCCACCGCTCACCCCACAGAGGCACGGTAGTCAACAACTACCTTCAGAATATGGGAGTAGAACCGAAATGGCCTGCCATCAGGCCAGACCCGGGGGCCAGACCTCAACCCGATTGAACACTTGTGGGACCAGCTTGATCGTGCTGTGCGTGCCAGAGAAGCCAATCACATGCAATCACATTGAATGACCTGCAACGAATCCTTGCTGAAGAATGGAATGCCATCCCACAGTAACGTGTAACCTGGTCAGTGAGCAGCAAGGTGCCTGACTATTGTGGCTGCCTGTGGTTTTTCCACCCGCTATTGAGGTTAGTGGCTAGCGTTGTTTGAGCACAGAATAATGGTCAATTTGGCAAATTCTGTTTGAAACCCCACTATATTCACAAGGCGTGTACTCAGCCGTGAAAAATGTTATTGTTTCAAATGGTGTGTCATTGTAAAGCGGAGTATTGTAACTATCCATTGATATGCAACACGATATGAATGTCACAAAAAATGTGAGATACAGATGCTTGAAAAAACTTTCCAAACTTTTGTTGAGGAGTTTAGATTATGAATATATAGTTGGTGTGTATGTGTGTGACATGTCTGTAGGTTTAGTTATACAAGTGATTAAGGAAACCTTTAAACAAGATAAATCATAGTGTTCTACCTTAAGAAAATATCATGAAGTTCAGAGTGTTCAGATTATACAATTTTCTGATTTATTTACAGCCTGGATTCACAGACTTTCTTGATTTGCCTTTGACTGATTTAAGAAACTGGGTGTTGGTCTCATTGCAGCAGCATCATTTGATTTATTTGCAGTCAATTTATTCAGAAAGAGTTGATTTCCTCACAGGTAATATTAATCATTATCTTAGGCCTAAAACGTATGGAGTAAAAAAAAAATGGCTACCTACCCACTTCAACAAAACCGATATTTTGCTTTGTGATGTAAGCATCCTTTTAAGGTATCCACGAAAAAAGCTAATTTTCAAAAGGTCAGTTGTTTCGGACATTGAATTTGTGGGTTGTGCATATAAATTATGTGTATTGTAGCATCTCATAGGCCGATTTGTAATGCGTGCATATAAATTATGTGTATTGTAGCATTCCATAGGCCGTTTTGTAATGTGTGCATATAAATTATGTGTATTGTAGCATCCCATAGGCCGTTTTGTAATGTGTGCATATAAATTATGTGTATTCTAGCATCCCATAGGCCGTTTTGTAATGTGTGCATATAAATGTGTATTGTAGCATCCCATAGGCCGTTTTGTAATGTGTGCATATAAATTATGTGTATTGTACCATCCCATAGGCCGTTTTGTAAATCATGCTTATAAATTATGTGTATTGTATCATCCCATAGGTCGTTTTGTAATGTATGCATATAAATTATGTGTATTGTAGCATCCCATATGCCGTTTTTGTAATGTATGCATATAAATTATGTGTATTGTAGCATTCCATAGGCCGTTTTGTAATGTATAATTACAGTAATTGCAGTAACCCATAGGCCACTGTTTTGTAAATTCTGACTGCTAACAACTGGAACATACACATTTTGATGATATCTTTATCAAACGACCAAATCTGCAAGAAAGATATTGCAAACATTGTAATAGTCCAAGGCTCCTCCTGATGGTATAAAAAACTAAACTTTTTTGAGTAATTTGGAAGATGAGGCTGTCATTCATGATTCATGAAGTGCCCCTTTCAAATTGTCAAATAAGGTAGTCAATATATTGAGAAGTTTGTTTTGCATACTTTAATACCTCATTTAGAATAATGGGACATTATTTCCCCAACTTATACAATACCAATTTGAATGAAAAAAGAGAATATTAATTCAAAAATGACAAAATATTCATAATATTCCCATTGAACACACATTATGAACATATCCCAGTGAGCTTTAATACATCACGTTGTAATGAGCCCATTACAAAAGGCAGTGGAAATCATCCAAAATTAATAATAAAGTAAATATCCAAAATTGCCATTTCGAAACACTACCTTAAATTGCCATTCAAATGTGTATAATGTGGGGGAATAAGATTGCATCGGGCCTAATGACTTATCATAATACACAGATCAAAATCCACGTTCTATCTACCACTTGACTATTTTTTGTGCAGTATATTTTATATTCTTACTATGTGGCAATATTTACACAAAGTACCATACATCACTATTATAAGTTATCAAAAATAAATATTTTTTCTATCTTACACAGATAAAATGCCAAAGCGACGACCAAAACGTCAGTGGGATTTGCTGAATGACCCTGTTTGCAAGTATTGTAAGAGGAGGTTCATCAACAGCATCCCCCGGTATTTATCTCATCTTCGTCATCATAAGTTGACAATAACACCATACTGGTATAGCAATCCTCATTTACCACCCAAAGCAAGATGTGCTACTCTCCCGTGGAGGAATCATAAGTCAGATCTGGGGACAACTGTAACTTGTGCTAAGAAACATAAACCAAGAGATGACAAAACTCAAATGCAAGCAACAATGAGGACCAAGAATCAACATCAAAATATACATAGAGAAAAACCTTATAAATGTAGCCACTGTAATAAGTCATTCAGTCAAATGGGCAGCAAGAATCGACATGAAAAGATACATAGAGGAGAAAAACCTTACAAATGTAGCTACTGTAATAAGTCATTCAGTGACATAAGCAACAAGAAGCAACATGAAAAGATACATACAGGAGAAAAACCACATAAATGTAGCTACTGTAATAAGTCCTTCAGTCAAATGGGTGACAAGAAGCGACATGAAAAGATACATAGAGGAGAAAAACCACATAAATGTAGCTACTGTAATAAGTCCTTCAGTAGAACGGACAAGAAAAATCAACATGAAAAGATACACAGAGGAGATAAACCTTATAAATGTAGCTACTGTAATAAGTCCTTCAGTCAAATGGGTAATAAGAATAAACATGAAATGATACATAGAGGAGAAAAACCTTATAAATGTAGCTACTGTAAGAAGTCATTCAGTCAAATGAGTGACAAGAATCGACATGAAAATATACATAGAGGAGAAAAACCTTATAAATGTAGCTACTGTAATAAGTCCTTCAGTAGAATGGGTGACAAGAATCAACATGAAAAGTTACATAGAGGAGACAAACCTTACAAATGTAGCTACTGTAACAAGTCCTTCAGTCAAATGGGCAACAAGAATCAACATGAAAAGATACATAAAGGTGAAAAACCTCATAAATGTAGCTACTGTAACAAGTCCTTCAGTCAAATGGGCAAAAAGAATCAACATGAAAAGGTGCATAGAGGAGAAAAACCTTATAAATGTAGCTACTGTAATAAGTCCTTCAGTCGAATGAGTGACAAGAATCAACATGAAAAGATACATAAAGGTGAAAAACCTCATAAATGTAGCTACTGTAATAAGTCATTCAGTCAAATGGGCAACAAGAATCAACATGAAAAGATACATAAAGGTGAAAAACCTCATAAATGTAGCTACTGTAACAAGTCCTTCAGTCAAATGGGCAAAAAGAATCAACATGAAAAGGTGCATAGAGGAGAAAAACCTCATAAATGTAGCTACTGTAATAAGTCCTTCAGTCGAATGGACCACAAGAATCAACATGAAAAGATACATAGAGGAGAAAAACCTTATAAATGTAGCTACTGTAATAAGTCCTTCAGTCGAATGAGTGACAAGAATCGACATGAAATTAAGATACATGGAGAAAAACCCCTGGGAAAAACCTAAATAAGTCTTTCAGTAGAATGGGTGACTATTGGAATCGTCATGAAAAGATACATAGAGTAGAAAAATCCTTATAAATCGTCGGTCGCAACACATAGTGGCATACGAAGGACAAAATGCGTCTCCGAGCAAAATGTTTTTGAAGGATATGCAATAAGTAACGGAGTCGATACTCCTCCACTGTTATCTCTCAGCTGCCCAATTCCATTTGAAATTGATGTTTTATATTCAAACTATTAAACTTCATATTTAATAGTAAACAAGGAATAACTATATGACAGGATAATAGCTAGCTCTAAACCTATACGCCACTATGTGAAACGGAAAATATGGAAAATCACTCTATGTGTTGCGACAGGCGAAATCATTCTATGTGTTGCGACCCGATGAAATGTAGCAAGTCCTTCAGTCAAGTGGGGAACAAGAATCAACTTGAAATAAATATAGAGGAGGAAAACCTTATGGATTGAAATGACCACCCAGTTATCAGAGGTCATTGGTATATGAATATTCATGAATGCATGCTTAATAACCACCATCCAATGACATATATTATCAACACCCTTCAAAACTAAAGAGGTCCAAATTGACCGACTAATATGTTGGTATGAGGTTGTATACCCATAGACCCTAGAAATTGAGTCTATGGTGTACCCAACACATTCAAAGATCATTAAACAGTCACCATAGGGCACTAAAAAGGCACTAAATTTAAATGCCCATGTGACCAATGTGTGCAGCCATACCAAGACCACCAAGTGATCAGCAGATGTGCTTCAATGCTAAGAAATAGGGATTTTTCAGACAAATATAATATTTTCACAAGAAGGTAGATTTTGGTCTCTTCAAGTTTGAAGCTTTGTTTTATGTTGGGATTTTCAACTGGTACTTACTCAAATAAATATCTGAGTTTTGGACCAACATATTGCATATTAGTTGAGTTTACAGTTTTTGTTAACATTTTTAACTATATAGAATTATAAGATGCACTGAAACTTCCAATCCATTGAATGGGTACAGGGTTTAATAGGAAACATGTAGCAGACCCAAATTAAAATATCTTCACCCCCACCCCCTGCACCCCCTCAATAAAAAACAAAAATAGATCTTTTAACTTTTGTGCAAATTTCACATGAGAAACAAAATATGTTAGAAATATGCCACAAATACAAAAAAAACTACAGTTTCATGAAATATGGCTATCAATTTCTGTTGGAAAAGATCAAATACAGAGCTCTTTGTGCACTACTTTAGAACTAGCCCTGTTCGCAAACCGCAACCCCCAACAAATAGCGAGCGAAACAGAAACTCTTAGATCGTCAGACAGATGTATTTGAGTCCAGCACAAAGCCTGTGCTACACAAGTTTTGCTGTATCTCAACACAGAGGCATATTGGGTAACATTTCCAAGACGGCAAAATTGATAAAATCATCCCAATGATCCGCTACCAAAATAACCATTACTATACGACTACATTGTTTCATCCACCTCCCCTACTTTATCAAAAAGTGCTGTTGGCAAATCTAAAAACAAAACAATGTTTTTTGTTTAAAATGATATGTAGGTCAGAAGAAAACTAGATCAGAGACAATTCCATTAGAAGAGAGATACAGGTGTAATTCAATTCATAAAATGAATTGGTATAACACTTACTGATGACAGTAATCATGGTAATCACTATGCACATTGTACCATATTCACTATACACACACATCTAGGCACAGGGTTAATCAAATTCATAATTTGGTAGCCCAATTGGGTGAATTCAAAGATTTTTCCATGAGTCTTTTTACCATATCCTGTCCCATGTATAAGCACATTGGGTGACTTTCCTGGCATTGGTCCCACTGATTTTTGGCATATTTTAGAAAGCATGGTTACGGAAAATTATGTAATTTGACCTGAGATTCTGGCTTCAAATTATTGGCAACTCTTTATATCATAATTAATCATGTTAATACAGAATGATGACAAAGTCTGATGCTCTTTCCAAAAACCCACATAGAACTTTAAGAATCATCATTTTAGAACATGTTTGACCATTTTGGTACAAGGCCCATAAGAAATCTGTCACATTTCTATATGAAAAGACAAAATAACTATTTTTTGTTATATCATTAAAATGTTTTTCTTCTATTTCTAAGTTCAACAAACTCCCCATTGTTCACCAATTTGAATCAACTGATGACAGAAGCTATAATAATATTTATCAGGTATATTTGTCTCAGATTTTATCAGGGTGCTGATTTTGCTTCCTGTTTTAAATTAATTGTACATTGAAAGAGGTATTTTTAATGATCAAAGGAAACTTTAATACCACTTTTTCAAATGCTCCCAAAATTGCAAGAGATACATTTTGTTCTGAATCAGGCTTTAATAATTAGATAGCAAAATCCATATTTTCAAAAGGAATACTGTCAATACTATACTCTCTATGTGGAGATAATGCTTCAATAATGTGACAAGGAATCAACATTAAATGAAAAACTGGCCCCATAAACGCAACTTTTTTTTGTATTGGAGGAACCTTGACTGTCCCTTCTGCATGACCTCTGGGTCAGTGCTGGCATTAAGCCAGTGATACATGTATTTAGGCCAGTTACTGATAGAGAACATAGATAGTGAAGGAGAGAGACTGCAATATGGACGTCTAATATTCCATCACACATTAAGCCAGTGTTACATGTATTTAGGCCAGTCACTGATAGATAGTGAAGGAGAGAGAGACTGCAATATGGACGTCTAGAGAGCATAGTGAAGGAGAGAGAGACTGCATCACTGCAATATGGACGTCTAATATTCCATCACACACAGGTATGTGTATTTTAAATATTTTTAGTTAGGAAACATGCAAACAATGGACAAATGTTGGATTTCTTTCCATTTATTGGATAAAGACACTTGTATCACTCCCGGTTCTTACATTAAGGCCCCTAACAGTCAATTTTGAGTTTCCCGTCACATAATTTCTGAAAACAAGTGAGGTAACTTTTTCATTATTCATTATTCATTATTTTTCTGCCTTTCATTATATGACCAAACACGCATGTAAAATGCGTTGTTATTTGCCGCTCACTCACTTGAAGATGGATGTTTAGCCCAAATGAGATTCAAAAGTATATTAAAAAGAGTCTGCAAGGTTGACAGCAAAATGCATGTTTTGATTTTGATTTTTCCACAAAAAATAAAGGGATATTCATAATTTTGTTTGCAAATATAACCAGTTTTTATCGGTATTTTTTGGAAAATCACAATAATGAATTCAAGTGAGGGTCAGAAAATGAAGTGAGGGCGGGTGACGGGAAACTCAAAATCGACTTTCCTTGGCCTAATATGCAGACTGGCAGACTGCAGACTGTGGCAGACTGGGTTAGAATATGAGAATCAAAATATACCATTTGGTATACTAGTGGTAGTAACGTCAGGTTAGAACTACCCCTAATGGTGGACAAAAATTATCAAGGTCATGTCAGGGTCATACAGGCTCAAATTACCACAGATTGTTGCAGGTTCATAAAAATTGGTGTGAAGGACCCTATAAGCACGACAGGTTCGTTTTGCATACCTGCATACTGCATATTTCTAGAGTTTCTTAGTGGCGAGTTGTAAGCATCAAATGTTGCAAGATTGGGCATATATCGTAAACAAAATATAAACACATAGGCCCTATGATATAAACACTTTTGTTTGACCCTGGGCAGACATCTCAAAATTTGCGAGAGATGCTATAAATTAGATTGGATGACTGTGCAATGCTGGAGCTTTGTGTTATGGGTGTGAATTAATTTTCTAGGTGTCTGCATCTCAATTTGGAAAAACATTCAATCTTAAATGATTCAGTCAGCATCACCTTAACATAAACTATTTCATTTAGCACATGGCTTGGCAAAATATTCTCCAAAATATACACATTGTTTATTTCAATTATGAGTGTAGATTTGTGACATCATATCCCATAATGCCTACCGTATCTTTGAATGATCTATGCTTTATATGTACTACAGTTACAAGTGGAATGTCCCACTGAATGATGGGACATAATATGAAATCCATATTTTTGAGCTATGACCTGACACCATAAAGACATCTAAAAAACATGCCAATATTGGAAATAGTTTGAGTTCAAAATATATAACCTGAACCCTAAACATTTGGTGAAGCGGTATTGGGGGAGTCGTATAATTTAAACTTAGTATCATAGGCCTACGCAGGGTTGAGGTATGGTAATTTTATACATGGAGGAGTATTCATGAACTGCATGATGAGGTAGGTTTTTTTTCAATGTAAAATTTGCATTGTTAGTAGTTTGAATCTATTCCTAGTCTTTAGGAAAGTCCTTTATTAGGAAGGTCCCTTTTCTTTTCTCTTCTCAAACATGTGATTATGAGGGATAAACCCCTTAGAAAAGACTTGGAAGTGATTCTTGTTACTTTAATATTAATAAACTTACTTAGGTCTATGTATGAAGTTTTCCTAAAGCATTCCAAAATATTTGAAAAATCTAGAAACTAAAAATAAAAACAATCTGACAAATCTCAGAAATTGAGGAGGGAGGGTACGAGAACCAAAACATTGATTTTTTTGGCCCAAAATGGTGCCACAGTAAAGTTACTTCCTGTTTTATAGTTGAGAACAAATGATACAATACATTGCTTGTTTGCAATGATACATTTTAATACAAAAACGAAATGGTAGATAAACCATACACATGTGGTTTAGAGGAAAGTGTTTGTAAGTTTGATCACAGTTGTTTGATCATGGTTTGATTAATGATCATATGTAGCCTTGGGGAGGTCCAGTGAAACTGTTAAGGTGACAGTGCATCTACTACATATCTTGGGTTCTTTTTTTCTCCAATGTATATTATCGAAGTTAAAACATAACACTCATTAACCTATAAAAATGAAAAATATCAAGAAATTAAATGGAAGTGCATACACACCCATCCACCCCTCTCCATAAACGCCATCACCACAAAGTTCGCACCAACATCACCAAAACATGCTCTCCAAATAATGTAGCTTTAATATACTCGCCACTAAGAAACTCTAAAAATATGCAGTATGCAGGTATGCAAAATGAACCAGCCGACTATAAGCATGCTATAAGTGAGACAAAAAATGTCTGATGTAAAATCGATAATATGTTACGTATAATATCTGGTAGAAATATTATTATCGATTTTACGTCATCAAACATTCGTGGGGGAGGGTAAAATTGGAGGGGGCAAGAAATTTTTGGCAAGGGGTGGAAGCAATTTTTGGCAAGCCGAAAGGGGGGGCAAGCGATTTTTGGCACACATTCATGGGGCGTCTTTTAAATAAAACACGCTAAAAAGGCTTAGGAAAACAGTACTGAAACGCTTTTATGCAAATTGTCCTGCTCGCTGCGCTCGCAACATTTATCAAGACCATTTAAGGTTTGTAAATTGGGATCCCAAAAATTTGGCATGTGCAGGGGGGGGGGCAAAGAATTTTTGGTGGGCCGAGAGGGTGGGGCCAAGCAATTTTTGGCGAGCCGTTTAAAAAAATTTAACCCCCCCACTGGGGGCCTCATAATTATTGCACAGCCCCTAAACATTACTGGAAATAGAATGGGAATAGATATACGGTAGATATGTTACATCAAATATTTTACATCCAATAAAAAGTCTGTCACTAACACTAAGATTTGACAACCACTTTCAATCCTATTTATCATAAATCTAGGCCACCACACACTATGGACCACAATGACCGCATCCCAATGGCATAGTCCAATAACCTGAATTAAACAATCATAGTGCAAAATTTGACCTGAAGTTGCAGAGTATGAGTTTTTATTCCCATATTTTGACAGGTCATTCCATGAATGTACAAATGTATTGGGGTTAAAGAACTGTGCCCCTGATAGATGAGCATGTTGTGGATCCTAGTGACACTATTATCTTTCAAACAAAACTTACCCCCCCTCCAGCTCCCCCAAATACACCGCTATTATAATACTAGGATCACAAGAGGATGAGGGTCAACCCATTATATTGCTCAATACAATAGGGTATTTTGTTAAGGTGGTACTACACCCCTGGCCAATTTTGTGCCTATTTTTTGCATTTTATTGGTTTTCCCTAATTTTTGACTGTAACTCCACAACTGTTGTCTGTGCTGAAATAAAATTTCCAGTGCAGTAGTTGTAGTCCTTGCCCCTATAATATACATATCTTACTTGTCACCATTGCGCTATAATTGTTGAGAAAAATGCAAAAATAGGCACAAAATTGGGCAGGGGTGTAGTCCCCCCTTAAATAATTGAATTGAATACATTCACTTATTAAGTATGACATTGGGATGTACCTGTTTACACAGCAACTGTTGTAAAAAAAAAAAAAAGTTTTATAATGATGGAAAGTATTTCATGAACATGCAACAATCCAGTCTGCCAGTCTGCAGTCTGCATAATGTAAGAACCGTATCACTCCTGCTCTTTGTTTTCTAGTATCATGAGTAAGATGTTCAGTCAAGCCCTTGCAACCATTAGTGTTCATGTTTCTTATATTCTTTCTTTTATAATTATAACCATTTGTACTTGTACCTTCAAAAATACCCCCATCATGGCCATTGGTTCAAAGGCTGTCGGTAGACGCAGTGTGGTGAAAAAAAAATAATGGGTGAACAATAGACTTTTGTACCAAGGGTGATAAAAAAAATGGAAAAAATGTAAAAAAAAATGCTACTTTGGAGGCGTACAACAAAATAGTTTCTGATTTAAATAGTAACCAGCACACTGTTGGCATCTTCCTGGACCTCTCTTCTCTCGAAACTAACACATTGCAGTGTACATAGCATTGCCTTTGAGTGGTTCAGGAACTATCTTACGAATAGATCACAATATGGTTCTTTTAATAATGCTAAATCATCTCTAGTTCATTCCACAAGGATCAATCTTAGGCCCTTTACTTTTATTTTATATCTGAATGACATTGTCTACTACTCTAATTTTTTCAAATTTATAATTTCCGCAGACGATACCAACCTTTTGGCTTCGTATAAGTTTTATCCTTACTTTATCAAAACAATAAATCTCAAGTTATGTGAAATCTCAAACTTACGAATAGATCACAATATGGTTCTTTTATGCAAAGTTAATTTGCTAAATAACTATAAGGACTATTTAGCTGAAACTTGGTACATAATGTAGTATAAGTAAAATAGAAGTATTACGTTTAGCATTTTGCTAATTTTAATCTGCAGAATTAAATAGAGTTCATTTTATTTTTTTCAAGAAATTAACCCTAATTAATTATGCAGATTAAAATTAGCAAAATGCTAAACATAATATACTTCTATTGTGCTTGTACTACATTATGTATCTAGTCTCAGCTAAATAGTCCTTATAGTTACTTAGCAAATTAACTTTGCATAATTGGGAGTATGTAATTTGATCTTTGGCCTCGCTTTCAGTGTTTCTGCTCCGCTAAACTGGAGTTAGCAGAGTCAAATGCCGCCAACGGCGACAAAGTGGTCAATTACGGAAATCGTCTATAATCAAATATATGGTTTTTAAGAACAGATTTAGTAATTGGGTGTTCCCAAACACAACCATATATATTGATAATGAATCAATTTTAAAAGTGTCATCTATCAGATTTCTTGTTATCACTGTTGATGAGTCTCTCACTTGGAATTGCAGCAATATACAACATACATGTATGTAACTTATATTGTGTCTAAATATACGTACATCACTTTATAAATTATTGAAAATATATCATTTTTCTATCTCACACAGATACAATGTCAAGTCGACGACCAAAACGGCAGTGGGATTTGCTGAATGACCCTGTTTGCAAGTATTGTAAGAGGAGGTTCATCAACAGCATCCCTCGTTATTTATCTCATCTTCGTCATCATAAGTTGACAATAACACCATACTGGTATAGCAATCCTCATTTACCACCCAAAGCAAGATGTGCTACTCTCCCCTGGAGGAATCATAAGTCAGATCTGGGGACATTTACTGTAACTTGTGCTAAGAAAAATAAACCAAGAGATGACAAAACTCAAATGCAAGCAACACCGAACAACAAGAATCAACATGAAAAGATACAAAGAGAAAAACCTTATAAATGTAGCTACTGTAACAAATCTTTCAGTCATATGGGAAATAAGAATCAACATGAAAAGATACATATAGGAGAAAAAACCTATAAATGTAGCTACTGTAATAAATCCTTCAGTGGAATGAGCAACAAGAATCGACATGAAAAGATACATAGAGGAGAAAAACCTTATAAATGTAGCTACTGTAATAAGTCCTTCAATCAAATGGGTAATAAGAATAAACATGAAATGATACATAGAGGAGAAAAACCTTATAAATGTAGCTACTGTAATAAGTCCTTCAGTCAAATGAGTGACAAGAATCGACATGAAATGAAACATAGAGGAGAAAAACCTTGTAAATGTAGCTACTGTAATAAGTCCTTCAGTAGAATGGGTGACAAGAATCGACATGAAAAGATACATAGAGGAGAAAAACCTTATAAATGTAGCTACTGTAATAAGTCTTTCATTCATATGGGTGACAAGAATAAACATGAAAAGATACACAGAGGAGAAAAACCTTATAAATGTAGCTACTGTAACAAGTCCTTCAGTCAAATGGGACATAAGAATCGACATGAAAAGATACATAAAGGAGAAAACCCTTATAAATGTAGCTACTGTAATAAGTCCTTCAGTCGAATAGACAGCAAGAATCAACATGAAAGGTTACATAGAGAAGAAAAACCTTATAAATGTAGCTACTGTAATAAGTCCTTTAGTCAAATGGGCAACAAGAATCAACATGAAAAGATACATAGAGGAGAAAAACCTCATAAATGTAGCTACTGTAATAAGCCCTTCAGTCAAATGGGTGACAAGAATCAACACGAAAAGATACATAGAGGAGAAAAAACTTATAAATGTAGCTACTGTAACAAGTCCTTCAGTCAAATAGACAGCAAGAATCAACATGAAAGGTTACATAGAGGAGAAAAACCTTATAAATGTAGCTACTGTAATAAGTCCTTCAGTCGAATAGACAGCAAGAATCAACATGAAAGGTTACATAGAGGAGAAAAACCTTATAAATGTAGCTACTGTAATAAGTCCTTCAGTCGAATAGACAGCAAGAATCAACATGAAAGGTTACATAGAGGAGAAAAACCTTATAAATGTAGCTACTGTAATAAGTCCTTTAGTCAAATGGGCTGTAAGAATCAACATGAAAAGATACATAGAGGAGAAAAACTTTATAAATGTAGCTACTGTAACAAGTCCTTCAGTCAAATGAGCAACAAGAATCGACATGAAAATATACATAGAGGGGTAAAACCTTATAAATGTAGCTACTGTAACAAGTCCTTCAGTCAAATGAGCAACAAGAATCGACATGAAAATATACATAGAGGGGTAAAACCTTATAAATGTAGCTACTGTAACAAGTCCTTCAGTCAAATGAGTGACAAGAATCGACATGAAAAGATACATAAAGGAGAAAACCCTTACAAATGTAGCTACTGTAATGAGTCCTTCAGTCGAATAGACAGCAAGAATCAACATGAAAGGTTACATAGAGAAAAACCTTATAAATGTAGCTACTGTAATAAGTCCTTTAGTCAAATGGGCTGTAAGAATCAACATGAAAAGATACTTAGAGGAGAAAAACTTTATAAATGTAGCTACTGTAACAAGTCCTTCAGTCAAATGAGCAACAAGAATCGACATGAAAAGATACACAGAGGAGAAAAACCTCAGAAATGTAGCTACTGTAACAAGTCCTTCAGTCATATGGGCAGCAAGAACAAACATGAAAAGATACATTCTGAGGAGAAAATCCCCTAAATGTAGCTACTGTGACAAGTCCTACCGTCAAATTTGTGTCATTTGTGACATGAAGATAGAGAGAGCAGAAACCATAGAGGGGAAAAACCTTATAAATGTAGCTACTGTAATAACTCCTTCAGTCAAATTGGACAAAAGAAACAACTTGAAATAAAAAATACATGGAGGAGGAAAACCTTATGGAATGAAATCACTGTCTGGTTCTGTCCAGTTGTCAGAAGTCATTGGAAAATGAATATTCATGAATGCATGCTTAATAACCGCCATCCAATGACATAGATCAACACCCTTCAAAACTAATAACAGGTCCAAATTGACAAACTAATTTAGCATGAGGTTGTGTACCCAAAGATCATTAATGAGTGTACATGCATATTGGGGTTATAGAACTGTGTACTGACAGATGAGCTTGTTTGGAGTATGACTTTGTACCATCACAGAGTACTACAGAGTACGTATCAACAGTCAAAGTCCCCATGCATTGCATGCTGTGAGTCCCCGCATATTCATGAGGTCTGATTGTTCGATTGTGCCGTGTGTCTAACAATCATGCCAGCACTGTATATACGCAATAGAGCGTTACATGTCTCCGCGATTATGCGATGGACCAAAATATGCGGTACGTGCATAGCAGATTTGCCTGTCGCATTTCATGAACAATTGGCCCTCATTATAGGGAGTTTTTGGAACTTCGATTGCTTGTACGCAGTCTGTTATCTATTTGTTAGGGTTAATGTACATAAAGACCAGTGATTACACTGACAAAACTATATAGCTGCTTCACTTCTGGGTGATTTCAAAAACTTTTTGATACCCTCTTGTATAGTAGAGACAATATCTTCACCTAACTTGGTTATAGTACTTGTGAGAAAAGTGTAAGGTAGTGTATAGTAGAGACAATACCTTCACCTAACTTGGTTTATAGTACTTGTGAGAAAAGTGTAAGGTAGTGTATAGTAGAGACAATATCTTCACCTAACTTGGTTTATAGTACTTGTGAGAAAAGTGTAAGGTAGTGTATAGTAGAGACAATACCTTCACCTAACTTGGTTTATAGTACTTGTGAGAAAAGTGTAAGGTAGTGTATAGTAGAGACAATACCTTCACCTAACTTGGTTTATAGTACTTGTGAGAAAAGTGTAAGGTAGTGTATAGTAGAGACAATGCCTTCACCTAACTTGGTTTATAGTACTTGTGAGAAAAGTGTAAGGTAGTGTAGAGTAGAGACAATACCTTCACCTAACTTGGTTTATAGTACTTGTGAGAAAAGTGTAAGGTAGTGTATAGTAGAGACAATGCCTTCACCTAACTTGGTTTATAGTACTTGTGAGAAAAGTGTAAGGTAGTGTAGAGTAGAGACAATACCTTCACCTAACTTGGTTTATAGTGTGTGTGAGAAAAGTGTAAGGTAGTGTATAGTAGAGATAATACCTTCACCTAACTTGGTTTATAGTACTTGTGAGAAAAGTGTAAGGTAGTGTATAGTAGAGACAATACCTTCACCTAACATGGTTTATAGTACTTGTGAGAAAAGTGTAAGGTAGTGTATAGTAGAGACAATGCCTTCACCTAACAGTTTATAGTACTTGTGAGAAAAGTGTAAGGTAGTGTAGAGTAGAGACAATACCTTCACCTAACTTGGTTTATAGTACTTGTGAGAAAAGTGTAAGGTAGTGTATAGTAGAGACAATACCTTCACCTAACTTGGTTTATAGTACTTGTAAGAAAAGTGTAAGGTAGTGAATAGTAGAGACAATACCTTCACCTAACTTGGTTTATAGTACTTGTGAGAAAAGTGTAAGGTAGTGTATAGTGGAGACAATACCTTCACCTAACTTGGTTTATAGTACTTGTGAGAAAAGTGTAAGGTAGAGTATAGTAGAGACAATGCCTTCACCTAACTTGGTTTATAGTACTTGTGAGAAAAGTGTAAGGTAGTGTATAGTAGAGACAATACCTTCACCTGACTTGGTTTATAGTACTTGTGAGAAATGTGTACGGTAGTGTATAGTAGAGACAATGCCTTCACCTAACTTGGTTTATAGTACTTGTGAGAAAAGTGTAAGGTAGTGTATAGTAGAGACAATGCCTTCACCTAACTTGGTTTATAGTACTTGTGAGAAAAGTGTAAGGTAGTGTATAGTAGAGACAATACCTTCACCTAACTTGGTTTATAGTACTTGTGAGAAAAGTGTAAGGTAGTGTATAGTAGAGACAATGTGTCATTTGTTTCCATGTAAATACCGTCACCTAACTTACAATCATCGTAAAAAGTCTTGGAACGCTTGCGTGTAAATAATGGAAAACTCTCATCCCCTCTCCCTCGTTCAATGTTGAGAAATGCCAATGTCTTCAGCGGTTTCCCAATGTGTTCCAACATTGATTGATGAGGAGAGGGAAGGGTAAATCATTGTTGTAGATGTCATGCTTGTTCCCAGGCAAAATATACGTCATTTCCATGATCATGTGAAATTCTGCACAGAATTTTGACAGAGTGTACCAAGTGTTCCAAGGACTTTTTTCCAAGATTTTAGTTTATAGTACTTTTTCAGCTTTAATACATGTAGCAAAAAAAAACAAACAAAAAAACAAAAAAAAAAAAAACAAAAAAAACATGAAAAAAAAAGGCAGCTTTAATTTGTACACAATGTCTGAACTATCCCAAACTAAATTAGATTCCCTAGATTGGCAAACCGAATTTAGGCATAAAGCTGTTTCATTTCAGTACAGTAAAATCAGATGTATGAAGGAAAAGACAAGACCTGCTGCAATAACATAACGTTCCCCAAATTGAGCTCTTTAAGTCTGATTTTCAAGTGGTTCTGTTCCTGTGTTTGTTATTAAATAAACTTGACAAAAATATGCCTGGAGAAAACGATGCACAAACAAACGATGCTCACTGGAGGAAACGATGCACAAACAGACTATCCTCACTTGTTTTATGAAATGTTGCTATAAGCGGTAACCTTGGTAACAAGAAAAATATGCAAATTTATATAACTTGATAAGCATTCCTTAATTTATACAACTTTCATATGCAAGTAGCATCATTGCTTGAGCATAAGTTCTGTGGTAGGCATTAGATCATAATCTCCGTACATTTTGGGTATAGTGAAAAAAAAGCATAATTTCTGTAATTCTAGCATTAGGAGATGTACAGTTCTTTGCCATCTATTTGCCAGCATTCCTTTTCTATTTGACCCTCAGGATAGATTTTGGGTATAATCATGGATTATCAAAAATAGTCTATGCTATAATGTAATAAGCATTCCTGTAATTATTTAATATGCATGCATATGAGAAAAGAAATAGTCTCATAGTAAAGGCTTAGTTCTGTGACATCTATTTGCTAGCATTTCCTTTTCTATTTGACCCTCAGAATGTGTTATGATAATGCTGAAAAGGCAAATGGAAGTCATTGAACTGACTTTTATATTATGAAAACCCAAAAACATTCAATTTTTATTTTCCCCAAATATAATTAATCCTCAAAATAAAACATGACTGGAGTTTTGAGACTGAAGTATGTTTTCTATTCTTTCTTTGTGAATAAATGACATGGTTATTATGCTTATAAATGAATGATAATAATTACATTGGATGGTGCAGCAATACTGGAGGCTGACATTCAAGTTCTCATTGTATATTCTCAGTTATCCTATGCCACCTGTCTGTGGGTAAATGTGTTGCATGTCACCATGTAAATACAATGCCAATTCCAAATATGCAGTGATCATCATCATAGCCTTTTTATTAACCTTTAACAATACTATAGATTGCAAAATTTAGTCGGTTTATTTGTTTTATTTCCCAGATAGTCCTCAAAGTTGCTTTTTTGAATGATGAAAGTAGCCATAAAAAATGAAGATAATTATAGCAATATAACAAAATGATCCGATATGCTATCTACTGAAGATAACAAAATACCATAGTGGACTTGAATCTGAATATAGCAACACATTGAAGTGGTGCATAATGCTATCCACTAAAGATAGCAACTTATCAAGAATTAGCTACAAATTAGCATATATCTTAGCATCACCTTCTTATTTCAAATGACAAAAAACATGAAAAAAACAATGATGAAGATGAAAATAGAAGGAAAAATATTTGATGTAAACATAAGAGGGAAAAGTTGTTTCACGTAAGTTAGGTAGAATTATCATAACAAATATGACTGTAGACTCTATTGACAACATCGATATCGGAAGACACACTGATACTGAGATAGAGAGATATGTGATCTAAATCATCTAATGAATATACAATGATGAAACTAGGAGTGTAAAGTCATTTATGCTACTGCCTGTGTGTTAACTATCTTAGTGTCTGGGGAGGTTGAGATTAGGGGTTATGCACTTAAGGGATCTAAAATGAGCGTTTATGGCGTTTCGACAGTATTTTTTGTGGGACATGAGAGCACCTCAGACGTATAGAATTGCATTCTGAATACGAAGCATGTCTTTCTGATATCAAATATTTTATATTTTTTGAAAATCACGATATAATACAAATTTTATGACAAAATATAAAAATTGATATTTTTCAAATTTTGATATATAACAGTCCTCGAAGTAAATTTCATAAATCTAATGATATATTCTTAAAGTGTATGTAGCTGGGAGGAAAAGCCGACGATCAATTGAAAATTTTGACCTTTCATATTGAAGATATGGATTTTTTTCCCCAAAAGACCTAATTTTTTGTGGGTGTTTTGGGAAAAAAATCCATATCTTCAATACTGAAAAAGTCAAAATTTTCAATTGATCGTCGGCTTTTCATCCCACCTACATACACTTTAAGTATAAATCATCAGATTTATAAAGTTTACTCAAGTACTGTAAAATATCAAAAATATCAATTTTTAATGATTTGCCATAAAATGTGTATTACGTTGCGAATTTCAAGAAATCAAAATTATTTGATATCAGAAGGACATTCTTCGTATTCAGAATGCAATTCGATATGTCTGATGTGCTCTAATGTCCCACAATAAATATTGTCCAAACGTTCATACCCCAGCCCTTAAATTACCAAATTACTACAAAAGACTGATGCCACATCTTGCTTGGGGCTAAAAGCTTGCAAAATAGGAGCAGCTGACTGGGCACAAAAAACATGGCTGATGGAAATGGATGAGAGATGTGGTTACCATGGTAACACAACCTGATGCAAAATGCTCCGTATCTCCCTATGGTGTTATGTTGAGGCATTTGCTAGTTTTGATAGAATGCTGTTTGTATTCTTTTGAACATGTATGATGCGGGTATCACAGAACACGATGGTGGCTAATTTCGTGAAAGTCGTACCGTTGTGCGATTCTTTTTCTTTCTGGTATGTGATGAGACTCGCAGTCAAATGATAAATTGCAAAGACAAATGTTATAGATCTGACTTGAACTCTCTGGAGGTGAATACACACATTCACTACGTATGTGGATTCCATGAAAGACACACGATATTGCAGAGATAACCCGCAGGTTTGAGAAGTTGCAATTTACACTTCTATAGCTTGTATTTTATTGTTTGTTAATTTGTTTCTGTCAAACACACCTGAGTTGATGCGCTCCTTTGTTCCGTTTCATTTTGAACTGTGGTTATGACAAAAACTAGTTTTTTGAAATATGGCTATCAATTTCTGCTGAAAAAGATTTACAAAGCACTTAGCATGCTTAGTGCACTAGTGTAGAACTAGCTCTATGCACAAACTAAACAGTGAATGAAGCAAGCAGCAAGCATATCCAGTGCAGTGGCGGTGCCAGAAATGTTTTGCTGGGGGAGGCAAAAGGTGGGAAGATCCTCCGAATGGGGAGGGGGGGGCATTTTCACCTAATTTTGGCTAAAAAGTGGCTTTTCACCTCTCTTTTCAATTTTTCTGGGGGGAATTGAGGGGCAGAGCTTCTGTCTGGGGCATTTTCTCCCATGCCCACCCCCACCCCCGTAGCATCGCCACTGATTCAGCGAGCTTGTTTTGAAAGAGTCCAGCACAGAGCCTGTGCAACACTACATGTATTTTTGCTATATCTCAACACATTGGCGTATACTGGGCAACATTTTCAAGAAGGGCAAAATTAGCAAAATCGTCCCACTGTCAATGATGACTGACCCACTTCCAAAATGACCATTATACTATAAGACTACATTGTTTTATCCATCTCCCGGCCCACTTGATTATAAAGTGCTGTTGGCAAATCTATAAAAAAAATGTTTTGTTAAAAATGATATGTAGGTCAGAAGTAAACTAGATCAGAGACGATTCCATTAGAAGAGAGATGCGGGTGTAATTTAATTCACAAAATGAATTGGTATAACACTTACTGATGACAGTAATCACTAACACTTGTATATATTATCTTATTCACTATCACTTTGAACCACAATAACCTCATCCCTATTGCATAGTTCAATAACCTCAATTAAACAGTCATAATGCAAAATTTGACCTCAAGTTGCAGAATATGAGTTTTTGTACCCAAATTTTAAAAGGTCATTCAATGAGTGTACAAATGTATTGGGGTTAAAGAACTGTGCCCTGACAGATGACGGTTTGTGGATTCTAGTGTATACACATACATCTATAGTCCATATGCCTTCCTCGAGGCAGTAAAGTAAAATCAAATTTTGTGATTTTCTCAAAAAATGCTCATTTTTGCAGGAATCTATGCTAGTTGGATTCCTTGCATCATTTCCTTCCTGAAGATGTGTATTTTTATATCATTATACGTTTTAAGATACAATAAAAAGCAATATCTAAATTACTGACTTGAGGAAGGTATATGGACTATAGGAGCTTATAGGTGCAGGGTTATCAAATTCATACTTTGGTAGCCTAATTGGGCCTATTTCAAAGATTTTCCCTTAACTTTTACTATATCCTGTCCCATATCAACAAATGGTTTTAAAGAAAACTAATTGGATGACTTTCCCGACATTGGCCCAGTCATATTTGGCATGTATTAGAAAGCATGCTTACCAAACAAACAAAACAAAACATTGGGTGACTTTACCCTAATTCAGGTTTATAAAATTGTTGCCTACTCTTCTTAAACTAGTACCATATTAATACAAAGTCTGATGTTCTTTCCAAAAGCCACAAAGGACTTTTACTAATCATCATTTTAGCACTTGTTTGACCATTTTGGCCCATGACTGGTTAAGAAATCTGTCACATTTCTATATGACACCACTCAACACAATAACATTTATCAGGTCTGCCTTTTGAAATATCATTGCCAAATAATCACCAATTTCCAAGTTCAGCCAGGGATTCTCATATCCCTGGTTCAACAAAGACCCCATTGTTCTCCAATTTGAAACAACTGATGACAGAACCTATAACAATGTTTTCTCAGGTGATGATTTTGCTTCCTGTTTCTAATTATTTGTAAGTTGTAAGAAGTATTTTTAAAGATTAAAGGGTGTGAACACCACATTTTTAAATGCTCCCAAATTATATGAGATATACCACATTCTGGTTGTATCTTTACACATTAATTATACATGTATATCCAAGTCCCCCTTGCAGTTATGACCCTTGCCCCACCCCTCATATATTCTTAAATGACCTACATGTTTAAATGGACAAGGTAATATCCCCCTCCTCCTTGTATCCCCACCCCTTCAATATATGGAAGTCCAATTTATCCACAAATAAGCATTAGGGCATGAAACATAGAATATCTTTAGTGGGTCATAAATATACATGTAAGTCCAACTTGCACTCTAGTTTCAGCATAGTAAGGTTTAAATATTATAACATAACCTCCTTCCTCTTACTTGCAATCACACTTGCATTGTTTAAACACTAATTGTTATTTCATGAAATCCCTGGAGTATTTTAACATATTGTCACTACAAGTATTGTCAGACCATCTGTGATGTATGGAGACGGAGTGAGATAATTCATCAACACCATTGTGAACCAGAAAAGTGGTAAAACTACTTTTTGGCCAAAATCATAAAATATTATTAACCCTAACTGAACACAAGGTTGTTTTTTTGCTATCGGCAGGGAAAGAAGAAACGAAAAAGGAGAGAAGATGAACAAAGAAGTCACTTGGTATCCCTGGGATTCGAACTTTGGACCCCTCGCATGCCACACCAACCTGTGGTCACATAGGTGATGCTGGCCAGCAGTGAGATAAGGTTAATATAATTAAAACCAAGCTTTTTATTTTCATTTAAGATAACAGTGGTAATAGTAGATCAGTGCCAGTTGCAGATGATGGTTAGGGAGGATAACATCTCTTCAGTACTTCAGTAGTAACAGATACATGCATTCCCAGGGGATTCATGTTGAAACTTTGAGATATATGATCTCAAATGGCCAACTTAAACATGGACTCTCTATAAGCTCTGTGTTAGAAGTAAACCTTACATTTGGTTATAGCCCCATGTGCAGAAGACTAATTGCTCAATTCATCACTGGAATAGGCCTGCAACGACAGATGAACATGGAGATAAAACTAATCGGAGCGTATGTGTGTCACCTTATCCAGAGTGAAGCATACATGTCACCTCATCAGAACGTACTCCTCTCCGCCCGCCAGACCACACCTGTTTCTCCACTTTCAAGATTAGCTACAAAGTAATCATAAATGACTTTAAATATTCACTGCTCTCTTAATACAAACTTTTATACCCCAAATCCACACCATGTTCCATCAATGTCAATATATCAAAATAAGATATTAATTGGAACGGATGTTGTTGGTATGGTAAACATATCATAATGATCTATCTGGTTTCATTCCACTTAAAGTTGAGATCAATCTTAAATGACTCAGCACGGTGAAGGGGGGATGAAGCGTGTGATTGGTCAATTCAAAAACGATATTGATGACTGCCAGATGAGTGTCATGGCAACTGCTGGTGTATTATTGTTATTAACTAAAATGTAATGAATAATTTGAATGAAAATTCAATAATGATTAATTGGTAAGAAAATTTCCCTTTTACTTATGCACATTTTTTGTCACCTCAGTATGAAGAGGTATATGTCATTTGAACAATGTAATTTTAACTTATGTGCAATATTGTGTTTATTTATGCTTTAGATTGTATTGCCAGCTCATTGGTTATGTTTTTGTCCGGGGACTAGGCCCCTCTTTGCAAACTTTTCTAGGGTCTTTTGTCCTCTCTTTTATAAGAGGACTTTTCCACCTTGGGATTTGGTTTGGAGAGGGAGTTTGGCCCATTCGGTCAAATGTGTGTTATTATTTGCTCTTTAATCTCATATTTATTGCGTGTTGTATATTGTATATTTTATATGTGAGCTTCACAGCAATTCAGCTTTTAGCTGCGAGTGTGTTTGAATAAACCATGAATAATAATAATAAAAGAGTTATTGTTAAGCTTCAGCAGTTTCACAATTATGTTTAATCAAAACAAATGACTGTGATCATAACATTTGAGACCATCTTTTTGATGTTTTGTGTTTCCTTTTTGCATTTTATATGTTAGTTCTTCTTGTTCCTCGTCTACACTGTAAAAAACAAGTGATAACACTTAATAAACACTAAAACACATTTATTTTGATATTTTACACATAAAAGTATGAGGTGTTGCATACGATTAACACTATAACACAGTTATAGGGTGTTTGTGATAAAATATATACACTCCAACACATTTATATCACTGATCATCACTAAATCCTTCTATAAACGTGTTATAGTGTTACCTTTATGTGTAGAATATAAATATAAACCCATTTTAGTGTTTATTAAGTGTTATCCTTTGTTTTTACAGTGTCTTGATTCTCCTCTTCTACACCCAAAAATGGTGCAAAATGAAAATGGATTTCCTCCAAGAAACTTGATTTGATTCAACTGTTATTAATAATAATTTAGCTAGAATAATTCTCTCAGCAGATATAAGGACACCAACTAATGATTTAATAAATACATTGCAGTGGGTTAAACTTGATCAAAGATGGCATAATACTCTATTAATGACTATTTTCAAATGTTTAAAGAATGAATATCCATCATACTTATCTTCTCAATTTGATTTTGTTCATGATAACCATAATCATATAACTAGAAATCATACTTCTAATACATTGATTGTACCAAAATTTAAATCAAATTCAGGTCAACGTACTTTTCATGTCAGGGCAGCCTATGCATGGAATTCTTTGCCACCGACAGTAAGAGCTCAGATGGAAAATATGACTTTAGGCCAATTTCAATCAAAAATTAAAGAAATTTAGGCCTGTCTTTATCTATATTTTATTCATTTACTTGCTTGATTTTTGTATATATAAATATAATTATTGTATTTCTGTATTTTGAATCATGGTATTTATAATTATCTTGTAGTTGATTTGTAATATATTGTAAATACTGTATGATACTTTGTAAATATTGTGTATCGTAATATATTTTGTTGCTATATAACATGTATCAATGAGGGCCTGCTTGAAAAGCAGTGCTTGTCACTGAAGCAGTATAACCCTCAATAAAGAAAGAATCTATATAATAATACGCTATTCTCTGTCTCTCTGTCTCTCTGTCTCTCTGTCTGTTTGTCTGTCTGTGACTGCTAATGTGAGGCCGTTGTAGGTCGTACGGGGCCCAAACTTGGTGGGTGGGTGTAGTTCTGTCCCGGTAAGAAGAAGTTTATGTTCGTTAAGTCATCTGACCCCGGGTCCCCCTCCCAGGGGTCATCTGAGGTCAAATTACTAAAAACTGTCATGTGAGGCCATCATAGGTCGTACAGGGCCCAAACTTCGGTGGGTGGGTGTAGTTCTGTCCTGGCAAGAAGAAGTTTATGTTTGTTAAGTCATCTGACCCCAGGGCCCCCTCCCAGGGGTCATCTGAGGTCAAATTACTAAAAGCTGTCGTATGGGCATGAAACTTGGTAGGTACAGACAACATTTAGCCCCATGTGCAGAAGACTAATTGCTCAATTCATCACTGGAATAGGCCTGCAACGACAGATGAACATGGAGATAAAACTAATCGGAGCGTATGTGTGTCACCTTATCCAGAGTGAAGCATACATGTCACCTCATCAGAACGTACTCTCTCCGCCCGCCAGACCACACCTGTTTCTCCACTTTCAAGATTAGCTACAAAGTAATCATAAATGACTTTAAATATTCACTGCTCTCTTAATACAAACTTTTATACCCCAAATCCACACCATGTTCCATCAATGTCAATATATCAAAATAAGATATTAATTGGAGCGGATGTTGTTGGTATAGTAAACATATCATAATGATCTATCTGGTTTCATTCCACTTAAAGTTGAGATCAATCTTAAATGACTCAGCACGGTGAAGGGGGATGAAGCGTGTGATTGGTCAATTCAAAACGATATTGATGACTGCCAGATGAGTGTCATGGCAACTGCTGGTGTATTATTGTTATTAACTAAAATGTAATGAATAATTTGAATGAAAATTCAATAATGATTAATTGGTAAGAAAATTTCCCTTTTACTTATGCACATTTTTTGTCACCTCAGTATGAAGAGGTATATGTCATTTGAACAATGTAATTTTAACTTATGTGCAATATTGTGTTTATTTATGCTTTAGATTGTATTGCCAGCTCATTGGTTATGTTTTTGTCCGGGGACTAGGCCCCCTCTTTGCAAACTTTTCTAGGGGTCTTTTGTCCTCTCTTTTATAAGAGGACTTTTCCACCTTGGGATTTGGTTGCGGAGAGGGAGTTTGGCCCATTCGGTCAAATGTGTGTTATTATTTGCTCTTTAATCTCATATTTATTGCGTGTTGTATATTGTATATTTTATATGTGAGCTTCACAGCAATTCAGCTTTTAGCTGCGAGTGTGTTTGAATAAACCATGAATAATAATAATAAAAGAGTTATTGTTAAGCTTCAGAAGTTTCACAATTATGTTTAATCAAAACAAATGACTGTGATCATAACATTTGAGACCATCTTTTGATGTTTTGTGTTTCCTTTTGCATTTTATATGTTAGTTCTTCTTGTTCTCGTCTACACTGTAAAAACAAGTGATAACACTTAATAAACACTAAAACACATTTATTTTGATATTTTACACATAAAAGTATGAGGTGTTGCATACGATTAACACTATAACACAGTTATAGGGGTGTTTGTGATAAAAATATATACACTCCAACACATTTATATCACTGATCATCACTAAATCCTTCTATAAACGTGTTATAGTGTTACCTTTATGTGTAGAATATAAATATAAACCCATTTTAGTGTTTATTAAGTGTTATCCTTTGTTTTTACAGTGTCTTGATTCTCCTCTTCTACACCCAAAAATGGTGCAAAATGAAATGGCGGATTTCCTCCAAGAAACTTGATTTGATTCAACTGTTATTAATAATAATTTAGCTAGAATAATTCTCTCAGCAGATATAAGGACACCAACTAATGATTTAATAAATACATTGCAGTGGGTTAAACTTGATCAAAGATGGCATAATACTCTATTAATGACTATTTTCAAATGTTTAAAGAATGAATATCCATCATACTTATCTTCTCAATTTGATTTTGTTCATGATAACCATAATCATATAACTAGAAATCATACTTCTAATACATTGATTGTACCAAAATTTAAATCAAATTCAGGTCAGCGTACTTTTCATGTCAGGGCAGCCTATGCATGGAATTCTTTGCCACCGACAGTAAGAGCTCAGATGGAAAATATGACTTTAGGCCAATTTCAATCAAAAATTAAAGAAATTTAGGCCTGTCTTTATCTATATTTTATTCATTTACTTGCTTGATTTTTGTATATATAAATATAATTATTGTATTTCTGTATTTTGAATCATGGTATTTATAATTATCTTGTAGTTGATTTGTAATATATTGTAAATACTGTATGATACTTTGTAAATATTGTGTATCGTAATATATTTTGTTGCTATATAACATGTATCAATGAGGGCCTGCTTGAAAAGCAGTGCTTGTCACTGAAGCAGTATAACCCTCAATAAAGAAAGAATCTATATAATAATACGCTATTCTCTGTCTCTCTGTCTCTCTGTCTCTCTGTCTGTTTGTCTGTCTGTGACTGCTAATGTGAGGCCGTTGTAGGTCGTACGGGGCTCAAACTCGGTGGGTGGGTGTAGTTCTGTCCCGGTAAGAAGAAGTTTATGTTCGTTAAGTCATCTGACCCCGGGTCCCCCTCCCAGGGGTCATCTGAGGTCAAATTACTAAAAACTGTCATGTGAGGCCATCATAGGTCGTACAGGGCCCAAACTCGGTGGGTGGGTGTAGTTCTGTCCTGGCAAGAAGAAGTTTATGTTTGTTAAGTCATCTGACCCCAGGGCCCCTCCCAGGGGTCATCTGAGGTCAAATTACTAAAAGCTGTCGTATGGGCATGAAACTTGGTAGGTACAGACAACATTTAGAGCCAAAACTTGGGAAGGTCATTTAGAGGTCATCCAAGGTTACCCAGGGGTCATCTGAGGTCAAATTACTAAAAACTGTCGTATGGGCATGAAACTTGGTGGGTATAGACAACATTTGAAGCCAAAATTTTGGAAGGTCATTTTGGGGTCATCTAAGGTCACCTACGGGTCATCTGAGGTCAAATTAGTGAAAACTGTCGTATGGGCATGAAACTTGGTGGGTACAGACAACATTTAGAGCCAAAATTTTGGAAGGTCATTTTGGGGTCATCCAAGGTCACCCACGGGTCATCTGAGGTCAAATTAGAAAAAGACTGTTGTATGGGCATGAAACTTGGTGGGTACGGTCAACATTTAGAGCCAAATTTTTGGAAGGTCATTATGGGGTCACCAGAGGTCAAATTAGTCAAAATTGTCATATGGGCATAAAACTTGGTGGGTACAGTCACCATCAGCCAGGTAATCGCGCCCAGCCGAGAACCGCCAAATATGGGTAACCGCCTAGTAAATAATAATAATAATAATAATACCATGCTGTATCAAAGATATTCAGCTCCACAATCCCATTTGCTTCATCCTATTTGAGGATTCGTAGGTGCGATACATGTATCAATTTACATTCTTATATTCTATCAAAATATCAAAGTTCGTTTTTCTTTTATAGAAATATTGAAATTAAACAATTGCGTCCTTTAATTCTGGGTAAGATTGTGGTTTCAATATTTTTTAAACTTTTTTCCTGACTATTTTGACATTTAAGAGCCATTAATAATGCCATGAAGGCAGGTACA